>NC_079495.1:27227451-27546120 GCF_030052815.1 Hevea brasiliensis | reverse complement strand
CATCATTTTTTTGAATATTCTCATTCTTTAGCGGGAGTTCGGGAGAGAGTCCTTTCTTCAGATTCCTGCAGTTCTATTTTTGTTATAAAAATCATCCTTTACAAATATGGGAGGTCGAGAGAAAGTCCTTTCCTTGGATCTCTGGAGTTTTACGCTTCTATTATAAAGCTCATCTTTTATAAACACAGTAGTTCTAGAGAAAGTCCTTCCCTCGAACCCTTGCATTTTTATATTTCGTTACAAAACTCATTCCTTATAAATATGAGAGTTCAGGAGACAATCCTTACCTTGAATCCCCACCATTTTATTGCCTCCGTTATAAAACTCGTCCTTTGAGAATATGGGAGTTCAGGAGAGAGTTCTTCCTTGAACTCCTGCAACTTTACACCTTTATGAAACTCATTCTTTTGTAAATATTGAAATCTTAGAGAGAGTTCTTTCCTTAAATTCCTACAGTTATACATTCTATAAAGCTCGCTCAGCACAAAGTAGGGGAGATCGGGCAAGAGTCCTTCCTTTAAATCCCCGCGCTCATCTTTTGCAAAATTCTACGAATCCTTTAACAAATTTCTCGAACATATTTCAATGTTCAATTCACAGGAGAATCCTTCCAAGAACTCCGAACTTTATATTTGAACCCAATGGAGTGTCCCTCTTGGAATCCACAAGTTAATGTTATTAAGGAAGTCCCCCCCCCCCCCCCCCCCTTTAGTTCGATTCTAATGAAACATCATAATTGTAAAAAACATTAAATAGTTTAAAAATGAAATGATGTGGGTAAAGGTTTTACAGCTAGTTATGCCGATGATGAGACCTTTCTTCATTAACTGAGAGTCCTCATTAATGATGAGAACTCTCTAGGTTCCAATTAGCCCATTCCTTTTTGAATTAGAGTTTTAATTAAGAGGAATAAAAATCTATACCCATATCGGTTCATACACGCCCTCAAATTATTTGGATGCCAGTGAAGAGGTGAATAATGAGTAAGCTGAGAGTCCTCCTCACTCATTATAAATCTCTAGGATTCAAATGATGCCTCTTCGAAATTAGAGTCCTAATTCGGGGAGGGAGGAATTTAACAAATATGTAATAAATTAAACAAACTCAATCTCATCTCACTTTGGAATCATCCCATTTACCCGTGTTTATGGGAAATCCAAAAATAGTGAAAAATCATGCATTCCTATATTAAACCAAAGGAACCAACATCGCAATTTAAACCCCAAAATTATCTATTTTAAACTATAAAGAGCATTAAACCATGCGTTCAATATGATTGAACCTATGGCTAAAGCTTAAAAGCATCAAGTACATACAAAATATTATTTAAATACAAAACATGTCTATACATGTACAAAGATTTAGATCCTATGGCTAAAGTTTCAACAGTTAAGCCATTACCAATTCAAAGTCTAACATCTCGTGCTTGCAAGTTGCTACTGCTTGCCAGTTCTTGTATATCAAAAGAAATGTGAGAACTCGCACCAGTATCTAAAACCCAAGCTGTAGATAAACTATGAGCATCATCAGAATCTAAATAACAAGATATAGATATACCTTCTGAAGGTTTATTTTTCTTGTCCTTCAGAGAAGCAAGATACTCTGGACAGTTCCTTTTCCAGTTGCCCATCCTTCTGGCAGTAGAAACACTTTCCTGTATTAAACCAAAGGAACCAACATCGCAATTTAAACCCTAAAATTATCGGTTTTAAACTATAAAGAGCACATCATTGAATTTAGTTGCCCTTATTAAGGGATGATGTGGGGTGCCTAACACCTTCGCCACACATATACAGACCTCGAACTTAGAATCTTTGTTCTAGAAGTGGCATAAAAAAAAATTTAAATAAAAATGGGTTCTTTAATTTCCCTCAAAATTAAAGTGACAACTCCTTACTTTTCCACTTCGGCGAGAATCGTCTGATGACCACAAAATCCTTGCGATACTACAAAATCTTATCAATTATAAATTTCACTAATAATACCTAAAATCAAAAATTAAACCCCATCATCAATCCCATGTGAATCCATCCATACCCTTTTCAAATTGTTAGAATTAAACAATCCAGTTACGTTTACTACATGGGTTTTTTTCATTTTCATTCTTTGGTACTAACCTATTGAGAAATGGATTCAAAAGCCAACTTTGTAATCCTTGTAAAGAATGTAGAACCCTACAAATGAAGCCATCCCTACTGCGACACCACAGACAATGTAATTATATTGAAATTGACTAAGCACAAAAAGTATAATAATAATAATAATAATAATAATAATAATAATAATAATAATAATAATAACACTTAACAACATGAAATGGGAGTAAAAAATCTCACCAAAAAGCCACTGATCATAGAGAAAAACCCCAAATCCTACACCTTTACTCCTAACAACTGAATGACTACGATTGCAAAAATTGGTGAGGTGTTTGCGAAAACTGAAAAGAAGAGAAAGGCATGGAGGAGAGAGAGAGAGAGAGAAAGAGAAAGACTGTAGGGGATTTTTGTGTTGAAGGAAAAAATAGGAAAATTTAGGGATTTAAATATTACAAACAGAATTTAATATCCATTTGTAAATTACAAAGGGACTTGAAAATCCATTTGTACATTACAAACAGATACCAAATCTGTTTGTAATTTACAAAAGGATATTAAAATCCATTTTGAATTGAAGACTTATTTTTAATGTGCAGCAATTTTCAAATGGAAAAGTAATCCATTTGTAAAATTACAAATGGCTATCTAATCCGTTTGTAAAACGGATTTTCAAGTCTGTTTATAAATTGAAGATGTTTTGTTTTCTTGGAATATCCATTGGAAAGCAGTTTGTATTTACTAATGAAAAAAAAATTGCTTGTAAATTCCATTGGTAAATCACATGATTCTAGTAATGTAATATACCTAATTTCTTGTTTCCAAAATAGTATTTCTTGCCAAAAAATAAAAATTTGATTCATGATTTTGTTTAGTATTGTGATGCAATAGAATTAATATTTGAGATTTTCTTTTTTTTTTAAAAAAATAAAAGGTTAATAGATATACTTTTAAGATCTTTAGATTTCATCCTTTACTCTCCATTCAAAGGTTAGATAAATAAACATTCAAAAATTAATAAATATAAATATTTAACTTTATTTAAACCCTAAAATAACTTACAAGGGAGAATATTGTGGTCATATTGGTTGTGTTAAATGAGATTAAAAGTTAGGCATCTATAATATAACATACCCACAAGATGAGTGTGGCAAAAATGCAAATGTTAAATTTGTCATTTCACAAGTTATCTACCTTATTAAATCAAGATGTAGTTTGTTAGTGCAGTCTAACAACATGCATGGTAAGAATTTGGTAGCCAAGCATTGGAAGAAGCTTTAGGCACTTCTTATTCCACCAAGGTTGAGGAACTTTCTATCGAGAGTATGCCTTGATATTTTACCCACAAAGAATAAATTATCACTAAAGGGTGCAGAGATTGATGGTGGATGTTTGGTTTGTAGATCAAAAAAGGATGTGGAGCATGTTCTTAATCATTGTCCATTTGCTGCTAGTAGCCTAAACTTGATTGGGAGGCACTTTAGCAATGTTAATGGCAGGTTTAATGAAGTGTTGTTCAAAAGTTTGGAGTAGAAGGACCCATAAGTGGTGGCTAAGTTCAGTATTGTGGCGTCAGGGTTTATGGTTAGAACGAAATATTTTGTTTAGGTAGCAAAAATATAGAAGTTATCAATGATGCATTGGATTTACTTACTGATGATAGTTAGCCAATGATCATTATGTTGCTTAAGGGATTATGACTCACTCTCCAACTGCTCGTTCTTGGCGAAAAGCAGGTGTCGCAAGGGGTTTTGCGGTCGCCTGGACGAACACTCACCGAAGTGGAAAAGAGTGAGGAGTCACCACTTTAATTTTGAGGGAAATTAAAGAAAACCATTTGCGAAAATAAATTAAAACGAAACCACTTCAAAAACAGAGATTCTAGGTTCGGGGTCCGTGAACGGGTGGGGAAGGTGTTAGGCACCCCACCTCGTCCCTCAATGAGGGTAAGCAGATTTAACTTCAAGCTCTTTATAAACTAGAATTGATAGTTAGGAGGTTCGAACGGAGATGTTAGTCCTCTTGGTAAAAAGGAATATTTGATTTTTCACCAATTCGGGTTACCCAGATACATAAATAAATGAGTCGACCCTTAGTGAGTTACTGTTGCGTACCAGTTTTGTTTAAGGGGTCATTTTGCATATTTATTAGAATTCGATTTGAGAATCGGATAAGAACTCTCCTCCGATCTCTTTTAAATTAAAATTTCGATTGGAGATCGGATAAGGACTCTCCTCCGATCTCTTTTAGGTTAAAATTAGAGTTTTTGGATTGAGAATCGGATAAGAACTCTCCTCCGATCTCTTTTAAAAATCTATTAAGATTATGGACTGAGGATCGGATAAGAACTCTCCTCCGATCTCTATTAAAATTATGGATTGAAGATCGGATAAGAACTCTCCTCCGATCTCTTTTAAATGTCTGCTAAAATTCTGATTGAGAATCGGATAAGAACTCTCCTCCGATCTCTTTTTAAATATTTGTTAAAATTTGATTTGAGAATCGGATAAGAACTCTCCTCCGATCTCTTTTTAAATATTTGTTAAAAATTTTGAATGAGAATCGGATAAGAACTTTCCGCCGATCTCTTTTATTTTAATAGGAGTCAGATAAGGACTTTTCCGACCTCTCGAAATTTGATTATAGCTACACATCACAAGAGCCTAAAACTAAGGGTTCTGGCGTTCAAAGATGCCGGGGATTAGAATAAGGCTTCTTTTAACTCATTGGTACCCTATGACTAGACAGGGGATACTAGAATGAATTTTCCGATCTCCTATGTGGTCGCCTTGCCAGTACTTTTTGATACCCGATTTATTCCATTTATTTATCTTAGATTTGGTTTTATTCCGCCTTATGACGTTTTACCCAATTATCTTCTGTGTTAGTCTAGTACTTTACTATTTTCCTGACTTGTTATTCAGACCTTCTATTATTTTAAATAAACGCTTAAGACACAGTTACCTACATTTTATCTAACTACTTCTACGCTACTCGGGACCAGAACTCCTACATTTAGAAGTAACAAAGATTAACAAAAGGATGGACTGATTAACAAAGAAGTAAACTCGAGAATAACCTTCTTCGCGTTTTTAATGCAGTATAAACTTGGTGAAAATCACAAACATAAAAATAAAGGAAATACGTAAAATAAAATGAGCACTTGATAAAGCAGCGATATAAACACTCACCTGTAGGGAGCCAAATCTACTAAACTAACTACGGAATCACAAAACGTAATAAGACTGCAGGTTTATAGCCAGAGGACTAAGGTTCGCCTTGAAATGAAGGATACTTTGCCGAAATGCAGTCAGGTCAAAATAACTGAGTTTGAATGAAGTTGAGCTTGGACAACGGGAGTGGAAATAAAGATAACAAAGTCTGAAAGTGAGAGTCACAGGATAATGAACGAACTGAAAATGAAGAATTTCAGTATTCAAAAATCCCTTTACAAGAAAATACTTCAGAAAACTGGTTTCAAAAATTTTTCTTATGAAAGCTCAAAAATAGCAGAGTAACGAACTGAATTAAGTTTCAAAGTCCTTCCGCTATATTCACTATTTTTTGTCCGTCCTTTGTTACAGTTTTCATGCAGGTATTTATAGGGACCGGGTGCTCCCAATGAAGGGTCAGGATTCTCCTTGAGGGAGATGGAAGGTTAGGATTTTAAAGGACACAATCTGATGGTTGGGAATTAAAGAGAATCAAGACAAACGCATGAGATCTTTTTCAGAACATTTGTCCTTTTTCTCTTCTAATCTGACGGTCCCTAATTTTCCTGTCCAAGGCGATCCGAGGGCTGGGAATAAAAGGCGCCGGTCTTGTCGTCTTCTTCTTTGATCCAAGGGCTCCGGGCTCGTCCTTACAAATGAGATCAACGATGGAGATTGGGATGTACAGCACTGTCATGGCATACTCTGACACTTGTCAGTAATGTGGGCGATTTTGAGGCATGCGGTGGGGATCTCGTCTGCAATGCTTTAACTACCTCGGCTCTGATTATGACGACAGTTAGCGGAAGTTGTCTTATTCTCTTTGCTATCCGACCTCCTCTCCTTTCCGATCTTCCTAACACGCTCCTTTTCCAATCTTTCATGTCGGCCTCCCTTCTTCCGATCTCTATCACTCCGGTCTTCCCTTTTATCGGGTTCGGTCCAATCAAAGCATTTATTTCCCTCAATTCTCGAGACACCCGCTTCGTTTTCTGCTTAGCAATAAATGCTCGGACCTCCTATATATATACCTTCAACAGGGAAACCTTCTGCATTTGATTTTCTCCCCTTTTCTCCTCATTTTTCCTGTTCTAGCTGCTCCGGCAACAATCCCGGACATGATAACCGCTTTTGATCTTTTTCCGGTTGCCCTCTTTGTTCCTTGCCTGAAAATTTACGATCCTGGTGAACGGGAAATTATGATAACCTCATTTGATGACTGTGAGAGAACCAGACTAATTTACCGACCTGGATCGAGGACCTCGATCTCATTGATCTCGAATCGTTCGACCGATACAAATGGCGAACTGACTTCGGGCGAGAAGACTACTAATATTCCCCTTAACACCGGTGACTACTCCTTGGCGTTCATCTGGCTCCTCACCACACTGGGTGTTCCGACAGCGGCTCGGTTTCGAGCGGTAACTTTGATGACGACCTCTCTCATTCTCATGAGAGTCATAGTCCCCCCATCTAAGCTGTACATCTATCCGATGTCAACAGCCGGTCTCCTGATCAAACACATCTTTTGACTCAGCCACGAGACTAGGCTTTGACATAGGCCTTTTAGATAGGATGTTCCACCAATCTCTAAAGATCGCCCTTATGATGTAATCAGACCTTTAATGTAATCCGATCTCTAGAGATCGCCCAAATGATGTAATCAGACCTTTAATGTAATCCGATCTCTAGAGATCGCCCAAATGATGTAATCCGACCTTTTGGAAATAAAATTTTATTTTGTCAATTATCATTTTTATTATTATTGCATTGGTTATTTTCCGATCTCTGAAGTATTTACCCGATTCGACTCTTAATTTGAATGACCTTGTCCGATCCGTAATTCAAAACATCTTAATCTGCCGCTCTATAGTTAGTCGATCTCTTTATGGAATCTCCGGAATATTCATGAGACGTGTCAGAAAAGACTGGCAGATCTCGTTAACCGATGCGCCGCTTGGGACATCGTGAGCATTAAATGCTCGGACGGGTATAAATAGGGGAAGGGTTAGCCAGTTGCTCCCTTATGTCATTTTCAGCCTCTCGCGAACAACTTCAAAATTCTCTCGTTTTCTCAAGTTCTTCAGACACCGATCAGACTCCGGTAAGGGTTTTGATCTTTCTTTTAGTTTAAATTCTCTATTTCTTTTGAAAATGAGTGGCGCCGAGGGTCAGAGAGCGGCAAGCCCCCCTTCCGTTCAGATCTCGTGGTCATCTGATGAAGTGGAGGTGGTCGGACTAAGCGTGCGACCTGAACCTCCTAGGGTCTCTGTTCCAGCTCGGGGGCAAGCAGCACCATCAAGGCATGTACATTCTTCAGGGAGAGAAAATCTTCCTATGGACGAGCTGCCATCAATCCTGCAAGAAACTGACCTGCAGTCGTTCAGCCAGGAGTACAACATCCGGCCTAATTCATATGAGCTGATTAAGTGTCACGGCGATCTTCGTGCCGATCATTTCTTCGAGGAGAACGATATGATCATGGTATACGAAGAACAATTAAAGGCCGGGCTGCAGTTCCCACTTGATGACTTCTTCAAGGAAGTTTTAAAATTTCACCAAGTGTGCATCGCCCAAATTGACCCGAACTCGTGGTGGATCCTAGTGGCCTTCAGAGGCCTCTGCCGAGCTAAGGGACTCCATCCTACAGCTAAGATATTCGACGAACTACATAGATTAACTCGTTGAAAGGACGACGAGTATTGGTTCTTCCAGGCGAAGCCACATTGCGGACTTTTCACCGATCTGCCATCCTCCCTGAAGAATTGGAAGAATCGCTTCTTCATTTTAAGGAGAAAAATTCCAAACGGCTTTGAGGGCTTCCCTCGCAGCTGGCTGCATCAGGGCCCCTTACTTCCGAAGCGCATCATCCTAAATAGGGAAGAAGGCCTGATGGCGATGGAGCTGAAAAATCAGGCGGGCAGAGAGAAGTTCTCTTGTTTGGATGCAGTGACTGCCGAACTACATCACTAGACAATGGAGTTGATTACTGGCAAAGATCACGGGCTTTGGCTCTCTGACCTCGGCATCGATATTTTCTATATCTCAGATCTTTGGACCTTAGCGACCTCACTGACCTCTTCTTTGTGCAGGTATGACGAGCGGTGAGGGTTCCAAGGAGAGCCAGAAGCGGAAGAGAGAGATCTCCCGGAAGATACGGGAGATGAAGCGAGCTGAAGCCCTGCAGACACCCAGCCATGAGCCCGGGGAAATGCAAGGAGGCTCGTCTCAACCCTCGGGACCGCCGGTCATAGAGGTGGTCCGATCCCCTCCTCGCCAAGAAAAGCCGCCTCCACCTCCTCCAGTTGCTTCGAGCGCGGAAGGGGGTCCTTCTCAACCTCCCGTGAGGACCCTTTCCCCAGGCGCTCAACTTCTGATCAACTCATTGGAGAAGAATCGGACTGTTCGGGAGAATCCGAGCTTAGCCAAGGTTTTGGGTGCCTCAATCTGCCTTCGAGAAGATCGAGATAGGCTGTCCCCAGATAATCTTGACGACATCCTGACCCTGTCTATGAGCCTGAACGTGGAGTGTTTGGTGAACCAGCACATTGTCCGGGAGAAGGCTCACCGCCTGGGTAAGGAGGTCGAGAAGATGGGTCATGAAGTGGCTTCCCTCCAATCCCAACTTTCATCCGCTCAGAACTACATATCTGAAATTGAGGGGCGAATGAAGTTCTATGAGGATAAGCTGGCTGAGCAAACTCAAGTTCTGGCCGAGCGAGATCATATTCTTGAAGAAGTTTGGGCGCTCCGAGCCGATGAAGTTGCTCACCTCACTGAGGAGCTCAGAGCAAAAGAAGAAGAGGCGGTAACAAGGGAGGCCGGTGCTTATGTGAACGCTCATAGGGATCTCTTAGCCGAGCTCAGAAAGCGATATCCCGAGGAAGACTTCTCTTGGATGGTAGATCTAGCTCCCCAGGACGAAGGTGAGGATAGTGAGGAGGAGGCTGAGGGTGAAAGAGGAAGCGAGCAAAATGTAGATCAGGCTGGGGGTGATCCTCCAGCCGAATGACTTGTACAAATTTTTAAATGAAATGAAGGTTCCCCTTTTGTTTAATGAATGGATGTGATCGGAAAATCTCTGAATTGCATAAGCACTTGATTGTCTGAGCATATTAAAACAACAACTAAAAGTGATTATTGATCTAAGTGTAAGAGGTCGGAAAACACAATAAGCATGAGATCGGCAGGGAACCAACGTTAAACGGGACTTGATTAAAATTGGAAATTTGACTTGAACACTTAAGATCGGGATCATCATTAAACCGGATCGAAACCTTAACTTTATTCCCAAACTTTTAAATGAGAGATCGGCAATAAGACTGGTGGCACGAAGGCCTAATGTTGGTTCAATCTCGTTTGAAAAGAAAGGTCGAAAATATAATTGACTGGTCAGGGAACTTGACAATTAGTTTGAGAGATCGGTGAGGCTTTAAATGATATGAGGATTTAGTATTGATTTGATTCCTTCTGAGGAGAGATCGGAAATGTGATTGGCTGGCAAAGGGAGACTATGTGTTGGAGATCAGCTTCAAAGTTTATTGATTTTAGGAATCGGCCAAAATATGGTGTCGACAGCAGGGAGGGAATAATCAAGTGTAATGTTGACATTGCATTGTTTTGAGGCAAGGCAATGATGATTTTTGGAGGTATCATGAGAGATAGTAATGGCCATTTTCTTGCAGCTATTTTTGGCACTGTGTAGGAAGTTCACTTACCAAGAATTGATGAAGCTCTGGGAAGTCGGGGTTTTACCAATGCTGATGTTGAGATTGACTCCTAAGAAGTGTTCCATGCTTTACTATCTATTGAGGAAGATTGATATGATTTTGGCACGCTAGCAGTTGACTGCAAAACTCTTGCTGCACAAGGTAGGGGTAGACTATAGGATTAGTCCATAGACTAACTAAAATTTTAGCACATGTTTTAGATAGGAATGCTTTAAATTTTCATGATTTAATGTTTTGGGATGATCCTCCAAGCTCTATGTTAGGCATTTTGTCATCTATTCTAGTTTGATTACATCTATTCTAGTTTGATTAATATAAGTGCATTTTCAAAAGAAAAAAAAAAGATGAATATATGGTAACACAATAATAAATAAGATTAGAAATGATCACATTTGTCAAAGAGTACATATAGCACACATTGGCAATAAAATGAAAGAGAGTCGGCTAAGATGGATTTGTCATATCTAACAAAGAGTATCAAATGTCCTTGTACAGAATTATGATAAGTTAATGGTGAAAAAAGTAAGAAGAGAAAGGGAGAGACCTAAAATGACGTAAAGAAATATAGTATCAAAAGATTTACAATTTTTAGATAATGATTCAGAGTTAGTATCAAAAAAGTTGAATGGCAAAAAGATGCCTCTAAAAGATTTTTTGAAATTTTAATTGCTAATCATAAAAAAATTCTAAAAATTTTTTAAAATTATAAAGATAAATTATTATTTAATAATTGAGATTTGTCAATATTAATATTTGAGATTGAAGGCTTATTTATAATTATAAATGAGTTTGAATACACAACTTATCAAGCCTAAATGGGCTAAAGTCAAACTTATCTCTTATATAAATAAACTAATAAATGAGCCGGCTTTTTTTTTTTTTTTTTTTTGCTTGTATATATTATAAACAAGCTTAAAATAAGCCAAGTTTAAGTTTATTATATTTTGAATGAATAAATCTGAACAAATTGAGTTTAAGTCAAACCTAAGTCTATAAAATAATTGATAAACTAAGTTTAAATTCTTTAAAATTCAACTAGACTCAGTTGAATTACATCCTAAACTAAACTAAATTGCAAACTGGGTTGGATGACATTAGAATAAAGCTAAAAAAAATTAAAAATTAAAATAAAATAAAATAAAATAAAATAAAAACTGCAAATTGGTCTTCAGAACTGGGCCAAGTTTAAATGAAAAAGAATCCAAATTGTGTTCTCAAGCCTGGGCTCATGAAAAAGGGTTCAATTAGGTTCACATTAGCAAATAACAACGACCAAAATCTAATGTAATGGATAATAGCTTGATCAATGACCCAATCTCCACCTCCTTTATTAAGAATCAGTTGCCAAATAAATTTAAAATAAATCATTTAAAAATAAAAATAATTATTTTTTATTAAAGTAAATGATTTCAAGTTAAATTTAAGTAATTTTTATTAAAAAATAATTTTTATTAATTTAATTTTTAAATTAAAATTTAAGTTAATTGAATTAATTTAAACGTTCGAATCATTCGGATTGTCAAGTTATTGAATCTTTAATTTTATGAATCATTTAAATTTTGAATTATTTGAAATATTATACTGATTAAAATGGATTGTATGCAATTTTTGAGTCCAGAAAATTTGAATAAAATAGACAAATAAATTAAAATTCATAACTTCACTTTAAATTTAAAATATAAAAATATTGTTCTTTCACGCCACTAATAATTATAAATTAGCTTCAGCTCAAAAATTATAACATTAATTAAAAAAATAATAATAACTTTAGTGACATTAGAGAACATCGCTGGAATTTTGATTGAACTCCATAAAGAAAGTGCATTATGAGAACACCTTGGGAAAATAAGGTAGGTTGAGATCTTGGCCCATGCTCAATCTCAAAACCCATTGGTTCTTGTAAAATTGTGGTCCATAAAATACAAGCTAAAAATCAAATCAAAATGTTTCGATAAATTTCAAGAATTATCTCTAAATTTTAGAAATTAAAATAAAGATGTTATCAAATTTAAAAATGTAATATAAATTCCTTAATTTTAGAATTTTACATAGCAAAATCCTTCTAATTAGGGCTGATCAAAATTCGGTTCAAACTGAAAAACCGAACCAAATCAAGTTAATTTAGTTCAATCGGTTCGGTTTTAAAATTAAATCGGTTCGGTTCGGTTTTACATTATAAAAATTTTAGTTATTTCGGTTCGGTTCGGTTTTGAAGAAAAAAAAATCGATTAAACCGAACCAAACCGAATAGTAATTTATATAGTCAAATCAAACTAAATCAAACCAAATCGATTTTTGAATTGATTTATTTTTATGGAAAATTTATGAATTATATTTAATTTTATATATATTAATTGTTTAATTTCATTGATTAATGATTATTAGGTTCAAACCAAAGTTAAAATTATACCAAATAATTTGAAAATCAAGTTTAAATTAAAAAATCAATAAAAAAATCAAACCGATTGGTTTAAACCCAACCGAAATAGAGCGGTTCGGTCCTATTTGATTTTTCACCCATTTCGGTTCGGTTCGGTTTCTAAAATTTACGGTTCGATTTTTATAATTTAATTCGATTCGGTTTAGTTTGAACTGAATGCTCACCCCTACTTCTAATTTTTAATAGCCAATTTATAAATGTACATCAATATAGACAATCTAGAGTAATGATAATATAGACAATTATTGTCTCTCTAATTAGCTATTATATATTTAATTTTTTAAGAAAACTACAGTTGGATTTGTCATTGTCACATAGAGAAGAGTAAATTATCCATATCACTGCCACTTTAAATTACAGAAACTAACTACTGAAAAGATTTTATTATGTAAAATTTAATAAATTTTATATTATATTTTAAAAGTTAGAAATAATTTTATTATAACTCCAAAAGTTTAAGTACAAATATTAAAATTTATCCCAAAATCTTCTTATATATAACATAAACACCTTATTCCAAACTATGTGAGACAATAAATAATGGAAGGAAATAACTTGCTATTTATTAAAATTTAGAAATAGACTTCAAAATTTCTCTCTAAATTTAGAAACAAATTTCGGAATTTTTCTCTAAATTGTTGACCATAAAAATTATGAATGCAAATATCCCAACTTTTTCTAAAGTTTAGAGACGGGTGTAGAAATCCGTTTTTATCCCGTTTTAAATTTAGAAAAAAAAAATTCAAAAATCTATTTTTAATTTGTGAAGAAAAAAAAATTCATCTTTCTTTTCAATTAAAAGTAGATTTTACAATTCTTTCTAATTCAATTATCAAAAACTTTTCCTTCATCACTTCACTTATTCTTTTATTTTCTTTCCCTCATTTCATTATTTCCTTTCATTTTCATTCTTTTATCCTTCATTTCAATTTTTTTATTTTTTATTAATATTTTTTCAATTTCATTTTTCTCCCATTTCACTTTTTATTCCATTTTCTTTCATTTTTCCTCATTTTCTTCTTTTTATCACCCATGTATTTTTTA
The DNA here is from genome assembly GCF_030052815.1 of Hevea brasiliensis. NCBI lineage: Eukaryota > Viridiplantae > Streptophyta > Magnoliopsida > Malpighiales > Euphorbiaceae > Hevea > Hevea brasiliensis. The sequence continues at coordinate 27,532,601 of NC_079495.1, read as the reverse complement.
TATTATTTTTTCCTTTTTCATTTTTTTTTTCATTTCGTTTGATCTCATTTCACTTTTTCTATCATTTCTTTTCATTTTCTTTCATTTATCTAATCTTTTTCTATTTTATTTATAATTCTTTCTCACATTTTAATTTTATTAGTATGTTTTATTGTAATATATTTATGGTAATTTTTTTATTAATTTATTTGTATTAGTTATTTGTTTTTAGCAATATTAATTTTATTAGTAATTTATTAATAATATTTTTTATTATAATATATTAATTATAATTTTTTTATTTGTAATTTTTATTAATAATTTTGTTTTTAACATTTCAAAATTTATTATTTTTTGAATAGTTTTAAAATAAATAATTTTTATTTTTTACCTTTATTAATTAGAAGAAAAAAAAATTCGTTTCTAAACAAAATTTTTTTTATAATTTTTTAAAAGAATTTTTAATTAAAAATAGAATAATTCTAAAATAAAACGGACAAAAATTTTCCATTTTCACCATCATTAGCAATGAAGTATTAAAAATGAATTTTAAAATTAGTTTCTAAATCAAATTACTAACAACAATCTTCAATTCAAAAATAGAAAATTTTGCTTTTAAACTTTTTTATAAGTAAATTAGTAATAATATTAATGACTTATAAAAAAAATTAAAAATAGTTTCATCTATTATTGACTATATTTTAAATTTTATTAACTGTGCTTTAAGTTTCACAAATTGACAAAATTATCGTGAATAAAATTAACTATTATGATTAAAATAAAAATGTAATATAATATATATATATATATATATATATATATATATATATAATTTTATCAAAGGAATAATTGTGTTGTGCAAAATACGCAAGGGTTCTTAAATGTTGATGGATGAGTACGGATTAAAAAGTTAGCAGAAGAAAATAGGGTATACCTAAATAATTAGAATATAAGATAATTGATTAGAAAGTCAACGGAACTTATAGGTACTATAAGGATAGATGAAATAGAATAATGTCAGGTGTTTTATACTACTGTAGGATCCTTAATAAAAATAAAAGGTAAGTTTTACATAATTATGGTCATATTAGTTGTATTAAATGAGATCAAAAGTTAGGTATCTATAATATAACATACCCACAAGATGAGTGTGGCAAAAATACAAATGTTAAATTTGTCATTTCGCAAAAAAAATATCTACCTTGTTAAATCAAGATGTAGTTTGTTAGTGCAGTCTACTAACATGCATGGTAAGAATTTGGTAGCCAAGCACTGGAAGAAGCTTTTGACACTTCGTATTCCACCAAGGTTGAGGAACTTTTTATGGAGAGTATTGAGTATGCCTTGATATTTTACCTACAAAGAACAAGTTATCACTAAAGGGTGTAGAGATTGATGGTGGATGTTTGTTTTGTAGATCGAAGAGGGATGTGGAGCATGTTCTTATACATTGTCCATTTGCTGCTAGTAGCCTTAACATTAAAAGTTGAATTGAGTTTAGCTGGAGCCCGAGTCTATAAAATAATTGATAAGCTCAGTCTAAATTTTTTAAAACAAGACTAAATTGCAAACTGGATTGGATGACATTAGGATATACCCAAAAAAGCTGCAAATTGGTCAGCAGAACTGGGCCAAATTTAAATGAAAAAGAATCCAAATTGTGTTCTCAAGACTGGGCTCATGATAAAGGGTTCAAAGTAGGTTCACATTAGCAAATAACAACGACCAAAATCTAATGTAATGGATAATAGCTTGATCAATGGCCCAATCTCCACCCCTTTATTAAGAATCACTTATATATAATAAATTTAAAATAAATCATTTAAAAATAAAAATAATTATTTTTTTACTAACATAAATTATTTCAAGTTAAATTGAAGTAATTTTTATTTAAAAAATAAATGATTTTGAGTTAAATTTAAGTTAATTTTTATTTAAAAAATAATATTTATTAATTTAATTTTTAAATTAAAACTTAAATTAATTGAATTAATTTAAACGTTCGAATCATTCATATATTTAACTTTTGAATTATTTTAAATATTGTACTAATTAAAATGGATTGTATGTAATTTTAAGTCCAGAAAAATAGAATAAAATAGACAAATAAATTAAAATTCATAACTTTACTTTTAAATTTAAAATATAAAAATATTGTGTTTTCATGCCACTAATCATTATCAATTAGCTTCAGCTCAAAAATTATAACATTGATTAAAAAAAAAAAAAAAAACCTCTCTAGTGACAGTGGAGATCATCGCTGGAATTTTGATTGAACTCCATAGAGAAGGTGAATTATGAGAACACATTGAAACAATAAGGTGGGTTGAGATCTTCGCCCCATGTTCAATCTCAAACCCATTGGTTCTTGTAAAATTGTGGCCCATAAAATAAAAGCAAAAAATCAAATCAAAATCTTTGAATAAATTTCAAGAATTATCCCTTAATTTTATAAATTGAAAAAAAGATATTACTAAATTTAAAAATATAATATAAACTCCTTAACTTTAGAATTTTACATAGCAAAATCTTTCTAATTTTCAATAGTCAATTTATAAATGGTACATTAATTAATGTAGATAATATAGAATAACGATAACATAGACAATTGTTGTCTCTCTAATTAGTTATTATACATTTAATTTTTGAAGAAAACTACAGTTGAATTTGCCATTATCATATAGAGAAGAGTAAATTATTCATATCACTGTCACTCTAAATTACAGAACTAGCTATTAAAAAGATTTTATTATGTAAAATTTAAAAATTTAAGAAATTTTATATTACATTTTAAAGTTCGGAGATAATTATATTATAACTCCTAATATTCAAATACAAATATTGAAATTTTTCCCAAAATCTTCTAATTACAAGGTTTTTTTTTTTCTTTTTTAGCGTATGTGAAAATATACATAATGCGTAAACTGACTTAATGATAACTCTAATAGATATAATTAAAAAGATTATATATATATATTAAATCAACCAAGAAAAAGTGTTTATTTTTAATTGTCAACCTTTTTAAAATAATAAAATCATTTTTACATAAAATTATCATATGACATCTATGTTAATTTTTTTAATTGTAAATGTAAAAAATTATTATCCAAAATTAGCAGGTATGACAAATTTTGACTCAATATGTCAATTGAATTCTTAAACTCGGATAGAATGTTGAGTAGATTTTGCATTAACTCATTTTAATTTATACTTATATAAATAATTGAATTACTTTACACATCAAAATAACTAGTTAAGTCAATGTTGTAACTAACCACTTACATTCACCTTTTAATTTTTCTTTATGCTCAATGTCAGACTTAGATTTTACAATCATGTGATTCTCAATGTCGGCCTCAATACCATGTTAAATTTAAAAAGAGTGTTGGATAAATTATATATTAATTTATTTTAATTTAAATTTATATAAGTGATTTAATTACTTAATACGTTAAAATAAATAATAAGTAAATATTACAATTCGATCACTTATATTCACTTTTTATTTTTTTTTTACTTATTCTGGAAGTGAAACTTAGATTCTCAAAATGAATCCATCCAATTCAAAGCTATTACAACTGATTTGATTTATATTAAATTTAAAATGACACAAATTCAAATGATTTAAAAAATTAAAAATTTAATTAAGAGTCAAATACAATAATTTATATAATTTGATTTAAAAAATATATGGAGACTTAATCTTATACTCAAGTCTCCACTTTTCTACATATAATAATAATAATAATAATAATAATAATAATAAGTCATAATTAGGAATGATAATAAATAAAATACATGCAAAAATCTCTCAGTTGAAATCAAATCCGAATCCGAATATAATCCATTTATGTGAACGTGATACATTGAATTAGAAGCCTTAAAAACTTGTCAGCTGACCTTAAAATTCTCAAGCATGCACAACCTTCTATGCATATGCAACATTAAATGAAAACCCTAATTCAGGCTGGCAAAAAGATATCGTATCCATTGCTTACATTCTTTTAAAATTAGCTGCCAATTTCTGATTTTATTAGTTTTGTCCACTTCAACGAAACATAGCTGCTCAGGTTTAATTATTTAATTATAAGATTGCTAATTCATTAAGGTGAACGACATGTCTTTATTATGGAAAAATTATAAGGGTGAACCATTTTTATAAATAATTAGATGAAAAATTATAGCCAATTGATTATAAGTTTAATAATTTTTTATATAATAACTTTATTTTATAATTAATTCTATTAAAATTTAAATTTGAAATTTATATGATTTTAATATGATTAATTTAAAATTCATTGCCATAATACTTTTTTTCAAAAAAATTTCTTTTAGCAGAATACACACTAAAGATAGAAAAAATACATATTTCTTAATAAAATCATAATAATTTTATTAAATCATGCTAAATTATATATTCTATGCATATTCTTCAAAAGCAATGTTAAATCTCGAAAGTTCATCTCCAACACAAAGAACAGAAAGTGTCCATTTAGTATTAAGGTCGAAGAGTCAAAATTCTTTTTCAGAAAAAAAAAATTATTTTAAATATTGTTTAAAAAAATAGTTTTGAAAAGTTATTTTATATTTTAGTGTTTATGATAAAAATTTATTAAATTTAATTTTAAATTATTATTTTAATACTCTCAAACTACCATATTTAAAAAAATATATTTTTCTTAACGGTAGTTTCAATAATAATATCAAACAACCTTTAAATATATTTAATGCGAGTCTTAAATATGAGGATTAGAATGAAACAAACAATTATTATGCCAAGAATGGATAGCCTAATTGGTTTTTTAATATTATAAAAGTGTAATAAGTAAGGAAGTCTAAAATTCAAATTTTCCATTTACCTGTGTAGGCTATTAGTCATAAATATTTATAAGATTGAGTGCCTATTTGGTATTACATTTAAAGGTCTTAAATTATTTTTCTGAATAAAAGTATCATTTTGAATGTTGTTAAAAAAAAATAATTTGAAAAAATTATTTTATTATTTTAATGATTTTATAATTAAAATTTATCAAATTTAATTTAAATTATTTTTTAATATTCTTTAACTAGTATGTCAAACAATGTAATTTTCTCAATAATAATTCTAACATTAATATCAAATAAGCTATAAGTAAAATTTATAAGTTTGTTTTTATTATTTGAAAATCTAACGATTTAATTTTTTAATGATTAAAACCGTTGTAAATTAGTCTTTTCTTTTAAAATCAACTAAAATTAAGGCTAGTGAAAGGTGAAAAGAAAAAGTCAAAATTTTAAACTTTGAAACTACATTTCAATTATCCCTTTTCTCTTACATGCACAGGTAAGTATGATGATAAGTAAAATACCCTTAAATATAATTTTTTTAAATTAATTAATAATTTTAATATTATCTTAAATTTAATTAAAATTCATTTTATATTATTTCTACTAGTCTTAAACTGAAAATCTGGATATTATTTGAATTCATTTGATTTTATATTTTTAATTAATAATTTATATGAAAAAAATATATTTTTATTAATAAATTATATTTTAAAATTTTCATAATTCTAAAAGAATACTAAAATGATAATATCCAATGTTATATATATATATATATATATATATATATATATATAACAATTAAAATTAAATTAAAAACTTTTATAATGCTGTTCTTAATTTTTTTTTTTAATGTGTATTTGCAAGATAAGAGATTTGGGCAATGCACTCCAATGCTTAAGTCAGTAATTAAAATTGATATTGAGAATAATTAACTATAAAAAATAATGTACCTAACTATAGAGGTTTGAACTCTTGTATAGGCATCAAATAGACCCTGGTTGGATGAGAAGTGTGATTGAGTAGGATCAAGAGTATACTTTGCCGATTGAGTCCTCATATGAAATAAATTCTAATTGGATATCTCGGGATCCTTATCGTTAAAGTGACCCTAATATAATTTAGGACTAACTTTCTGTCCAAGTATTCGAGTATTACTTAATTATCAAGTTCGGCTTGCTTACTACCCTTTATTCATTCCTTTAGTATTATTTTTGTTATTGTAATATTAATTCAAATTAGAAACATTAAATTTATGCAATTAATGCATATTTATATTAAAAAAATAAAAAATAAATTGATTATTTTTTATTTTTTAAAAATATAAATTTTTATCATTATTGATATTTTTATCTCTTACTAATCACTTTTTAAATACTTTAACTAACGTTTAATTAATAAAAATGTACAAAGAATCAAATAATTAACTGAATTAAATGTGCTGAATTAAATAAATCATTAGTTTTAATATAATTAAGAAGTTAAATAATAATTTATTCTAACCTTTTTTTTAAATAATTCACCCTACGTAATAATATAGTTTTGGGCCTCGTATTCGGCCCCCACCCCAATGAAAATTTTTTAATCTTATCAATAGCAATGTGAGGGAGATGGGTTTATTATATTAATCGATAAAATTAAAAAAAATAAATTTATTTATAAAAATAAACAATTTTCGACATCTTTAATAATTTTAATATTTATTATAAAAAATAATATTAAAAATTAACTTTTGCATAGTAATTTATAGCTTCAATTATATTAAAATAGTTTATTTACATTGAAATTAAGAAATTTAGGCTCTATTTATTTTATAAAAAAAATATTTTTTTAGAAAATATTTTTTACATTTCGTAACATTTGTAGCATTTGGATACTTTAGAAAATTCATTATTAAAAAATATTTCTTAGTAAAAAAAATAACTAATTTTCAAGAAAAATAATTTTCTCTTTTTAAAAGAAAAAATATTTTTCAAACTTTGATAATTTTATCAAAATATAAAAATATTTACATAATATATATTGTTAATTTAACGTGACAATCAAATAATTAAAGATATCTTTAAAAATAATTTTTATAAGAAATATTTTATATATATATATATTATTTTTTAAGAAATAAACGAAAGCTTGCTTTAACAATCCACCTTAACTGGTAATATGAAATCTAATATAACAATTATTTCTTTTTCTTTAACCCTTTAAAGTAAACATATTCCAAAGTTACTTCTTTACCTATTTCTTTACAAGGGATGGTTTATATCAAATAAATACAGAGAAGCAAGAATTTTAAATTGCTTTCCAACTTTGGCAAATGGGATATGGCTTTATATATATATATATATATATATATATATATATATATATATATATATATATACACACACCACAAGTTTTTGTGCCCATTATAATAATAACAATAAAATAAAAAATTTTAACTAATCTTCTTTCTAATTATTCATATTCTGCAAAGAGATCTCAAAGTACAATTGTATCTCTTAAATTTAATTAACCTTAATGGAGGGTTCACTTTACCAAGTTATTTGCCATAATTTAATTCCCCTTGTTTTATAGTTTGTTGCACCTGCTCACTATTCAATATTAGGTCTGATCCTCTCAATTTTTTTGGAAAATATTTTATTATAAGGTCTTAGTATATGCTTCCAAAATTAAATAAATAAAATAATAAAATAAAAGATTGATTTTGTTGTTACTATTATGGACAATTGGGTACGAAAATAATACCACAAAGTATGCATATCTACCTGTCATGTTTTATATAATTAAGAAAATTAATAAAATAATTAAAATTGGTGGGTTTAGTTTAAGAGAGCCAACAGCCTAATATTTGCTTTAATGGACTTAGGGTCCACCATATCTAGTCACATGTTAGGAAATTTTGAGCGCATCCCTTTGACATTGACCTAACAATACTTCTTCTCTACCTATAAAGTCAAATAGTTAATTATAAATATTTTGATTTACTATTTGTGAATTTTGAAATACTCCTTCATCATTTATCTGTTGAATTTAAAATTTACATGATAATTAAAAAAAATAATTGAATAATATCATTTTTATAAAAATATATTAGTAATTGACTAAATTATCATTTATTTCATTTAATTATTACTTATATAAATATTTATTATATTTAAAAATAATTTAGTCATTGAGATTTGATAAAAATAATTTAGTCATTTATAATTTTAAAACTAAGCAATTTAGTTTTTGATATATAAACCTAAATTTAGTCCATGTGTTTATTTTTATTTTTAGTTAATTATATAACAACACAATATAATATATGAAAATATTATAAATTGATATATATATATATATATATATATATATATAATTTAGAAAATTATAAAGGCTCATTTGTAAACAGTGCTCATTTGCAAATAGTTATAATATTTAAGGAATAATTTATAAAATATACAGATGATTTTGAAATTAATTAAAAATTTTAAAGGCCTTAAATTAATTAATCCATAATTTTAATAAATATGATTTTAATTTAAATTCTTTAATTTAATTTAATAGGATCCACATTTTAAAACTATAAGAATTAAATTTTTAATAAAATAAAATTTTAAAAACTAAATTGTGTTCAGTTTGAAAATTAAATTAAGAGCATTTTGGTTTTTTTGCTAAATTAATAGAGAATTAACAATTAATAGTAGAAAATAACTTATAGATTTATTAAAATATTAACTACTAATATATATATATATAACACAATTAAAAAAGTGTAAGTGAGATTTGTGTTTAAGATTTTTTTAATTAATTTTATTGTAATAAATTAAATAAAATTTTTAATGAATCTATAATATTAATAATTACTATATTAGAAATTATAATAGTATTTTTGGTAAAAGTAAAATTATTATTAAAATTATATTAAAATTTTAATTTATATTAATAATAGTAATATTGAAATTGAAATTATTTAGGGATTTTCTTCGCTATTAGTGATCAAATAAAATGATAGGCTCCTCATTGTTAAACGTGTATTAGTGACGTATGTTTTGTCATTAAAGTTAATAGAGACATAGTTAAATGATTAGAGATGGATAGTTTGTCACGAATCTTATATCTATCATTACAAATATATTTTATTATTTTTTTTAAAATAAAAAATATAATTTTGTTAAGAATTTTAGTAATTCAATAGAAAATTAAATTAATCAATATATGTTAAGCAACATAAGAATTATATTAAAAATATCATAATTTAATTAAATGCTTTATGTTGTCGTCTATTACAATTTATTGTGTTATTAATCTCGCTTTGATAGGAAATTTTTATTAGTTTAAAATTTTATTAATTAATCAATATAGATTCTTTTTAAAAAATTTATATATACCAAAAAGTAAATGAGAAGGTAGAGAGAATAATGGGATTGCTAAAAGTACTTTAATTTTTCAATTTTTTTTTGTTAGAAATAATTTTTTTTTTTTTTTTTACTTTGTTAATTAATTTATAAGTAAACAAAGGACTAAATTGAAGGTTGTTTGAGAGGGAACCCGAAATTGATTGTATAATATTTTTATAATTGATTGCAAATTACACTACTATATAAAAAAAGTAAAAATTATATTAAAAATAAAATAGTTAATAACGATTAATGTGTAATAATTATAAAAAAATTATTATTTTTTTTTATTTTAATTAGAAGTAAAATGCACTTATAATAATTTGGTATTATGATAATGGATGATTAAATTTAATTAGTTATTGAAAATGATTTATTAATGTAATATTAAAATATTATAAAATTAACAGAAAATTGTATATAAAAAAATGATGAGTATGTGCAACGAGTTAATATTAAATAAAATTAATTTTAATTAAATGAGATACTAATAAAATAATAGTATTGGATTTTTTAAGAAACAAAAATACAAATGCGTTTAATTTAATTGAGATGAGAAAAATTTTATAATTTTTAAAAGAAAAAGGTTTAGAAAAAGGAAAAAAAAAAAAAAAAAAAGCACTCATGTAATTGGATGATAGGTTTAACTGAGATGGATATTTTGAGAAGGTTTTGTGAAGTAATATAATTTTTTTAATATATTAAAAATTATGAGTTTATGTTTGAAAAAATTCTTAATTTTTAAAATAAAATTTTTGAAATTTTTTAGAAACTTTCAAAAATCTATATTTTTCAATTTACTAAATCATTAAATTGTAAATTTAAAAAAAATTTAAAAATTTTTGTTTCCTCTTAAATTATAAAAAATTTTAAAATTTAGAATCATGAAAATTTATATATATATATATATATATATATATATATATATATATATATATATATATATATATCAAATGGAGCGTAAATGATACAAAATAATTGAAAATGGGTTGATCTTACTATATAAAATATATGACTAAATATTTCATAGGAAGAAGATGGTGATGGTGATGATGATGATGATGAGTGTACATATACACATGTATGTTTAAATGTAAAATGGCACCCAAAATCAACTTTAGACCAAACTTCCTTCCTTTTAGAATTTGGAGAGGGAGAGTCCTTTTAGAATTTGGAGAGGAAGAGAGCAAAGGGGACCCATCAGGAAATAGAAAAGCCCAAAGAGAAGGGGGCAAAGAGAGGGGACCATTTTTGCCATTAAAAAAAATTGTTACATTAATGTCTTTGATATAGGCTGATACAAACGAATTGGGGAAAAGGATTATGATAATTTTATTAAAATATATTAATTTTTAAAGTCCACGCACATCAATTTATAATTAATGTAAGATTCTGAAAAATCTTAGAGGTTGATAAATGACTTGCCCTGAATTTTTTACCCACAGACACATCAATTTCCCTCTCTTAGAGGTTGCCTTGGTCATAAACTTTTAAAATAAGCTTATTCACATTTCATTATAGCCAACCCACCAAAAACCTTTTCTTTCTCTCTCTCTCTCTCTCCAATAAGCTTATTCACATTTCATTATTCATGGTGAAGCCATGGATGTCACTATTTTGAATTTCATTTGTGGATTACTTTTTCAAAACTCCTTCAAATCAATTATATGGTATTTTTTAATGATTATTTTATTTTTAGTTTATTTGTTTTATAATTAAATTAGACTTTATTAATTTATTTAATGATAATTATTAATAAAATAAAATTTACTTTATAAAAAATAAAATCAAGATAGAAACTTTTATTATTAAACTCACATTTTTTTTTATTTGAAAACTTTAAAATTTTAGTTAACAATAAAAATATAGAATTGAAAATATACTAATAAAAATTTAAAATATATATATATATATATATATATATATTATTTAATAGATAAAACTTGAAAAATCAATATATTAAAATTAATATTTTAATTTAATGATAAAGGTGAAAATATTAATGATGGGAAGCAGCTCATCATTTCCTAGTAGCTTACGGTGATACAAAAGTGAGAAATATTTGTTAAATGGTAAAAGCTGACATATTCCTGATACGATTTCTTCAAGGGGATTGAGAAAAAATTAATAAGCTTATTATCACTTAAAATTTTAAATAATCGTAAATTTAAATAAATTATTTGTAAATTATTATAAATAATTGATATATTTAATAAAAAATCATTTATAATTATATTTATTATTAAAATTATATAAAAAAATATTACATGGTAAAATTTTAAAATTAAATAAAATAATTAATTAAACTAACTTATATTATAAGTGTCAAAATAAAAAATCAATCTGTCTCAATTTTTTTAACTTATAAATCTAATTTATAAATTTAAAAAATATTATAATCAAACAAGAAAATTTATTTTTAGATTTACAAAATCAAGACAAACACTCTTAAGTTTTAGTATTTCTTGGTTTTATGAGCTTGCAAGCAAAAACAATAAAGGAAGAGAATTGAAAAAAAAATTATGTGGAAATAATTTATACATGAAAATTATTTTTTAAGAAAATATTTTTTATTTAATTATAATATTAAAGTAATAATATATGTTTATATTATACATATATAAATATTTTTATATTTTAAAAATATTATTAAAATATAAAAAATGACTTTCTTTTTTATAAAAACGAAGCCATTTTCTTTAAAAATGAATTAATTTTTCTTTAATTAGAAAAATAATTTTTATTAATTTATTTTCCTGATACTTAAATGATAGAGAATATAAAAAATATTTTTTTTTTTAAAATATCTTTTAAAAAACAAACGAAGTTTTAAAGAGAATTTAATATTTATGGCTTGTCAAGTGTAATATCCATTGAGTCTTCCTAATTTGTCATTTCATTTATTTTTATCTAATAATTTTTTAATAAATATAATAAAATTTAATGAAAATTTGAATGAAGACAGATGAAATTTGCTCACTAACTGCAGCTCTAATCTCCATGATTAAAAAAAAAAGTTAATTAATTCCACTAGTGAAACAATAATTATAATATTTTTTTATAATCGATTTTCATTAAGACTCGAATTTATTTTTTTTTTCAATTGATCAGTATTTTAATTCACCATTAAGAAAATTTATTTTTTCTAAATTATTAAATAGGACCCCAATATTCATAAGTGGCAAAATTTTGATCTCAAGAATATATAATTAAATAATAAAAATTTGATGGATAAAAATTTAAAATTTATAAATTAAAAAGTAAATTTTATTTTTTATTTTGTTAAAAACCTTTTTTTTTCTAAAACAAAAAGTACAAGAAACTTAAAATAAAATATTTCAATGGGGGTGATCTAGAAGCAGCCATGCATGTCCCAATGACATTCTAGCAAAAGGAGACAATGTCCTCTCAACTCCAAATATGGAACTCCATGACAGGCTATGGCAGGGGTCCTTGGTCAATTAATTTTGAAAAGGTTCTTTGACCTCATCAAAATAAAAAGAGTATTAGGCTTTTTTTTAAAGTATTGTTAAAAGAGGTATCCATAAATTACGAAAGGGTTAATATTTATGAACAGTAAAATAAATATAGAGAATATCTTGATATAAAAAAATAAAGCCTAAAAGTCTGGGAGTAAAAAGCTGTTTGATTTGTTGCTTTAAGAGCCCGAGTGAAGAAAGTAAGTTCAGAGGCAGTAATGAACACGGCCATAGCGTGTGAAAGCAGGCTATGACACGCCCGGGATTTGTACTTCTTTGGGACTCAGGGAACGATCAAGTACAATTCAAGCAGAATACTACACAACCTTGACGTGTAATGGAAGGAAGAAACACACCATTGGCGTGTAATTCTATGTTTATCAACAAAAAGACAGTTTTATCTCAAATAAAACGCCACGCGTCCAAGTGCGAACGCAAGAAATTGAATTAACGAGATAAAAAAATTTTATTTTATTTAATTTAAAGATAAAATATTATATACAATAATAAATTATATACTTTGAAAGAAAGTAATATATCAATGTATATAAATTTTTAATATATAATAATAATTGTGTAGAATAATTTTTTTTAAATTGAGTAGAATAATTATTAATCTATTAAATATAAAATAAAAATACTTAAAAAATATAAGATTAAATTAAATTGTTTTGTGTACTTGTCAGTCTTCCTTCATGTAGAAAAAATAACAAATATCAATTTGTCAATTGATTGTGAAATTAAACAAATAAAGTTTATCTATAATTAAAATACATTAGAATAATTAATTTTTAATTATTTGATAGAATAATAGAATATGAATTATAAAATCAAAAATAAAATTTACTTTATGAAATTAAGTTTGTACACTTAGTTTTGTTGACACATAAACGAAAAGGAAAAAAGAAAAAGAAAAAGTCAGTTAGTAGAGAATGAAAAAAAAAAATTAAAGATGAGAATGGGAAAAAATTGTGTTTATGTGAATATGAAATGGAGAATAAATGAAGTTATAAAGGAAGAGTTAGCTGAAAAAAAAAATAGAGATCATTGTGTTAGAGTTTTAGTAGATAAATTTTGATTTTTTAAGTTTTATTATTTATTTTTAAATATTTAAATAATAGGTGTTTTAGTGTTTAGAATGAAGTGATCAACAAATCTAAATTTATTAATTAATTTTTTAAATTTTATATGGTAATTTAATTATATATATATATATATATGAAATTTTTATTTTTTAAAATTGAGTGGGTTAAATGACTTCAAAAAGGGTTTGAGCGCATGAATGGGCTATAAGACACACTCAATTTCGATTTTCATTTGATTCCGATCATATTCAATTTCAATTTTGGTTATTTTTTTGGGTTTTGTTTCTGATTTAAAAATAGTTTGACCAACAAGTTGTTCTCTAAAATTACCACATATTAAAAAGAGAAAAAAAATCTGATTTGTATGGAATCAAATTTGACAATTCAAACCATTAGCTCCAGTCTGGTTTTAGTTGAAGACTTGGGGGAGAGGGACTCAAAATCGCTTGGAACTCAATTCAAATTTGATCCAAGCTAATCTTGGTTCAGTTTAGGTCTTGAACCCAAAATTGGTGTCTAAAAGGGGATGACTGAGCAAAACTTGGGGGAGAGAGAGAGAGAGAGGAGGGTGGGGTTTGTAAAAATTATAGTTTTTTTTTTAAATAATATATTTGAAATATAAAATTTCAATTGACTTTATTATCTTTAATCAATAAAATATTCTGTAAATTTTAACAAAAAACTTAAATTGTAGAAGCCTTTTAACATAGTTTTCAAAATATAAGAATTAAGTCACGAAATGATATTTAATTTATCTTTTGTCATTGGATTTGTAGATAGTGATTGAGATAATAATCAAAGATCAAAATTTTAAGTCTATAATTATTTGAAAATTGCACTCATTTCGTTTACAAATAATATTCACATTTAATTTTTTATTTTATAAAAAATTATTTACTATATTTAGAAGGCTAAGGAGAATTAACTATTTTTTTATAATTTTACTCTTTATCTCTGTAAATACAATAGATATTTATATTTGTAGAACTAATATTATCATCCCCTTCTTAATTAAATCAGTTATTTGTCATGTTAATATTCATTTATTTAAATTTTCAAAAAAAAAAATTAAATAAATTACTAATATTTTTTTTGAAAATGAGATTATCTAATCATTTCTCTAATTTTAATAAGGGTAATTAAGTAAATTATTAGTATTTTTTTTTATACAAATGAGGTTATCTAATTATTTTCTTATTCATTGTAAAAATTTTAAATATGACTATTATTTATGAACAGAGGGAGTAATATATTATAAAAAAATAATATAAAATTTTTCTTATTTAAATTCGATCTACTATAAATTTAAAAAATACGATATATAATGAAATTTATATATTAAATACATAAATTTTATATCTTTATATCTTGAATATATAACGGACATAATATAAATAAAAAATTTTCAATAATATGAAGTGAATAAAAATTAAGTTAATAATAATAAATAAATAAATTATTTAATAAATAAATAAAAAGAAGGTAGTGGACAAGATCCCAAGAGTGATGTTTCTGTTCAATAGAAGGGAAAGAAAGGTGGTGACAAATTGACGAAGAAATTTGATAGGAGAACGTGTGAGGTTTCTGCTTAGGTATACAAATACATTTCTAATCGTACACTTCATGCGTCCCTATAATATTTGCCCTTTCCCCTACATGTCTTCCCTTTATCCCTTTTATTTTATTTTATATTCCATTTCCATGCTGCAATAATCTTCAATAGTTATTGAGGAAAGTGTTTAAATCTTTGTTAACGTTCTATTCGTTTCATCAAAAATATTTTTTATATTTTTTAATATTTAAGTATTTTAAAAAATAAGTTAATTAAAAATATTTTTTAATAAAAAAGAAAACTAAATTTTTTAAAAGAGGATGGCTTTTTCTTTTTAAAAGAGAAAATATTTTTATTTTTTAAATTTTAATAATTTTATTAGAATATGAAAATATTTATATATACATGAAATAAATACATATCATTAGTTTAATATTACAATTAAATAATAAAAAATATTTTCACAAAAAATATTTTTATAAAAAATATTTTTTATATATAATTTATTTTTTGCAGGACAAATAAGCCTATATTTTTAATTTTATTCAATTTTAACAATTAAATTATTTATTATCAAAATTACTAGTATCACTTTCAATCATGTGCATTCCATAAGAGAATGATCATTACACAAAATATTCTATATTTATAGACTTCATAAAGTATTAATACTTGTAGTTTTACTTCTATTTTCCGGAGAGACTGTTTCTATATCCCATCACACATCTAAACTTTTATTTTGGAAGGTGATGCAAAAGGAGTAATTTGAGTCCACTGAAGCCTGAAGGCAATCGAAACATGCAGTTGTTGTCTGAGGTACAGTTGGTGTTGGTAGCTGAGTCCCTTGGTTGTTCTGTAAGTTTGATTTTGTTAGGCGTTGGTGTGATTGGGTGGCTGATGAATTAACCAAAAAAAGCACTAGCTACTTGATTGTTCCTTTGTAGGACACCATGTTTCCATCTGACATGATTGGACCTTCTCCACCTCTCTTATTCAATGAAGTTTCTATTTTGGAAAAAAAAAAAAAAAAATATATATATATATATATATATATATATATATATATTATTTTAGTGATATTAAATTTTAGGATCGTGAAATCCCAAATTTAAATTTAACGAGAGCTAATTAAAAAAAAAATGTTGGGTGATGTAAATGCTAGGCAATTTCTTACATGTCTCTACAAAACATGGTTTTGTAATCTTGCTGGTGTGGATTATCTGTGACAGCTTGTACAATGTATTCATATGTGTCGGGGAATCTTTTCTTTTTTTTTTTTAATTTCATTTTCAAAGTTAAAAAAAAATTAAAAAGCTATTTTAATTAACCAATTTTATTAAAATATAACATTTTTGTGAGGTGTAACATACTTCTTTTAATATTTTTTTTTCTAAATTAAGTGTTTCTAACAACTAAAATTATTATTTTTTAGAAGAAAATTAAATATAATTATCACTTAATAAGTAATTAGTATTAACTTAATACAGATTCAATTATATACTCAACTCAACTCAACTCATCTAAGCCTTTATCCCAAAAATTTGGGGTCGGCTATATGGATTCGCTTTTTCCACTCTGAACGATTTTGGGTTAAATCCTCAGAAATGTGTAATGCTTCTAAGTCATGTACTACTCTCCAAGTCAATTTAGGTCTACCCCTTTTTTTCTTTCTATCCTCTAGCCTAATGTGTTCTACTTGTCTAACTGGAGCCTCCGTATGTCTACACTTCACATGACCAAACCACCTCAATCTCCCTTCTCTCAACTTATCTTCAATTGGCACCACTCCTACCTTTTCTCTAATACTTTCATTACGGACTTTATCTAGTCTAGTATGACCACTCATCCACCTTAACATTCTCATCTCTGCAACTCTTATCTTAGATGCATACGACTCTTTCAGTGCCCAACACTCACTACCATATAGCATAGCTTGGTCGTATGGTCAGACGGTAAAATTTTCCTTTTAAATTATTGGGAATCTTAAGATCAAATAAAACTCACGTGGCAAGTCTCCAATTCAACCATACGGCTTTAATCCTATGACTAACATCCTCCTCACATCCCCCATCTACTTGAAGGATGAGCCTAGATATTTAAAGTGATTACTTTGGGACAGTGCCACTCCATTCAAACTAACTCCTTCCCTATCACCAGTTTGGCCTTCACTGAACTTGCAATTCATGTATTCTGTCTTCGTTCTACTTAACTTAAAACCCTTTGACTCTAGAGTACTTCTCCAAAGTTCTAGCTTCCTATTGACTCCTTCTCGTGTCTCATCTATCAGAACAATATCATCCGCAAAACATCATGCACCAAGGAATACTCTCTTGTATATGTTTCAGTTCATCTAAAACTAATGTAAAAGGTAAGGGCTTATGGCTGATCCTTGGTGTAATCCAATTGAGATCGGAAAATCTCTTGTGTCCCCTCCCACTGTGCGCACAATAGTAGTTGCTCCTTCATACATATCTTTCAATACTTGTATGTACCTAATAGATACCCTCTTTTGTTCTAACGCATTCCATAAGACCTCTCTTGGAACACTATCATAAGCCTTCTCCAAATCAATAAAAACCATGTGTAGATCTTTCTTCCCATCTCTATATTTCTCCATCAAGCTTCTAATGAGAAAGATCGCTTCCATAGTTGAACGACCGGACATGAAACCAAATTGATTGAGAGAGATAGAAGTATCATGACGTAGTCGATGCTCCACAACTCTCTCCCACAACTTCATAGTATGGATCATGAGTTTAATTCCCTTATAGTTTGAGCAACTCTGTATGTCTCACTTATTTTTAAAAATAGGTACTAAAATACTCTTCCTCCATTCATCAGGCATTTTCTTTGAGTTTAGAATCTTATTAAATAATTTAGTTAACCATGCCACTCCCATATCTCCCAAATACTTCCACACTTCAATTGGTATTTCATCGGGTCCACAGGCTTTACCTACTTTCATTCTCTTAAGTGCTTCCTTTACTTCTAAAGATCTAATCCTTCTAGTATAATTTACATTCTTTTCTATTGTTCTATAATTTATATTCACGCTATTTCCATTTTGACTATTATTAAAGAGATCATTAAAATAATTTCTCCATCTTTCTTTAATGTCCTCATCTTTCACCAACACTTTTCCTTCTTTATCCTTAATGCACCTAACTTGATTGAGATCTTGACATTTCCTTTCTCTACTCCTTGCTAATCTATAAATATCTTTCTCCTTCTTTAGTTCCAAGTTTCTCATATAACTTTTCAAAGGCTGTGCTCTTGCTTGGCTAATCGCCTTTTTGCCTCTTTCTTTGCTATCTTGTACTGTTCATATGCCTCATTATTATCACATTTAGGTAATTTCTTATACCATTCCCTTTTCTCTTCACTGCCTTTTGTACTTCCTCATTCCACCACCATCTCTCTTTTGAGGGTGGTCCATGTCCTTAGACTCCCAAGTACTTTTATAGCTACTTCTCTAATCTTTGATGCCATCTGTATCCACATATCATTGGCCTCCATATCCAGCTTCCATACTTCGGACTCAAGAAGCTCATTTTTGAACTTCACTTGCTTTACTCCTTTGAACTCCCACCACTTTGTTCGAGCTACACTATTTCTTCTGACCTTACTTGAATTGTTCCTAAACTTGACATCCAAGACCACCAACCTATGTTGACTTGTTAAAGCCTCTCCTGGAATGACCTTGCAATCCTTGCATAGAGCTCTATTTGTCTTCCCGGTTAAGAGGAAGTCGATTTGGCTTCTATGTTGCCCACTTTTGAAAGTCACTAAATGTGACTCTCTTTTTATAAAGTAGGTATTTGCTAGTATTAGGTCGTATGCCATAGCAAAATCCAGGATGCTTTTTCCCTCCTCATTTCGACTGCCAAAACCAAAACCTCCATGAACATTCTCATAACCTTGCCTATCACTTCCTACATGTCCATTCAAATCTCCACCAATGAAAACATTCTCTTCATTCGGTATGCTTTGCATTAAATCATCCATATCTTCTCAAAACCTTTGTTTACTCTCACTATCTAGTCCTATTTGTGGGGCATAAGCACTAACTACATTTATTGTTTCTCCTTCTAGTACTATTTTTATTAGTATAATTTTATCTCTTACTCTTTTCACAGCTATTACAGCGTCTTTCAATGTCTTGTCTATGATTATGCCCACTCCGTTCTTGTTTCTCTCCTTTCCGGTAAACCACAGTTTGTATCCTGAATTACTCACTTCCTTGCTTTTCTCTCATACCCATTTAGTCTCCTGAATTCAAGCAATATTCACCCTTCTCCTTTCCAAGGTATTCACAAGCTCCATTAATTTTTCTGCAAGTGATCCAACATTCCAAGTACCAACCTTGATCCTCCTCCTATCCTGTTCCTTCCTAATTGGTCTCTTTCTATGATATCTTTTATTATTTTCTATGTCTATTTTGTGTTCTGTTCCACTATGTATTCTACTATTTGTCCTATGGATTAACTTCTTTACCCACACTCGTCCATGATGTGGGAACCCTTGCTCACTTAACACCACACCCTGGCGTCGGCATGACGCGTCACTTTCGGTGAACGCCCTACACCCTTGCATATTTCTCACTACACCCGGGCTCCGATGTAGCGCGTTGTAAGTAGAGGACGCCCCAACGTTTATATCATTTGAATCCATATCATAAGGTGTGACGAAATTTTTACGCTGGTTGTCACCTACCGCAACCCTCCTCCTTTATCCGGGCTTGGGACCGGCTAAGCACAAACTACTTAGGCGGAGTTAAATTACTTTAGACTATTTATATAGTCTTATAAATTTAATTTAGACTTATATAAGTGATTAAATTACTTTACATATTAAAATAATTAATTAAATTAATATTGCTATCTAACCATTTGTCTTTAATCTTTAATTTTTGTTTTTTCCCCGATGTGAAACTTATACTTCTAACATATTAGCATTAATTATAAAACACTAAAGTGCAAAATGCATTTGATTATAAAGATTTTGTCCATTTATTATTTATATGCTTTATAGGAAAGAATAAAAACTCAAGTACTCTTGAAGATCCATTTTGGATTTTGGTTGTGCTTTTATCATTTGGTGGTTTATTTGGTAGTGCATGGTGTTTTATGACAAACCATTTTCAAGAGATTTGTGATTAATAATTGTAGTCTCTTTTCAATATTCTTGAGTATTTGCTACTTGTCCTTTTATGTCACCACCTAAATTTGGAGTCTTCATCATTGGTAGAATTTTAATTAATAACCTTGTTTAACTATACTCTTGTAATTATATGTATAAATATATCTTATATAAATAATTAAATTGAGACAAATATAAATAATTAATTATATTTGCTTGCACTTAAAAATTATATTTTAGACATTAAATTTAATTTTAGGCCAATGATTTATTCTAATTAATACAACAACTCAGCTAATCAAAGATCAAGCAATACAACAAATAAACTTAAACCCAATTTCCAATTTCATTTATTTCAGTTCTAATCATTTTCCTTGTAATTCCTAGTTTAGTGTTTCCATTTTTCAGTCTTATATTTTTATTTTCAATATCTAATACAAAATCAAACAAAATTCATTTTCATTTCAGTATATACAAGTGTTCTCAATTTCCTATTTTTTTGGATTTCACAATGGCAAAATTGCATTCAATCTAGCCAATTCCTTGTTGTTTGATTCTTTAAATGTCAGTTTAGCGCATTTTTTGTTAACATACTCAATGTTTGGTGTGCCTAAAATTTAAGCTGCCAGTCAACTGATTGTTTTTAAGTAAATAATATCATAGCAAATTTGGTGTTTTGTGAATATGTTCAAGAAGGATGGGTTATTTTTGTGACATCTTTTAACTTTTTGAATTTTCTTTTTAGGCTGCATATGGAGGATTTTGATTAGGGATTAGTAGTTGATAGTGGTGATTTTAGCAGGAACTGTTAACAGAGAATTACACTATTAATTTTGGACTTTTTTATGCATTTGTTTACTCTTAAAGGGATTTTGAATTACTTCATAGAAGTGTAAAAAGAGTCATTTGCCTTAATTAAATCTATAGATAAAATTTTATATATAAAATCTATATATATTTGTTTAAGAAAAAGTATGAATCTCTAAATTCATGAACAAGTTTAATAATTAATTGAATGAGAAAGAGGTGGCACCAAATTTTGTAACTTTGGACATATTGTAGTTTGAATGTTATCAAAAGTTGATGAGAAAATTGAAAGGTCTAATGATTTTTTCACCCGCTAATGAGATCATGAAATTATTTACAATTGATAATATATATGTGTGTGTGTAACGTAAAAGGTCAACGGAAACCCATAAATAATGATGGGCACTTGATTTCAAAAAGATTTGATTTGGTGAGACAGTTAAATCCTACGGTCACAAGTGCGTATGAATCACTCCAAATGTGAATTCACAATTCATTTCTCATTTCAATTTCAGTGGGAAATAAGAATCCAACCAAACCTCTTTACACACACACACACACACACACACACGTATACATATCATTAATCAAATCACAATAACTAATATTGAATAATTGGTTATTATGTTCTCACAAATGATTGATTTTGGAGATTATTTTTTTTTCACTTTTAATCATTGATTATGAGTATTTAACAAATATAATTTTTTTATCAATTTTAAAAATTAGTAATTAATAATTTAATAGTTATAATGATAAGATTAGTTGTGTGGATATTGAGATAAACTCGAAAAATATTGTTAATATTATTTATTTTATGTGAGAGAATTTTTTGAGTTTGGTCAAATTATTTTTTACTGTAAGGAGTCATTATCGCGAGAGTCTTATTAGATTATGTCTTGAATTTAGAGACAAGTTATTATAGTTGCTCACTCTCTTATAAGAGTAGTTATTTTATATGCTAATCCCACTTATTAGTTTGAGCTTTCGAGTTCATTATGTAATATTCTTTTTTTTGATGTTGTTCTATGTTTTTTCACTTAACATTTTAAATTCTAAATTGGGTATATTGGGGAGGTGAAAATTAACTTAATATGTTAAGTTTTTCCTGAAATATTTTAATAAAATATTATTATTTCAATTTAAAAAACATTGCATACAATATTTTCATTTTCTTGTATTGTGAATTGTCTTTAATAATATAATTCTCTTATATTTATTTTTTAAAAGTTTCAATAATATATTTTTTCTATTTTATTAATGTATAAAAATTATTTATTAAAAATAATAAAAAAATGTATTCGATACGTGTATTGTACATTTTCTCTTTTCTTATTTAACACAATTTAATATATGCAATAAATACATTTATAAACAAAATTTTAACATTATGACTTCCTTTGAAATAAATCAATTGCAAGAAAATAATTAAATTAAAATCTCATATAATTTTACTTGATTTTTATTTTTTTTAAATTGATTTTTTTTTAAGTTGAAAAAATTAAATTCTTTCATTTTAAATATAAAAACATAAAAAAAATCATTTGAATTGAATTTTATAAAATTATAGTTTTTGAATAGGGTATATATCTTTCGTTAGAAAAGCATTAACGCATCATAGCTAAAAAGATTGAATACAGACTTACATTCTTGTACTATTTGGGATTAACCCATTGAACACATGAACTAAAATTGTAATTATTAAACATATGAACTTATAAAATTATAACAATGAAAAGCAAACACTAGGAGAAATTGTAGGCATAGCAATGAAAATTAGAAACGGACACATTTACAATTGAGTTTTAACAAAATATAAACCAAATTTGTATATTAAATTTCGTAACGGAATAGAAATAAAATTTAAAGATGGACAAGAATCTGTTACTAATTTTAGCACTAAATTTGGAAATGGATTATAGATAAAAAAATTCCTAAATTTAGAAAGGAACTCCAAAATTTATTTCTAATTCCGTTTGTAATTAAAATCTATTTCTAGAAATAAAAAAAAAGGTTCAAAAATTATAAACAGACTCTATACTCCATTTCTGATTTAGAAAAAAAAATTAATTTAGTTTATAATTAGAAACGGATTTTGAAATTCATTTCTAAAATGTAAAAGTAGGAGAAAGAAAAGGCTAAAAAATTTTAAAAATAAACTCTAAGCCTATGTTATGGAACTTTGTTAGATAAGAAGAAAATAAAGGAGGAAAAATAAGGATGGAAAATAAAAATAATGAGAAAGTTATTTTTCTCTTCTTGTTTGGATATTAGGTAGGAAAATAAAGAGAGAAAATAGCTTATTAAATAGTAAAATATTCATTTTGTTCTTTTTATTTGAAATTAAAATAAATAATTATAGAAATAAAAAAATAATTTTATTTATTTTTCAACCACTTTTCCTCTAAAATAGAGAGAAAATGAATAGTGATACTCATTTGTTATTTCCCACCCTTATTTTCAATCCTTCTCAATTTTCCCTCGTTCTCAGATAAAAGAAGAGGGAAAATATTTTTATTTTTCTTCATAATTTTCCTTCCTTCCTTATTTTCCTCCAATACAAACATAGTCTAAAATCCTTTTCGAGCTTAAAAACAAATTTAATTCCATTTTTAATTAAAAATGAATTTTAGTTTCTAAAATATTGATATAGGAAATAAAATTCTAAAATTTAGAAACAAACTCCGAAATTTATTTCGAATTTAGAAACAAATTTAATTATATTTCTAAACCATTTCTAAAATGTAGATAGATGAAAAAAAAACCCTCTAAAATTTAGAAATGGATTTACTCTAAAATCCGTTTCTAAATTAGAAATAAAATTGGAGTTCGTTTTTAAATTGTAGAGGTTGAAAATTGTAGAAGAAAATAGCTTGTCATTTGTTGAGATTTAGAAATGGACTTTGAAATTTGTTTCTAAATTTAAATTTAAAAAAGAGTTTTAGAATCTGTTTTCAAATTATTGGCCATAAAAATTAAGAATGCAAATATCCACTTTTTTTTAAAGTTTGGAAACCAATATAGAAATTCATATTTATCCAATTTCAAATTTAGAAACGCATTCAAAAATTCCAAAATAATATATAGTATAAATATTTTATCCCAAAATAATATAGGACAATACACTTCTCTCTCTACGCCTGACCATAAACATCTGGAGCATAAAATTTATAAGCAAACACATATGCTAGTGGTCCAATATTAAAGTGGGATAAGTTTTAATACCATGCGAAGAAAATGAACCGGGCCTAATTCCACGCTAAAAGCTAACTTAATAGAACTAAGTTTATCTAAGTCTTAAATATAGCACAAACATCTTATCATAAATTATGTGGGATAATAAATAATAGAATGAAATAACCTGCTATTTATTAAAATTTAGAAATAGACTTCAAAATTTCTTTCTAAATTTAGAAATAAATTTCAAAATTTGTTTCTAAATTGTTGACCATAAAAATTATGGAAGTAAATATCCTGCCTTTTTTTAAAGTTTAGGGATGGATATAGAAATTTGTTTTTATCCCGTTTAAAATTTAGAAAAAAAAAAATCTATTTCTATTTTATGGAGGAGAAAAAAAAATTCCGTCTTTCTCTTCAATTAAAAATAGATTTTACAATTCTTTCTAAATCACTTATCAAAGACTTTTCCTTCGTCATTTTACTTATTCTTTCATTTCCTTTCTCTATTTCATTGTTTTCACCATTTCTTTTCATTTTCATTCTTTTATCCTTCAATTCAATTTTTTTATTTTTATTAATATTTTTTCAATTTTTGTTTTTTATTCCATTTTCTTTCATTTTTCCTTATTTTCTTCTTTTTATCACCCATTTCATTTTTATCTTATTTTTTCCTTTTTCATTAATATTTCCTTCATTTCGTTTGATATCATTTCGCTTTTTCTTTTATTTCTTTTCATTTTCTTTCATTTATCTAATATTTTTCTATTTTATTTATAAATCTTTCTCACATTTTAATTTTATTAGTATATTTTATTGTAATATATTTATGATAATTTTTTTGGTTAATTTATTTGTATTAGTAATTTGTTTTTAGCAATATTATTTTTATTAGTAATTAATTAATAATATTTTTTAATCTAATGTATTAATTATAATTTTTTATTTGTAATTTTTATTACTAATTTTGTTTTTAACATTTTAAAATTTATTATTTTTTAAATAATTTTAAAATAAATAAATTTTATTTTTTTTACCTTTACTAATTAGAAGCAAAAAAAAAAATTCATTTCTAAACATAATTTTTTTTTATAATTTTTTAAAGAGAATTCTTAATTAAAAATAGAATAATTCAAAAATAAAAACGGAGAGAAATTTCCATTTTCACCACCATTAGCAATGAGGTATTAGAAACGGATTTTAAAATTTGATTCTAAATCAAATTAATAACAACAATCTTTAATTTAGAAATATAATATTTTGTTTTTAAACTTTTTTTTAAGTAAATTAGTAATAATATTAATGACTTGAAAAAAATTAAAAATAGTTTCATTTATTATTGACTATATTTTAAATTTTATTAACTATACTTTAAGCTTTCACAAATTGACAAAATCAACATGAATAAAATTAACTATTATGATTAAAATAAAAATGTAATATATATATATAAAACAAACTTTTAGTGTTGAATTCTTGAGAGTCTCTTTTTTCTTTACCTTTGATTAGTCATTTGATAATGTAAAAGTCTCGAAAATCCGCGTTTAGCTTTGTTGGAGATCGAGCTGTCTCCATAATTGCTCTTTCCCAACTCTTTCAAAAGGTGATTTCTGTTCTTACACTTTTGTCAACATAACCATTCCTTTGATTAAATTATATATATATACACACACACTAGTAGAATTAAAGTAAAGATTACAATATTAATAAGTATTGAATACAATATTAAGACTTATTACACTCTAATAAGAGACTTTAAGCTCAATTTTCAAAAAATTTATTGTTAGAAAAAATAATTATAAATTTCAAAATATTTAACTTTTTAAATTTTTATTCAGTAAAATCAATATAAATACAATGATTTCATTATAACCGTTAATTATAATGAGACTCATGTGAGATTTATTATAATTAATTGTTATAATTAAATCATTGTACATATATTAATTTTAATATATGTAATTTTTCTTTTTATAAACTATAAAAATGGGTATATAGAGAAATCTTATAATAATAATAATAATAATAAAAGTAAAGATTACAATGAGTTAGACAAATATTTAAGGGTCTAATCAGGAGGATTACAATTGACGTAGAGGAGAAATCCTCAAGAACAATAGGGTCTTCTATTTCTAGAAGGTCAATCTCGTATAATTTGAGATCTTATACAATAGATTCTTTTACCCATTCCATTATAATATCTTTGAAAAAAAATTATGCCATATTTAATAATATATGCGAGAAAATATCAAAGTTTCAACTAAAGAATCTTGAATAAGGCTATGAGATCTCTTAAGTAAATTCGTGGAAAATCTTATTAGTACAATTTCATTTCATATTGATGAAACTTGTTAGAAAATAAAAAAAATGGTCCATTTCCTGTGGGCATCTATTTTTATTGAATTTAGGTGAAATAGTTAGAAAATGATTGAAAATTATTATAAATAAAATAGTTTTTTATAAAATTATATATCATAACACAAAAATTTTAAAAATTTATTAAAACAAATAGTTTGTCGTTAAGCTTTTTTTTTATTATTTGAAAAAGCATATTATTTATTTATTTTTAATATTTTATATTCTAATAATTATAATTATAAAAATATTTAATATTTACAAAATATATAATTATTTAAATATAAAATATATAATTACTTAAACATAAATTTAAAAGTAAGAACTTAGTTAATAAAATAAAATTTAAGAGATTAAATTATTTTAAATTAAAAAAAAATTAATGACTAATTTATTAAGCAAATTAAATTTTCAGGACAATTATTACTCATAAAAAAAATAAGGACTGTTATGTGATTTTGACATACCTCATGGACTAATTTATAATTTATGACAAATTAATATAATTAAGATTTTATTCGATTTAATGGATAAATATATAATAATTTTTATTCAATATCCACCCTTAATTTAAAAAAAAAATCATTTAGTAATGATGCTTTCTGTTATTATTTTATTTTTATTCATTTTATTGATATTTTATTATTAAGTAAATTAATTATTAATTCATTTAATTATAATTATCTATGAATAAATTTATTTATTAAAAATAAAGTAACCACCTAATTTAATTTTTTACAAAGCAATGTTGTTTCAAAGCAATCTCCCCACATGTGTTACTTTAGTACACTGAATTTCTTCTTCATGATGATTAATGGATGCTTATTACTAAATAAATAATAAATTTCACTATTAATGAATTTGTTTACTTTAGTTGTTTTAGTCAATTGTTAATGGTCAGCAATTAATAATTAAAGTGCTAAAAATTAATAATTAAATATAATTTAAAATCACCTATCATTAACTTTAAAAAAATTTGTTAAAAATTATATAATAATTTCAAGTATAAAAACAAAAATTTAATTTAATCACTCAACAAAAATGAATAATTAAATCTTGTTACCTATTTTCTATTTTTTTTTGAAATAATAGAAATTTTTTCTTTAGGTGTAATTTTAAAATATATTTAGAAAAAATAATTTATCAAATTAATTTAATTGGTAAATGTGTGAATCCTTTACTTATTAATTAAAATTCGAATTTTCTTTAAAACACTTCAAAATTATTATAATCCTAAATAAATCAAAGCGATGTGAGTAATATAATTTTAAAATGGTAAAAAAAATTAATTTTAATAGATATAAACTTATTAAAAATAAAAAATAATTTAAAAGTATAATTTACCTGTTTGATTTTTAATAATTTAAATATATAAAATTTAATTTTAAAATAAATTCTTTATAACAAAAATAATTGTTTATTATTAATATCTTTAAAAAATTATTTTTCTCAACAAAATCTCAAATAACATAAAAATAATGATCCTAAATAATATATTTTTACGTTAGGTGAGGATTTTTTTCTTATAATT
Organism: Hevea brasiliensis; assembly: GCF_030052815.1. Lineage (NCBI taxonomy): Eukaryota > Viridiplantae > Streptophyta > Magnoliopsida > Malpighiales > Euphorbiaceae > Hevea > Hevea brasiliensis. Next base: position 27,504,294 of record NC_079495.1, on the reverse strand, counting down.
AATTTATTATAAATTTAATATATAAATATGTGATATTTAATTTAATGCATAAATCTCATTATATACTTTATACATCGATTGCATTAATAAATTGAATCTAAAAAAATATTTAGGCAAAAATATGACTATGCTTTTTATACAAAATATTATATGAGTGGATTAGGCAAAGTACCTAAACAATAATAGGAAGAGAATGGAAATCATTAAAAAATAAAAGAAAAGAGTGGAAAATTATGATGAAGAGAGAGAGATGTGCATGTGTGTGTGTGTGGAATGGATGGGCATGGGAAGCAAATCTTAAAAGGGAATCAAGAGAGAAAATTGGCCTCTCTTTGGCTACCACTACTCCCCACCTGCTCAAGATATGGTAAGTGCCACATGATTTCACATAAGGGAGAAAAAGGCACCTCTGCTTACATCACCTGTATCTCTTGTGGAGATTTTGATGGGTCCCACATGCCTCCCTCTCCATCTTTTCCTTTTGCTTTCATCCAAAACTTCCTATTCCCATATCTTTTATTTTTCTTTTTCTTTTATTACATGTAAGTCTCTCATGGTCATAACTCATTTATATATATATATAAATAAAATTATAAAAACTCACCACCTTCCCTCCTCTCCTTAACATTTTCCATAAAGATTTGTTTTCTTTTTTTATTCTTTTATTATTTGGTTTTCTTCTTTTTCCATTTCCTCTCCCAATTCTGTTCTATAATCATCTTGCAAGATTTGGAAAGAAATCTGGTCGGATCTTGCTTGTGGGTTGTGGACTTTGTTGGGTTTCATTTCAATACAAAAAAGCTCAACCCTTTCTCTTCCTCCTCTCCCACTTCTTCCTTTCCATCTTAGGAACAGAAGCCAATATGCCAATCTAAAATACAGGAGGAAAAAAAAAAGAAGAGCATTCCTTTTATTGGTCTTCTCCTTTCATTGTTCTTCTTGAGTAGTGTTTTGGATCTTCAATTTGCTGCAATGTCTATAACAGCAGACTCAAAGTTTCATGTTTTAGCTGTTGATGACAGCTTAATAGACAGAAAACTCATTGAGAGGCTCCTCAAGATCTCATCATATCAAGGTACTATAATTTTCCTGGCTATAAAACAGAGAAAAGAAAAGGGGAAAAATTTCCCTTAATGGGTTTCATTGTTACATGTGTTTAGATTCTGTTTTCATTGGGTTCTGATTTTGTGTTATATAATTGCAGTTACTACAGTTGATTCTGGTAGTAAAGCTCTAGAATTTCTGGGTTTACATGAAGATGACCAAAGCAACCCAGAAACACCTTCTGTTTCTCCAAACAATAATCAGGTACAATTTCCTTTTCTTTCCTTTATTATTATTATTATTATTATTATTATTATTTTTAAATGTTTCAATGTCCGGAGTTTTTCTTTCCTTTATTATTATTATTTTTTTTTCTTTCTGTAAATGTTTCAATGTCAGGAATTTCTCATATCTCATGATAATTTTTCCTGAACTTCCTTCCTGGGTTTCTGAGATTTTTTCTTCTCTGTTTGTTTTTTTGTGGCTTTACAGGAAGTGGAAGTGAATCTTATTATTACAGATTACTGTATGCCTGGCATGACAGGCTATGATTTGCTCAAGAAAATAAAGGTATGCTTTTTGGTTTTCTATTCCCTTGTCTCCATTCTCTGCCATCATTATATTCTCTTTTCTTTTCCTAATCTTTCTAAATAAGATCCATATCTATTATTGGTAAATTTTCTTCATTGAAATTCTTTCTTCGAATGAAAATTTTTTTCCCACTAGCTAGAGAATGTCAAATAAAATCTCTTTTCCATACTTTTTCCACCTACTTTCAATCCAAACAAATCAGTGTCATGATATTCTAAGATTTACTTGCTTATACAATGTTATGCCATATGAGCATACATGAAAGCTTCTTGATTTTATGCACATTTTTTTTTTGGAATAAAGAGATTTATGGGATTTTTTTTCCTCCCTTTTCTCTGATTTTGTAGGAATCATCATCTCTGAGAAACATACCAGTAGTGATAATGTCATCTGAGAATGTTCCTTCAAGAATCACCAGGTAAAAAAAGAACAAATCAAGCTAGATTTGGATTTGTTCTTCGCCCATTTTGGAAAAGTCAAGGGATCTGTAATCTGGTTCTTAAGGCAGACCAAATTGACTAATGGTTGTAATTTGGTAACAGATGTTTAGAGGAAGGAGCAGAAGAGTTTTTCTTGAAGCCAGTACAATTATCAGATTTGAATAGACTTAAACCTCATATGATGAAAACAAAAATAAAGACCCAAAAACAAGAAAATGAAGAAATCCAAGAACTGCAACCACCACCACCGCCGCCGCCGCCGCCGCCACCACAACAACTACCCAACAATAGCAAGAGGAAGGCTATGGAAGAAGGGCTTTCACCGGATAGAACAAGACCCAGATACAATAACATCACCACTGTGGTCTGATAAATCTTGAGGGCCTTTATTATGATTATTATTAAATTTTTTTCTCCTTTTAACAATGTTATCCAGATAATCATCTTCTTCCTTTTCCCTTGAAGAATTTAGTGGTGGTTGACACAGGCTCAATAGGAGTGTAGAGATAGAGCTGTTTCATGTATACATTTTACATGAAAATTTTTCATTCCAATTTTGATTTACTAATAACATCCAAAAGAAAAGAGAGAGAGAGGATCTGAATTTTTTTTTTTTTAAATGAATCAAGTTTAATTGAAACACATACACAGGGGAAGGAGAAAGGCCAAAGCACATATGAACAATTGAACTGAAAGAGAGGATCTGAATTTTTTTTTTTTTAAATGAATCAAGTTTAATTGAAACACATACACAGGGGAAGGAGAAGGGCCAAAGCACATATGAACAATTGAACTGAGAGAGAGAGGATCTGAATTTTTTTTTTTTTTTAAATGAATCAAGTTTAATTGAAACACATACACAGGGGAAGGAGAAAGGCCAAAGCACATATGAACAACTGAACAGAGAGAGAGAGCTTAAGATGATTTCTCTTCTCTAAACAAATGGTGCAGGTTCCGTCAGGTTATTATTATTTGATTTCTAAATTTTAATTAATATTATTATTTAATTTTTATATTTTAAAAAATATTTTTATATAAAAGAATAAAAGATCCTTTTAATATTGTTGACAAATATATAATTTATTTAATTAAGAGAGATTTATTGATTGATTTTTAAATTTTAATCGATATTGTAATTTAATTTTATATTTTAAATATTAAATATTGTAGTTTATATATTTAATAATTACTGAAATAATTAAAATCTTTTTCTTATTAACTTTGTTATAAATTTTTTTAAAGTTCTTTTCATATGACATAGAGAATTAATTATTCGATAATAATTAATTTTAATTAAAAAAATATAAAAAAATATAAATCGGAAATTAAATCTTTTAATTTTTAAAATATAAAAAAATTATAATATCAATCAAATCATAAGGGGCAAATAATAAATTTCTCTTTATTTTCGTTAAAAAACCAGCGTTAGGGTTTGACTAAAAAAGCTTGACAATTATTGGCCTTGGGTTAAATTCATTTCTTCACTAAATTTCAACATATTCCAATTAATGTTAATAGAATTATTCAATTTTAATGTTAGTTTAATAAAATAATGTCTAAATGAGATGCCTTTATGGCTTATATTAGACTTTTTGCATTATTGCAACGATATTGAAGGAAAAAAAATTAAAAAAATTTTAATTAATTTTTATTGAGATTTAAATTTAAAATAAAAATATAATTATTTTAATTATACGTATAAAATTGAAGTGATTTTATTGCAATTGATGATGAGCATAGCATTTTTCAGATAACTTTCTGCTTTATCATATTGACTCATTCATGATTCAACACATCAAGTTTTCATAATCACTCTAAATCTTATCTACACGTAGATAAATATACGCTATTCTTTTATATATATATATATATATAATTTTATGTCTATAAGGAATGATATTTAAGTAAAATATTTCGAATAACGACGACTTCAGAATTAAAAAAAATTATAGGCTAATTTGAATCAAATTAATAGCAGTTGATAGGGACGACAGCGGATCGAATTTTTATGGGCACATAATCCGATCAAACCCTAATAAGAGAGGTTTGAGTAGTATATAATCGAATTTAGAATGAGTTCGAATTTTACATATCGGGTATCTATTACTCAAACTCGTTTATATAAATATTTAATTAAATATAAAATATATATTTTTTATAATAATATTTATAAATTTTTATATATTTCATCTTATATAAAACAAAATTGAAATATTTTATGAAATTATTAAATCTTTATAATATAAATTATTAATAAAAAATCTTTTATGTAAATTTTTAATTAAAATATATAAAATTAAATGGGTTTGGATATTTTTCAAATAATAATAATAAGATTTAGGATAGGTTCGATTAGTTGATAATAAATTTTAATTGAATTTTAAATAAATTTAAATTTTAAAAATATTAATAAACTTGAATTCGAGCAGGGTAATTTTTAGTTACCTACATCATAGTAGCTTATCAATAAGTTTGAATTTGATTAATAAGACCTATGCTGGAACCAGAGGGGTCCAAAGTTCTCAATACTTTTCACTATTTCTTATTACACACCCTCAATTTGTTTTGCTTTTTAATTTTTATGATTAAAGAATAAATTTATTTAAAAAAAATATTTAAAGAATAAAATTTTATTTATAAATAAATATAATTAAAATTACATTAATTTATTTAAAATTATAAATAATTAATTGTAATTTAATACAATTTATTAAAATTATAGTTCTATAGTAGTATCTTTCCATTTTTAGTTCGTATATTGTATTTTTATTAATTTTTAATGAATTAATAAAGTAATCATTCAATGAAATATTAGAAAAAAAAATTGATATTCGATCATTATCTTTATATGATTTAATTAATTGATGGTTATATTTTTTTTAAAAAATTTTAATAAATTAATCTAATAATATAATTTTCATCTTTAATATTATACAATTTTTTTAATTCTATATATATATATATATATATCATTCTTTAATTTTATATTAACGGCATTATTATCTTTTAGAATTGGTTATCTGTTTACTCATTTTCACGATACTTATATCTTTTTAAAATTTGATCTAAAAGTAAGCTTATGAGAATTGGGCATTGATCCTACAGATGGCTTAAAACCACATTCTATATTCCTAATGCACAATTCCAATGGATAGTAATGCCGTTTGGCCTCAAAATGACTCCATCCTTATTTCATAAAGTGCCTTCTGATTTTATCAATGTAAATAGGAGTGCTCATTGTAAAAGGAATGAATTGAGATTTTATCTTCTTTTTTTGGTTATAGGAGAAATCATACAAGAATGAAAGATTATGTATACTTGAAAACCAATCCTTTGGTCTTAACAATTATAGTTTAGGAAAACTCTTGTTTTGAAAATTAAGAATCTTTGAAAAGGACAAATTGTCCATTATAATTAGGAAAAAGTGATTTATTAGATAAAATTTAAATTTCTTGATTTCATACTTTATTGAGGTGCTATTGCACTTGAAGATATTGATGAGAAAAAATATATTTGGACATGCAAGTAGACAATTTAAAATTTTTGACTAAAATTTTTATTTTTGGCATAATTAAATAATTCATGTTTAGTCTAGCGAGTGAAGTGTTAAAAAATAACAAAAATTAATTTATAATATAAAACTCTGATTTTTAATTTAAATAATATAAAACTGCATGATATTTAAGTAATATAAAACTCTCTATGATCTTTAATGGTTTGTTTCTAAGTTATTTTTTACTGTCGTGACACTTTTTAGATTTAAAAATTATACATTTTTTATATTAAAGGAAAAAGATTTTAATTTTTTTCTCTCTACTATTCAAATTGTACATATTGATGCTTTAATAATCCAAAATATATTTACTCAAAATTATCAATCTATGAAAAATAATTTTTTTTTTATTTTATAAATTACAGTTAACATAAATAACCTCAAAATCAACTACTAAATATTACTGGGGAGTTTTATGTTAAATTAATAATTCGGGGCTTTTATATTATAAATTAAAATTTAAATACTTTATTTTTACATAATCGTAAGTTGAAATACCGAATTTCTGAAGGAGACCACGACACCAAGAGAGAGGAGAGAGAAAAATAGAAGGTAAATTTGGGGAACACTAATGCAATGGCAAAGTAGGAGGAAAGAGAAGGCAAATTAGCTATGGCAATAGGTGTTAGGTTGTTGAAGACATTTTCTTTTAGCAGAATAACTTTTAGGCTTAGTTTGGATGAGCGTAAAAGAGAGGTTAAAAAAAAGGTAAAGAGAGAGAATTAATTTATGTTATCCCGGTTTAGAAATTAATAAAAGGTAGGGAAAAGCAAGAGTAAACCTTATCTTTCGTTACTCCTCTCAAATTTAATTTTTCTTACACCCCAATAATAAGGGAGAAATCAGAATTATAACCATTTTTTTTCCAAGTCCCTTAAATTTACCCTCTTTACCGATTGCTCTTTTGCTTTTTCATTAACTTACTCTTTCGAACATGAATTTTTTTTTTTTTATAGCAATCCTTACCATTCCCTCTCTTCTTAACCTTTATTTAATCATATCCTTCCGTCACCCCATCCAGAACCTTAGAATCAGTCGACAAATGAGTACAAGAAATCCAGTAAATATTTGGAAAAAAAATAAAGGGGTAAATCGAAGAGGACAGAATTTTTTATGGTGCTGGCACAGAAAAATTATAGTATACTCAGGGCGTGCTGAAAATAAGTGGAATTGGCATTTTCGTTGGTATCGTTCATCGGTGAAATTCACAAAACATCCTGTAACAAGGATTGGTGACAGGGTTTGCTTGGTGCTTGTATTCGAGGATACTACAAGTGCAACTCCCCAGATGGTTTCATCAAGGAAAACTAGACTTGCTTGGAGCTGGTTTCTTTTTATTTGATTTTTTTCTTTTTTTCTTTTTATTTTTTTGGATCAATCGAATAATGACAAATTGTTGATAAATAAATGTATTAGGGGAAAAAAAAAATGGAAATGAAGTTTGAATTCTTTTGGTCAATTGCCCAAAGAATTTAAAGTGTCAACTACTAGTACCAGCAAGCGTTAAAGATAGTTTAATGGATAATAAATGTCTTCCCAAGTATCAGCAGACATACAATTATATACAGAAGATTAGAATCCAATATGCAATCATCAGTAAACATAAGCAGAATTTCCATATTAAAACACAAACTATCAACAAGAACAGCTTTATCATCACACCAAAATGCAAAATTCTGTTTCACTTTCCACAACCAACCTTAGGATTCCATCCTAATCATGATGGGAAGAAAGAAGAGAGATCTGTGTCGTATCATTTCGATACTTTTCATCCTAAACAATCCTAATGTCAAGCTGTCATATGCTATAATTCTAACCAGGAAAATTTTACACACCAATCGATACCTTCCATAGAGTTCTACATCTGAAGTTTCTTCCCTTCTAAAATTCTATATACAAACCTCCTAACCAAGGGGCACAGTTGGACCTGCAGTGGCGAAGAGCAGAACTACTATAAATAAAATCAAGAGGAGGCAGTGTTAAATAAGCGTGTCATCACAGGGTTATATGGAACAGCTAAAAGATGCATTTAACAGGTAACACAACTTATATCAATACTCCTTTTAAAAAAATAATTATTGTGTTAATTACAATGTCCGTCCTTAAACTACAAAAGCCATCCCATCAGGTTTGGAGAATTATATAAGCCCCCACTGAAACGAATTTTGAACATAAATAAATTTATCTATATGTTTGTTAACAAGCTGGTTGCTCAAACTATAGAGGAATTAAACTCATGAGCCACACTATGAAATTGTGATAGAGAGTTATAGAGCATCGCCTACATCATGATACTTCTACCTCTCTCAATCAATTTGGCTTCATGCCTGGTCGTTCAACTATGGAAGCGATCTTTCTCATTAGAAGCTTGATAGAGAAATATAAAGATGTAAAGAAAGATCTACACATGGTTTTTTATTGATTTGGAGATAGCTTATGATAGTGTTCTGAGAGATGTCTTATTAGAACAAGAGAGAGTATCTATTAAGTACATACAAGTGTTGAAAAATATGTATGAAATACAAGTGTTGAAAAATATGTATGAAGGAGCAACTACTATTGTGAGCATAGTGGAAGGGGACACGAGATTTTCTGATCTCAATTGGATTACACCAAGAATCAATTATAAGCCCTTACCTTTTTACATTAATTTTAGATGAATTGACGAAACATATACAAGAGAGTATTTCCTTGATGCATGATGTTTGCAGATGATATAGTTCTGATAAATGAGACACGAGAATTAGTCAATACAAACCTAGAGCTTTGGAGAAGTACTCTAGAGTCAAATGGCTTCAAGTTAAGTAGAACGAAAACAGAATACATGCATTGCAAGTTTAGTGAAGGCCAAATTGGTGATAGGGAAGGAGTCAATTTGGACGGAGTGATACTGTCCCAAAGTAATCATTTTAAATATCTCGGCTCAGTACTTTAAGTGAATGAGGGATATGAGGAGGATGTTAGTCACAAGATTAAAGCCGGATGGTTGAAATGGAGACGTGTCACGGGAGTTTTATGTGATCGCAAGATTTACAATAAATTGAAAGGAAAATTTTACCGTACAGCCATACGACCTGCTATGTTATATAGTAGTGAGTGTTTGGCACTTAAGGAGTCGTATGCGTCTAAGTCCATAATAAGAGTATTAGAGAAAAGGTAGGAGTGGTGCCAATTGAGGATAAGTTGAGATGAGGGAGATTGAGGCGGTTTGGTCATGTCAAGCGTAAACATACGGAGGCTCCAGTTAGACAAGTAGAGCACATTAGGTTAAAGGATAGAAAGAAAAAAAGGGATAAGACCTAAATTGACTTGAATGAGAGTAGTATAACATGACCTAGAAGCATTACACATTTTTGAGGATTTAACCCAAAATCGTTTAGAGTTGAGAAAGCGAATCAATGTAGTCGACCCCAAATTTTTGGGATAAAGGCTTAGTTAAATTGAGTCGAGTTTGTTATCAAGCAGCTACTGTTAAATTAATCAAAAGAACAAACTGAAGTACAAAATTCATCCCAGTGGTTGTTTGTGCAAATGATTTCAACTAGCTTATGTATTTTGAAGACATCATACAAAACTCTATAACGTCTCCTTTTTAAGTATTTTCTTAACAATTAAGAAACAAGAATTTCATGGATTAAAATCTAAATTAATTATATCAACCCACCTTATATCTCTTCCCCAATTGATATCAGAATTATATGTTGAAAGCTTATTTCCTTGGCAAGTAGTTTGCAATGAATACTAGAAAGGAGAATAAGGTTTGCAATTGTATGTGAAAAGAGTCAAATAGTGAGGGTAGTGTGTAGTAGTTGAGTAGTTGTAAAGATGTTACAGCGGTTTAGGAGAAAGTCAAAGCAGTTACAGTAGTTAGGAGTGTATAAATAGAGTATATGTATTAGAAATAGAATAGGCTATTCCAAGAATCAATAAACAAGAACACTTTTCTCTCATCTTTGAATATTCTCCTCTTTTCATCAAATCTAATCTATTTCTTTTCTCATCTATTTCTCTCTCTCTCTCTCTCTATTCCTTTGTTTCACTAAGTGTGCAGGCTGTTATGCAACAATTTGGTATCAGAGCCTTGATCTGAGCTGGGTTTGCTTCCATTATTTTCTGTTGGAGTTACAACTCTAGGAAGATTCATGGGAGTCTTCCAAAATTCCAGAATTACAGGTTTTTCTCTGCTCTTCTGTCTTCCTCCTCCCTTCTTTCCCTCTATTCCTTTTCTTCTTCCTCTCTCCCTGAAATTTCTACCCTTTCTCACCTCATTTTCTTCTTTTTTCTTTCTTTCTTGAAATTCTTGAATCAAATTCTTTTTTCTTCTCACTTTTTGGCTCTTTCTTCTATTCCCTTCTTTAATTTCTTATTTCCAGCATTTCAAGGAACCTGTTTCTTGAAATTCTTGAAAATTTTCTTCCTCTCTCGTTCTTCTCTCTTGCAAGCTGCCTTATTCTCTTTTCCCCTATCAAATTCTTCTCAATTTCCCTATTTTCAATTTCTGCCCAGTTAGGGTTTCCAAATCAAGACCTTTTTATCAAATTCAAGAAACATATGAAATAACCAAAAAAAAAATATCTTTCTTTCCTCTCCATCTTTCTTCCTTCTCTACAAAATATTTTCTTTCTTTTTGTAATTTCTTCTTTAACTCCGCTTAAGTAGTTTGTGTTTAGCCAGTCTCAAGCCCGAATAGAGGAGGGTTGCGGTAGGTGACAACAAGCGTAAAAATTGTCACACTTTATGATATGTATTTAAATGATATAAACGTTAGAGCGTCCTCTACTTACAACGCGCTACATCAGAGCCCGAGTGTAGTGAGAAATATGCAAAGGTGTAGGGCGTTCACCGAAAGCGACGCGCCATGCTAACGCCTGGGGGTGCTGTTAATTGAGCAAGGGTTCCCACATCATGGACGGGTGTAGGTAAAGAAGCTAGTCCATATAACAGATAGCAGAATAGATAGTTAAATAGAACACAAGATAGGCATAGAGAACAATAAAAGATATCATAGAAGGAGATCAATTAGTAAGGAACATGATAGAAGGAGAATTAGGGTTGGTACTTGGAATGTTGGATCATTTATAGGAAAATTAATGGAGCTTGTAGATACCTTGAAAAGAAGGGTGAATATTGCTTGCATTCAGGAGACTAAATGGGTAGGAGAGAAAAGCAAGGAAGTAAGTAATTCAGGGTACAAACTGTGATTTACCGGAAAGGAGAGGAACAAGAACGGAGTAGGCATAATCATATACAAGACATTGAAAGATGCTGTAATAGCTGTGAAAAGAGTAGGAGATCGAATTATACTAGTAAAGCTAGTAATAGAAGGAGAAACAATAAATGTAATTAGTGCTTATGCCTCACAAATAAAACTAGATAGTGGGGATAAATAAAGATTTTGGGAAAATTTGGATGATCTAATGCAAAGCATACCGAATGAAGAGAATGTTTTTATCGGTGAAGATTTGAATGGACATGTAGGAAGTGATAGGCAAGGTTATGAGTATATTCATGAAGGTTTTGATTTAGACAGTCGAAATGAGGAGGGAAAATCTATCTTGGATTTTGCTATAACATACGACCTAATACTAGCAAATACCTACTTTATAAAAAGAGAGTCACATTTAGTGACTTTCCAAAGTGGAGAACGTAGAAGCCAAATTGACTTCCTCTTAACCAGAAAGGCAAATAGAGCTCTATGCAAAGATTGCAAGGTCATTCCGAGAGAGGCTTTAACAAGTAAACATCGGTTAGTGGTCTTGGATGTCAAGTTTAGAAACAATTCAAGTAAGGTTAGAAGAAATAGTGTAGCTCAAACAATGTGGTGAGAGTTCAAATGAGTAAAGCAAGTTCAGTTCAAAAATGAGTTTATCGAGTCCGAAGTATGGAAGTTGAATGTGAAGGCCAATGGTATGTGGATACAGATGGAATCAAAGATTAGAGAAGTAGCTAGAAAAGTATTTGGAGAGTCTAGAGGACATGGACCACCATCAAAAGAGAGATGGTGGTGGTGGAATGAAGAAGTACTAAAGGCAGTGAAGAGAGAGAAAATGGTATAACAAATTACCTAAGTGTAATAATAATGAGGCATATGAACAGTACAAGATAGCAAAAAAAGAGACGAAAAAGACAGTTAGTCAAGCAAGAGCGCAAGCCTTTCAAAAGTTATATGAGAAACTTGAAACTAAAGAAGGGGAGAAAGATATTTATAGATTAGCAAGGAGAAGAGGAAATGTCAAGATCTCAATCAAGTTAGATGCATTAAAGATAAAGAAGGAAAAGTGTTGGTGAAAGATAGGACATTAAAGAAAGATAGAAAAATTATTTTGATTATCTTTTTAATAATAGTCAAAATGATAATAGTGTGAATATAGACTATAGAACAATAGAAAAGAATGTGAATTATATTAGAAAGGATTAGATCTTTAAAAGTAAAGGAAACGCTTAAGAGAACGAAAGTGGGAAGCGCTTAAGAGAATGAAAGTGGGTAAAACCTGTGGACCCGATGAAATACCAATTGAAGTGTGGAAGTGTTTGGTTAATTAAAATTTTAAATAAGATTCTAAACTCAAAGAAAATGTCTGATTAATGGAGGAGTATTTTAATACCTATTTTTAAAAATAAGAGAGACATACAGAGTTGTTCAAACTATAGAGGAATAACTCATGAGCCATACTATAAAGCTGTGGGAGAGAGTTGTGGAACATCGACTACGCCATGACACTTCTCTCTCTCCCAATCAATTTGGCTTCATGTCCAGTTGTTCAACTATGGAAGCGATCTTTCTCATTAAAAGTTTGATGAAGAAATATAGAGATGTGAAGAAAGATCTACACATGATTTTTATAGATTTGAAGAAGGCTTATGATAGTGTTTCAAGAGACGTCTTATAGAGAGTGTTAGAACAAAAGAGAGTATCAATTAAGTACAAACAAGTATTGAAAGATATGTATATAGGAGCAACTACTATTGTGAGCACAATGGGAGGGGACACGATATTTTCCTATCTCAGTTGGATTACACCAAGGTTCAACTGTAAGCCCTTACCTTTTTACATTAGTTTTAAATGAATTGACGAAACATATACAAAAGAATATCCCTCAGTGCATGATGTTTGCAGATGATATAGTTCTGATAGATGAGACGTGAGAAGGAGTCAATAGAAAGCAAGAACTTTGGAGAAATACTCTAGAGTCAAGGGGCTTTAAATAGATCGAAGAGGATGTTAGTTTGGATGGAGTGATACTGTTCCAAAGTAATCACTTTAAATATCTCGGCGCAATCCTTTAAGTATATAAGGGATGTGAAAAGGATGTCAGTCATAGAATTAAAGTCGGATGGTTAAAATGGAGATATGCCACGGGAGTTTTATGTGATTGCAAGATTCCTAATAAGTTGAAAGGAAAATTTTACCATCAGCCATACGACCGGCCATATTATATGGTAGTGAGTGTTGATCACTGAAGAAGTCGTATGTATCTAAGATAAGAGTTGCGGAGATGAGAATGTTCAGATGGATGAGTGGCCATACTAAACTAGATAAAGTCCGTAATGAGAGTATTAGAGAAAAGATAGAAATAGTGCCAATAGAAGATAAATTGAGAGATGGGAGATTGAGGTAATTTGGTCATGTGAAACGTAAACATACAGAGGCTCCAGTTAGATAAGTAGAGCACATTAGGTTAGATGATAGAAAGAAAAGGAGTAAACCTAAACTGACCTGAAGGAGAGTAGTACAACATGACCTAGAAGCATTACATATTTCTAAGGATTTAACCCAAAATCGTTTAGAATGGAGAAAGAGAATCCATATAACCGACCCCAAAATTTTGAGATAAAGGCTTAGTTGAGTTGTAATTTCTTCTCTATTCTTCTTTTCACAATTTTTCTTCTTCCTTTCTCTGTGATTTTCTTCCAATTACAGGATAAATTCCTTATCCCTGCTCAGATCTGATTTTCTTTTACTTTTTTCCTCAAATTTTCTTTCTCAAATTTTCTTGGAAGGAAAATACAATCAGAGCATTAAACCAGGGAGTACCATCTTGGAAACAAAAGGTTTTTAAGAGAATGCTAGAAATTTTTGAAAGAAGAGTAACAGAACGCTTAGAGGAGTTGCTGCATCAAAAGTGGAAAAAAATTAGATAAGTTGTTAGAAAAGCAAATAGAAAGAAGGGATAAATTGTTTCAAGAGGCACAATCCAAAAGTCAATTTCAAGATTTGGAGCTGAGATCCCAAATTCCAGGGGGTTTTACAGAAAATGGAAAGAAAACAGAAAATATTGCAGCCTTTACTAATGAAGCATTGGAACTGTGCCTTGCACACGGAGGGAAAACATTACAACATCTGGAGTAGGATTTTCTTCCTCATGTCTAGTATAAGTGAGGTTTTTGGGAAGGAGAGTGATAAAGATATAGAAGACAACAATCATGGAATTGAAGTTTATCGGGGTGACCAGGAATTGGGAAAAACCAAGGAGAGTGCTGCTAAGAAGGAAATTGTCCTTCTTGATGATAAGATTCATGGTTATGGAGATGTGAAGAAGTCGATTCAAAAGGAGGAGCAAAAATTTCAAATTCTTGAAGATTTCATTGAGCAAGTTTTGAGAATGATGTTAATGGTGCAAATGATGAGAATACTCAGGGTTTTGAGAATGATAACATTACTGAAGCCTCCGGTAAAGTGCATATGAGGCAACTAGACTATTCAATGGGGCGAATAGAAGCTAAACATGAAGTGGAATTCCTTTGCTCAATGACACAAAGGATGATTTTGCCTCAGTTAGGAATGGAAGAAGTGTTAGAAGCTGCACAATCTAGAGTCCAAAAACCTAACATTTCTGGGAGCAATGGGAATGGATGGAGCTTACTAATTCAAGAGAACCATGATTGTGAGTTTTACTATTGTGAGTTCCTAATGTCCATAGAGGATAAATGGGAGATATCAAGAAGGCTGAAGAAGAAGAAATTAATTTTGAAGAACATTACATCTGTAATTCTTAAACAAGATGCATCTGAAAGATGGGGAAGACAAAGAAAGAAAGATTACAATGACAAGGAAACGGATTGACATTTTGGTTCTGATTTATTGTGCACAATCAATAATTTCAGTGTTGCACCCTCCGTTATTCATTCTTGAGGCCAAGAATGATTTCAAGGAGTAGGGAATGTAATGAATACTAGTAATTGTATGTGGAAGGAGTAAAATAGAGAGGGTGGTGCGTAGTAGTTGAGTGGTTGTAAAGATGTTACAGCTGTTTAGGAGAAAGTCAAAGCAATTACAGTAGTTAGGAGTGTATAAATAGAGTATATATGTATTAGAATAGGCTATTCCAAGAATCAATAAACAAGAATACTTTTTTCTCATCTTTGAATATTCTCTTCTCTTATCCAATCTATTTCTTTTCTCATCCAATCTATCTATTTTCTCATCTATTTCTCTCTCTCTTTCTCCCTATTCCTCTGTTTCACTAAGTGTGCAGGCTGTTATGTAACATAGTTTTCGTGCTGTCTTGTACTATTAGGCAAGTTTTTCCGAAGACTTATGATAAATTATCCTTAAAATGCCGCTACATATATGTTATACATTTATCTGGTAGCATACATGAATAAATTATTTTGGAAAAAGTATCACCCATTTGGTAACAGAATTTCAAAGATTCAAAAATAAATAGTTTTTTACAGTTACTTATTTTTAATGAAAGAAATACAATAATCATCAATTGCAGACTACATGACCATATTTTTAATATGTATGGACTCCCATACTGCCCTAAATATTTATAGACCTACATGATTATTAATAGTCCTATAATATAATTTTTTCCCCCATCAGTGAAGAAAAATGCTAAAGGGCAAAAGTTATAATTTATTTACAGATCAAACATCTTCTGAACTGTAGAAAAAAATAATAATAGAATAATCTATGGAGAAATAAATTCCATGAAAAAGCTAATTATGGAATAACTATTAATAAATGATGAATATCATGGCATCATTAGGGGGAAAAATCTATGAGAAATTCATCTCATTTGCAAATGATCCGACAGTAGAATTCATTTGCAATGAATCTTGTTGTTTAGCACTCCGTACATTGTGGAATTCAATCAAAATTTTACATGTGGACAAATATAGAATTTAATACAATATGGCCCTATTTTCTAAAATGAAAATAACCTGGGCGCATATTTCATTTATATAGAAAATCATGCTGAAACTTTGGAGCTTTTGAGCTAACATTGTGTTAAGAGAGGTGAGAGAGAGCTGATGAGATCCACTTAATTTTAAGTGCATTTAAATTAAAAATTTTTACAGCATAAGTAGTGAGGAATTCCTTGTTTAATGGAATTGAAATCCTATTGTTTCCAAATATGACAACTATTGAATAGGCAATAACAAATGAATAACTAAAATTTTGTAAAATTCATTTTTCCACATCTATCAATCAATGGCAGCAGTTAACATAAGAAAAATTTAGTATAACGAACTTACAACTGAAATTTTACGGTTATTCGCTTCCAAAGTCATCATAACTCACACCTTCTGATATAGTGTCCAACCTTTTATTATCTCCTATAGGGGCAGGGCAGGAAATTAGCTTCCCACGAAATTAGCTTTGTGATGAACCAAAAAATATCAAAAATGACAAAAAGATTAACCTTGATGTTCTCTCTCACGAGAATCCAAGAAATTATCATTGTCTGATGCAAGGAAGGGTGATCTTGGATAGTTCTCCAAAATATCTGAAAAATTTTAAACCAGTGGTTAAATATAAACATGAATATAATATTCATAAATTGGCTATAATATTCCCCAAATTTTCATTCACATGAGACCAAGTTCAAACTTGGCACCATCAACTTGCTCATAATTCAACCCGAATGCTGACTTGAAGGCATCATATAAACATGGGCTGACTTTTGAGTTCAAGTGGTCGGTTCCCAAAAAAAAAGGGAGAGAAGGGAACATAACCCCATTGCAAGTACACTAGTGAGCAGTGCTTGAACAAACACGCGCCCACAAACACACACATGCACACACAGAGGGAAACAAACCTGAACTCTGAGCAAAATGAGCTGTCAAATCAGAGAGACTGAAACTTTGAGGAATTTGATCCAGAAATCCATATGAAGAAGTGTCAGCATCCAAAAGTGGTTCATTCAGAGCTTGTGAATTAGATTCTGCACTACTGAAAGATGCAACAGATGCATCTGGAATTGAAGGACGTGCTTCCAGGACATTGCCATCAGCACTGAACATATAAGGGGAAGTGCCTGGATAACCAGATTCAGATTTGATCATTCCCCCATTTAGTCCTTGCATCAAACCCATGTTTGGGCCTTGTGTTGAAAGCATGTTTTGAGGGGCATCAATTCTAGTGGTATGAGCAGACATATCAACAGCAGTGCGCATACTTGAGTGCAGCGCTGATCCACCATTGGTAAATGCATTAGTCATACTGGAACCAAATGGATGATGCATGTTCTCCGGCTTCAATGCTGGTCCTGTATGCTCTGTGGCATAGCATGCTGAATTCTGGTGAACTGACCGGAAAGTACAATCAGTTGCCAAGACCATGGAGTAACAATAACATGTCCGGAATAATAAATTATGCCATATTGGGGGGCCATGCAATGGACAAATTAAACGCATTGGTTCAACAAATAGGAACTAAATGAAAAAATGATAGCAATTTAACCAAGACATTTAGGCGCTGTTCACTTGTAGAGAACTGAAGCAGTTTTCTAGAGAAGTTCCCTACGAAAATTGAAAAACAAATTTTCATGTTCATATGAGCCAACGTTTTAAATGGATAACGAGTATTCAAATTTTCCAAAATTTAACTAATATTTAGAGAACTACTTTTCCACTATTTTCCTTTGTAACAATTTTTTTTTTTATAACCAAAATTATACTATAAGTTTTTCATAACTAAAATTAAATAATTATTTAGATAAATATTTATGTACAATAATAAAAAATTAATGTTTGGGATTAAGGCTTAGGAGGTGTTTGGTATGAGGTTAATAACAATAATTATTACTTTTATAACTTTTAATCTCTCATTAATGTTGTTTGCATACTTAGAAAAAAAAATAAGGATAACTTTTCATCTCATTAATATTTATGCCCTCTTTAACCTTTGGAGGGACTAGTTTAATAATTAAACTCCTTATAGGTTAAATTTTACAAAGATAACATTTAACTCTCAATTTTTTAACCTTCTACCAAATACATTCCAGTTGTTAATGTTATTGTTGACAACGAAAAAAAAAATTAATCATAATATTCTAAGAAAAGAATAACACATTAAAAATTTGAAAAGTAACATAAGTTTCTACTATATTTCATAATGATTTATTTAAAAAAAAAAAAGGCTAACTTTTCATCTCATTAATATTTATGCCATCTTTAAACTTTGGAGGGACTAGATTAATAATTAAACTCTTTAAAGGTTAAATTTTACAAAGATAACATTTAACTCTTAATTTTTTAATCTTATACCAAATACATCGCTAGTTGTTAATGTTGTTGTTGTTGACAAAGAAAAAAAAAATTAATCATAATATTCTAAGAAAAGAATAACACATTAAAAATTTGAAAAGTAACATAAGTTTCTACTATATTTCATAATGATTTTTTTTTTAATTATTAAAAATATGAATTTTTAAAAAATTTTTGAATTATAAAAATGTTTATTATGGACAAGTGAAAGTGTTTTCCCTGGAAAACGAAAACCAGGGTTTTCTTAGAAAATGGAAAATGAAAAACAGATAACTGTTTTATACATGTAACAGGACCTTAGATGCCACAGATTTAGCAGACAATTAGTCATGTACCATATCTTATCAAACTTTTTTTGGGTATGGTTATCCCCACTACAAATTTCTTAAATGAACTGCATTCTACTTCTTTTGTGATAAAATTACAAATTACCCACAATTTCTTTTTAAAAGGAAACTCTTGATACAGTTAATTGATGTAGTGTGAGTAATTCAAAAACAAGTGATTATGCATACAAACTATAAAGCTGAAGCAAGAAATTAGTGACTGATTAAAAAAATTTCAAAACAAAAACGGAAACAATATTGGCTACTGTACTATATAAGTATACCTGTATAGGTATGCAACAAAAGTGAAGTCTACAATAGATTAAACAGAATTTTAATTTATTTTTAAAACGCAGACGATGTGAAACCATACCCTGAAGATTTTAGAGAGAGGAAGAAAAGCCTTACAAAACCTCCAAAATTTTCACCAAATTATTCTCCCATCTTTTACCACCCAAATCTTGAAGTGGGGAAATGGCCTTACCAATCATATCTGATGTGAACAGTTAAAATTCAAGATTGGGAGCTCTATGATTATTGATGTATGCGAGAAATTATAATAATAACTTCTAAAGATCCAAAATGAATGCATGGCTCTTAACACAAGACCCAAAGATAATATGGAACGGCAGAAAAGTAAAAGGAAGGGTAATGAAATAGACAAGCTTTATGATAATAAACTAGTAATCTTCCTTAGGAAAGAAAAAATCAGAATATAGAAAATAACAAGAGAGAAATGAAAATATCTTCCATCCAGTAAAATCATTGTAAAAGTAATTAACGTGGAAACTCAAACACAGTTACACACATCGTCAACACAGCATACAGGGGCATCAGAAACTTAGGTGGACCAGTTCTCCTTTAATCTCAACTTATAAACCTTTTGTTCCCTTTCCAACCAATAATTTTGGCATGAAGGGCAATGATCTCGAATGAAAACATTATTAATATTAAGGAAAGCAAATTAACAGCTGAACTCAGCTAAAGCAAAGCATTATCAAAGTACTTGGACAAATTTGACCTAAAAAATATGTCCTAGGGCATAAAAACTAGTCTTACTTGGTGGCATATGTGATCCATTAGAAGTAGGCATTGAAACAACTCCGGTTGGATTTATCTGACGCATCAATCGCACCTGTTGCTCAAGCAGCTTGTTAAATTCTATTATTTGGTGCTTCACTGTCAGTCTCAAATAATATGCCTTGAAAAATTCCCGATTTTCTTCTTCAAGCTTTTGCCAAACTATAAAAAAAAAAAAAAGGGTTGCAATTTGTGAATGAACAAGAACACACAAATTGAAGTTGCAGCTTCTAACCTAGAGACTCATGATATCAATACAGAGAATGAAAGAGAGGAGAAGAAAAGAAACATCAATTTGGAGGAAGGATTTTGTGGCTTTACAGGTTTAGCTTTTGCGAACAGCAAATATTAGACATGCAATTGAGACTATAAGGCAAGTTTAATCAAAATTTCTACATCTAAATTTGTCAAACAAGAACACAAATTGAAATTGCCCCCTTCACTAATAATGATTTCAATAGAGGGAGCAAGAGAGAGATTTGGGGGGTTTTTTTTGTTTTTGGTGGGGGGAGAGACTTCATGGCTTTACAATTATAAATTTTGTGGATAGCAAGGATTAGAGTGACTACTTATAGTAATCTTCAAACATATGGTTACAATGTAATTCTCATCTAAAAATACTTGAATTCATAATATTATGAGATTATAATTCCAAGTTCAGATTTTTTTTATTTTTTACTTTTTACACTATTGAGCTAATAAGGAATTTACTACAACTTGAAACATAAATAGACTGAATCTATGAACTCTTGGACCAGTAACTAATTTAATTCAATAAACGGCATATAAGACTATTAAAGGACTAGAAAGCACAGTTGTCAAATTGAGATTCAAATCTAGAATTGAAATCCTAATTATTGAATTGAGAATCAAGAATCAGCTCACATCATAATATTCGGTATGTTATGTATATTGGACAATGATACATTTATCAAATGTTGAATTGAATGGTTATGTGGCCATTTGGAAAGGCAATTGCTCTAAAGGCTGATGACGTGTAACCTAATGCTAGCTCTATTCAGTATAACCATGAGATTCCTGAGGGAAACTGAAAAGTCCCAGCTACAAACAAACGCAGAAAGCCGTGAATAACAGAGGAGTCAGGGGAGAGAGGGAGAGAAAAGAAACAATCAGGAACTTAGAAAGGAGAGAGCAATTAAAGAAAAGTGGAAATGATAAGAAAAGAAAATGTGCATCCAGTTTATTTTGAGTTAAGAATTTTAAAATTTGAGTTGCTAATCATATAATTTACATATGTTCAATTTTGATTCGCATGCTTATTTTGCTTGTGCCTGAAATGAATTGAATTATATCACTTTGATAACTATAATGTACATCGACTGCATAGCAAGGCAGGTAAAAGTACAATTTAAAACTTGTGCATTAAATTTTTTAAGATAAACAAGGAATTTCCATTAGAGCATAGGTTAAAAAAATGGTTACCAAGTTCAGTGAAACCTGGCTCTATCTTTGCCTGAGCTAATAACGTTTCGACAACTTCCCTCTGGTTCATGTACAATTGAAGACACCGTTCTATCAGATTTTGCACCTGGAACCAGGGATCAATAAGCCACACAAGAATACCAAGAATAGCGTAGTGCACCAAAGTTTATAATAATATACCCTTACAAAAACAAAATCCAATCCACTCTCTCCCTCCTTTAAAGAAGAAGAGTGGGTGAGAGACAACTTTTAGCTAATAGGATTGTGAGTGAAGATATTCCAAGGAACTAGAGATTGTGTCATTAGAACAGGAAGACTGTGCCTCATATTGTTTTCTACCTACCTCCTCCAATCATTCATAGCCATTTTGTGCTGCAGAAGTTAATCTTAATTCTTAAGTGACTTACATTGCAAGTATTAAATTAATTGTCAATATCAAATCCAATCTAATCTAAAGCAAAGAAAGTATTCATATTTTTTGCCACCTCATTAAATGATTCAAATTGATTGATGTACAAAAGAATCTCAATTGAAGAAATAGTAGGGCAATATTTAATTGATTATTATAGTTTTTTTCCCTTTTTTTCCCAAAATACCTCTGTCTCTACACTTTTACACAATTAAGGGATCTGTTGGATTCTTCATTGATGGTTTTAATGATTTCTAATTCGAAGGTTTATTCCAAACTGAATGTTATTCGATAAATTATAGAGTGCTATTGGTGATAAGTATAGTCAAAATTCCTAAATGCACTAATCAAATATTAGTTGTGGTAAGCTCCAAAACTATGATATATATCCAGATCTAACCAAAAAAGGGAAAACTGGCCCAATTAATTCTACTTTAGTGACAATTCTAGCCCAATTGAATAAAAATATTAAAAAGAAAACAAAATACAAGTAATTTTTTGCTGGGCAAGGGCTCAAGGAAGAGTAAATCCCAAGCCCAACCCACTTTACGAGAACGCCTTGGTCAAGGCAAATTGAGCCAAAGGATAAAAATCAAAATCCCACACCTACATGCAACATTTTCCAGCGGCAGGTTATGCAGGTCATCAGGTGCTATATATATAAAAGTCAAGCACTTGACAACAACAATTCTAGGTGCTCAATTATAAAAGCAGGTACATCCATTAATCAAGGAACACTAGACCAAAAACAATGACCTTGTTTTTGAAGAATCCAGGCATAGTGGACTTATTCAAACACATATTAATGGAGTGCTTTTTCTTTTACAATTTGAAGTCAGGTGAACATGGTAATATTAAGTATAAGCTAATTAACTATGAGTGTAGCCGGAAAAGAAAAATGACTTTCTAGTTATTTAAGAAAGACCATAAAAATAACAATCAATTTCAGAATTTCATTGAAAAGGACCCTGCTAAAGAATCAAATCCCACTCAGGTACAAAAAGACACTTCACTCTAGCCATGTAAAAGGACATAAGAACCACCTTCCTCTCCCCCTCACCCCCCAAAAAAAAAAATGTTAAAGGATGGTGAGATTGTTTAGGTCAATATTTTCAAATATTCTTGCACTTCTTAATTCCAAAGTCAACTAAACCATTGTCATGCAGCAACATGCTCTATTTTGTTCAAAGCACCAGGAGAATTATATTGGTAATGATAAGGTGCTTAAGAAGGCCATTATTACCTCTGGCATCCATACAATTTGTATCAATAATGTCAGAATTGTTGAGCTATTAAAAATGACCAAAAAAAAAAGGTGCAGGTTGACCCATCTTAATCACTCTTTTCCATTTTCTTGCCCATATTTTTACTTTACAATGCAATCTTTTTACACAGAATGTTTGCATAGCAGTAGCAAAGCAATGACACAATTAATGAGCACACAAGTAATGACAGTCCATCAACTATAAAAATTTCAAAGTTCAACAGCTAACCACTTGTATATCTTTGGTTGAGACCCTTCTTGCTGGTCCACTCGACATATCTTGAGATTCTACAGAAATGAAAGCTATTTAAGAAAGCAACTGCAATTCACTTGTAACAGTCTACAGTTGATCCAGAAAACTTCACACAATGCCCTTCAGCATTAAAAATATCATATGCAAGAGAAATCTAAACTGAAGCAAGAACAAATGAGAAAAACCCTTAATTAGCATTCATTTAAATAAATGGAAATGAAAGAAAAAGAATTCTAAAAAATAAAGCTTCCATCAAAATTATCTGAATCAATAATACAAAATATATAGATTTAATCATATAATATGGCATCCAAGAGTGCTTAAGCAAGTAGCTGATCATAAGGCCATAACTAAGATTAATATAGGAGATAAGGAAGTAACTCTCCACCACAACAAAACCAAAAACAAGAAGGTGGGAGGGGAAAAAATAAATAGGAAAATGTTAACACATTAAATCACAATACTGAAAAAATCTAATCCAGATAAAAAATTCCTCCAAATCTATACCCCCTCGAAAAGCCACACAAAATCCACTATTGGAACCAGCATACCAGTTTCCATTCCATGTAAATAGCAAATTGTTCCTCATTTATTCACCCCTACACTCCACATCATTCCAAGACATAAGACTTCATACATCTAAATTAGGGGTGTAAACAAGTCGAGTTTAGCTTGTTTGAACTCATTTTAAACTCATTTATAATATAAACTAGTTCCATCAAATCTTATAAACATTCAATTTCTTGGATGCTTCTTCCCTTCATGTTGTGTGAAGTTCCATCCAGAGAGAGCAAGGAAAAGTACATAAAACCAAAATTTGAAGAAATAAACATGATTCAACACTATGCAGACGTGCAATTTCACTCAATATCATCTAAACAAACAGATAAATAAGCCAAGAAAAGAAATGATCATGTAATTCCAAACGCCAAGCAATTTAACCAAGTGAAACAAGCAAATAGAAAAATTTACATCCATAATTCATTATAAGTGGGTTATCAAATAGGAGCAAAAGACAAAAAGGTTTAACAATCACGAAGATGAACATTTGCTACAATTTAAAAACAAATTAATCTAAAAGATAAATAAAGAAACAAATAAAAAATCAAATGCAAGAGATTAACAAAGTCAATCACACAGCTATAAATTAAAAATAGAGAAAAAGCCTCTATACCGATGAAAATAGAAATTAAAAAAAAAAAGATTTTGAGTTCCAGATTACCTTGGATCTTTAGACCTTGAAATTTGATTCCTCATGACTTCCACTACTGAATTAGAGGAAAAAAGAACCAACCCAGAAATCAAGAATCCCAGTATCAACGTTCCCAAAGTTCAGAGTGAATTTTTAGACAAATCAAGAATAGTCGAACTATCCACGATTGATAAAAGATATATCAACAGAATACCCATGAAATACGCAAAATCAAAATTAAAAAAAGAAAAAAAACGAAAGCTCACCTAAATTTCCAAAAGCTTCGAAGGGTATGGATTCATAGGTTCATCGGTTTGGCTTATCTAGGGTTAGGAAGGGAAAACGTTCGTCACGAAAGGGGGAAGGACTAGGGATTGTAAGGAAAGAGGAGCATTTATAGCGTTGTTTGGACGGCCAAGGTCGCACGGAATGGATGATTTTAGATAAATGGCCGAGATCCGTTCGAGTTGAAATTTAAAAAATCAAAATATTTAAAATTATTTTTATTAGATAAAACCGAACTTTAACTTATCGCTATAAATTTTTTTAATAAAAATATATAAAATATGTATATCTTATAAAATTTAAGAATATAAATAATATTATTTATTTTCAAAAAATTTCAACTTAATTAAAATAACAAAAACTATAATATATATTTAATAATAAATTTATCTAATTTTTTTCCTAAAAAAGTCAAATATCTAACCGTTTAAATTTCATCATTGAAGAAAAACATTCTTAATAATGGATTGTAATTTTTTTTTTTTAATTCTACCAGAAGATTAAACTTAAAATTGTACAGTTTTGAGATAATAAAATTCAATCTAAATAATTTTTTTTAGAAGAACAATTAAATGGGCGAAAGATTATATTTATTTTAAATAATAATAATAATTATGATAATGTTGGCAATCACAATTATAACATATTTTAAAATAATTACCAGAAAAGCATATATTAGTCTTTTATATAATTACAATTATAATAATTGATGACAACTAATATTAGGATAAAAAAATATTTTTTTATTAACTATATCATAAATTAATTATAATTAAAGAAAAAATAAATTATTAATATAATAACATTTAAAAAAGGTCGATTTTTATTACTTAATGAGCTAATTTTTTTAGAGGCGCTAAGTGGCAATTTCATGAAATAAAGTTTTTCTTAAAAGGCCTCACGTGGCGACTTCAAGGAAAAAAAAATATGATAATTAATAATTAGCAAGTCAAATTTATTAAATTATGTTTTATTTTAAGTAATAATAATAATAATTGCAATCAAAATTATAAAAAAATTATTTTTTCATTAATTAATTATATAGATTATAATATATATTAATCTTAAATATAATTTAAATGATTAAAGAAAAATAAAATATTAAAAAAATAACATTAAAATTTTTATTTTAAATAATAATAATAATTATGATAATATTGACAATTAGTATTATAATAAAAATAGGGATAAATTACTATTTAATTTTTTATTTTAACAAAACTAATTATTTAGTCCTTGTATTTGAAAAAATATTTATCCTTAAATTAAAAAAAATGTCATACTTCAAATTTTAAATAATTATTTAATGTGTAAATTATAATATTTTATTTTATTAAATATTATGAAAATTAAATTGAAATTTTTTGGATTTTTAAAATCGGGTTTGATTTTCTTAAGACAATAAATTTTATCAATTTTTTAAAATTAATTAAAAGATCACGTGGTAAATTTAAAAATATATTTGGACTCCACTAATTTTTTGAATTTTTTTGTAATTTTTTTGAATTTTTTTGGCCTCATTTTGGGTCTTAGGATAAAGTAAAAATTTAATTTCGAGTACCCTGAATCGAACTGGCCGAATCAAATCGAACTGGATCAGACTGATTGAATCAGATAGGTCTTTTCCTTTTCTCCCCTCCCTCTCTTGTGCGATCTGCCTTTCCCTTTCTTTCTTCTTTTTTTATTTTTTCTCACTCCTTTCCCCTCCCCAATGTCGGTCGACCACCCCCAGCCCTTCCCCACACGCCAGCGCCCATCTAGGTCACTTCCCTACTATTGGCTGCCGTCTAGATCGCTGGAAAATGAGTAAAAAAAAAAAAAAACCTCTCTCTCTCGCCACATGACTTTTCAACTTTCAGAGCCGATTCTAGCCGATCCAGTTACCAATCGGACCGGGTCTAGTACTAAATGTGCTCTACTCTTCGAGAGCTTTCTAAAGACACCTAAAATACCAATTTTCGTAGAGCAGTTTGTCCAAATTAAGCCCAGAAAATTTTAGTCTATTTTGACTTTTAGGCTAGATTTATCTCAAATCGAAAAACCCATGAGAATTCCAAAACCACCGGCATGCTCTACTCGGTGAGAGCTTCACAATGACGTAAATTTCAAATTTTTTTGACACCAAAAATTCTGGTAAATTTCATGAACTTTGCAATGTTTTTTCAAGTCTTTATTGAGCTTGTTTTATTAAATAAAAATTATATTTTAACTCTTGGTATTATGGGTTTCGTGTAGGTACTCTTGTTTTGCAGAAATTTCACTGGCACCCGGATCTGCATTTTCGGATTGGACAGGCGAGCTATAGGAGCCATTTCAGAAGCAAGTCAATATTACAATCTTCGTCACCATTTTCAAATGCCCCGGACGCATTCCAGCATCAAAATTGGTGTACGTAAACTCGAACTTCAAATTGCCTTATTTGCCTAGTGCTGGATTTAGAACAAAAATCCATAAAATATTCGTGGGTAATTAGAAAATTATAATTCCTTTTGTATTAACCTAATAGCATCATTAAGAATCGTGGGTTATAATTATAGAATTTTTAAAGTTAGCTTAGTTAGATTTTGCAAAATGTTTATTTTAAGCTTTATAACTGAATTGTGCAATTACTTGAGATTCGTAAGGTTTGGAGGGCCTAGAAGGGGTTGTGTGACATTGTTGAGATGTGGGCTTGAGGCCTTTGGTTATAGGAGTGTTGTTTGAGCTATTTTGCAGGTTAGATAGGTCCTATATATAGGGAAAACTTGTAACATCCCTCACCCGTCTACAGTATAGCCGAGCAAGGCGTGCTACACGGCGTGCTGGAGCACCTAATCTTATCTGATTTCATTATAGTTCTTGATTTATTTATTCAAAAACTTTATTTAAGATTTAGGCTATTTTTACTTTTATCAAAATCTAACTAATTTGGAAATTTCAAAAAATTTAACGATAATCCGACAGAGTGCCGGCTGTAATTTGGACTAACAGTTCTTTTGAACCTGCCAAAAACAATTTCAAAATATGCTCAAATCCATAACTGAGATTATCTTAAAGCATTCTCATCAGTTTTTCAAACTTAGATTCAGTCTCAAAATTTCTCAAACTCAATCTCATTTAGAATCATTATGATTAGATAATCAATTCAAATATCAGAATTCTTATATTTCATTAACTTATACAAATTTGCCAATTAAGTACATAAATTTATCAAGTACAGGATAAACAAATGAAATTACAGTTACTAATTCACATTACAATATAAGTAGTAATTATAATGTACAGATTAGAAAATATGATTAAAATGAGCCCTATCTACATGCATTGCTGAGGAGGTGACAACCTTGTACTCTTCTAACACTTCTGCAGATCTGTACTCCAAAAATCTCAGTTGACAGTCTACTGGTTTTACCTTCAGTACTTGCGCGAGGAAGCAATTCCATTACGCTAAGCATTTCTGCTTAGTGGTGCAATAGTATAACAAGAAATAATATATACAAATAAAGAAAGAAATAAATCATAATTCGGATATCCAGGAATTAATTATTCTAACTGTATTGTATTTTAAGTCTCTACGGTTCTGCAAATTGTATCTTTGTTATATTTCTATTGCTAATCTCTTTTACTCATTTCATTCAATGCTTAATTTAATTGTACTGAAATTTCTGTATACTTAACTTAACTTAACTGCATCAATTGAATAATATTTTAATTGACTGCCCGTGTAGCCTATACACTGACCAGACTGGATAAACGGATATACTAGCACTGGGTACTTAGTACCTTGGGCCGTCACACCTTCGGTCACAAAATGTCTCTCGATGTGTAAACAGTGTGGCTAAAAAGCCATATAATCAATCAGGCATTAAGCCGAGTATAATAACACAATCTGTATAGCCATAGGCTGTTAAAATCATAGTATGACATAATAAGCCATAAAACACAATATGACGTAAAGCCATTTACAGAACAGCTGTTAGAATTCTATTGGCATGCCAACCTATCTAAACTAGTCAACTAGGCAAACTAGGGCATATTATAAGATTAAATATTTATTTCTTTATTTTTAGGGTTTACTGGACATTATACAATTCACTGGTCAATGAAAATTTTGACCTTTTTAGATATCATGGATAAGTTGATTCTAATATCAACATATCACAATTTACAATTCAATAGGCTATCAATATAATACAATTTACCCTTTTCACAAGTTGGCATTCATTGCCAAATTACTTCAAGCATCATTTTATGTAATTGTTAAATTCTCAATTTTTGTGTGCTAGATTGATCTAGCTTAACGTCCTATTTCTCTTGGTTTTTAGCTTCTGGTCAAGGAAACAAAATTGTAGCTCTATATATTATTGCACTCTAAGCAAAATTTCAGGTCATTCTGAGTTATATAGACCAAGATATGGTCAATTTACTAAAGCTGGACAGATTGCACCTTTTGTGTAAAATTTGATCAATTTTAGGTCACTTTTAGTTCTGGCAGTTTTGGTACCCGAACTTGTGCAAGCTATTTGACTTGGTTCTGGCCATTTCTGGGCTTTGGTGTCTTCATAAGAATTGTAACTCTATGTCTTCTTGCACTCTGGGCAAAATTTCAGGTCATTTTGAGTTGTATAAACCAAGATATGGTCAATTTACTAAAGCTAGACAGATTGCACCTTTAGTGCAAAATTTGATCAATTTTAGGTCACTTTTAGTTCTGGCGGTTTTGGTACCCGAACTTGTGCAAGCTATTTGACTTGGTTTTGGCCATTTCTAGGATTTGGTATCTTCATAAGAATTGTAGCTCTATGTCTTATTGCACTCTGGGTAAAATTTCAGGTCATTCTGAGTTGTATAGACCAAGATATGGTCAATTTACTAAAGCTGGACAGATTGCACATTTAGTGCAAAATTTGGTCAATTTTAGGTCACTTTTAGTTCTGGCAGTTTTGGTACTCAAATTTGTGCAAGCTATTTGACTTGGTTCTGGCTATTTCTGGGCTTTGGTGTCTTCATAAGAATTGTAGCTCTATGTCTAAGCTATCCATGGTAAAAATTTCAAGTTAATTGGACCTGTTTTGTGTGAGTTATGGTCATCCCAATGACTACTGTTCATATGGTTAAAAATCTAGGTTTGCAAGGTTGCCATTCCGGATTTAGTCATTTTTAAGGTTAGTTTCTAGGCAGTATTTTGGCAACATTTCTACATGAAAGTTGGCCTATTTGGTGTCTAGTTTCACCCCCCATTGGCCTCATACCAATTGGGTTCACAGTTTTGCACTTATGACCTAATTTTGGTACTGCCAACATACACAACCTGCATTTGAACAACACACTTCCAATTTTGACAATCGTCCTCCTCCCAATACTTCAATATTCAATCAATGGCACTTCTATATAAATTGTACACAATTCCAGCAAGCATTTTGGGCAGAATACTGAAGTACTTAATACACATATTACTACCCTAATTCTCAAAATTAAATTCAACACAATACATAAATGTATTCACTTAATTTTTACTACATATAATTCCACCACTACTTCACATATACTGCCCTTAAACCATAATTAACATAATTCATCAATTTAATTCATGATATCAAGCATCAATTCATGCACTTCAAGGCTGTCAAAAGTGGCAGTTTGCTAAGGTCTCCAAATTTCTTTCCAAAACCCCTAAATTCAATACTTACTTACACATACATGGGAATTAATTGGCTAGCACTTTAATTTAACTCTATCGATACTAATTTCCATCAATTTAATATAAGAAAAATTCAAAGAACATGAGCTCCCATGGCTGCAAAAAATTGTACACATCAATAACTCATCAAAACCCTCAAATTTCTTTACCATTCAACTCATCTCAACCTTAAAACAAACTTTAATGAAGCAAGGAATGAAAAACTAGTACTAACCTCAACTTGAGCTTCACAAATCCATGGAATTTCCTCTCCTTTTTGCTATCTATATGTTGCCTATGGTGTGTAGACAAACTTTAGTGAAGAAATATTGAAAGATGGAGGCTTGAATCAAGAGAGAGAGAGCTTGGTTGGGACGTCCATGGAGGTTCTTCATGGAGTTGGTTTCGGCTGGATTTTGGAGAGGTTGAAGATGACTTCATTTGCTGTCCAAAGGCCTTTTATATGTCCCCTTCATGTGTAGTTAGTGCTCCACTAAGTGTAGTTTATAATTAATAAATTTCCAAGTTCCATAATTTGCCAATTCGCCACTAACTTCCACTATTTACATTATGTACTACAATTCTTATTTTTCATGACATTTTCAAAGTTTAATATCACTTATTTTTAATGGACATTGAGGTCAAAAGTCAACTCTAAGTGTCAATTGACCAAAATGCCCCTCTTCGGGTCAAATTCGAACTGTTTCGATAACACCGATTTACTCCTTATACCGTCGATTTCTTAAATTTTCGTTTTTCATTTATACTAACTTATTAATTTTTCTTTGACATTCCCAATATCAATTACACCTCAGTAGACCTTTAATTAGGTCTCGAAAATATTTCCCTGAGTTCCCCGCGGTCCAAGGCTAGTCAACGGTCCTCGCCGTAACTTCTCGATGCGGTCACCCATCGCTACGGGTTTGGCTCATTTAAATTAGTCACATTTTATCTCTTTTATTTTTCCTTAATTTTTCTCATTACATATTTCATTATTTTATGCTTCCTCACTGTCAATTAAGTGTAGTTCCAGACATTTCGACTTTCCGGGGTAGGCATTAGTCATCGGAACAGTGGAACATATGGACTACGTAAAGTGAGGATGTTACAGAATTCTACCGGATTTTTGGCATAAATTAGGGTGTCTTTTGACTCCTTAAATTCTTATTTTATATTTGTGCTAATAAAGTCATTAATATAATTATTTAGGTGATCAGAGTTAGCCTTCTTCTTTTGCCTAACCGCCGCAGTAAATTCTAGCTGATCTATGAGTAATATTGATTTTATTTATAATTTCAATATTATTATATATTCAAGGCATGCCCACGCATTCACTTATAAATATATGTATATAGCTAAATCTTAAGCACGGTTTGTATTACATCTTTATTTAATGAAATTATTGCAGGTGTCGCCTTAAGGTAATTTGGAGCTTTGTGTGTGTGTGTTAGTGTGTATATGGTATGATATTAGATATGGGTAGGATGGGTAGAATGGCTAGAGCTTGACTCACTAGGGCTCGATCCTTTTTATGGATAAGTCAGTGTGAGTATAGCTTTGAGTTGATCTCGCTGTCCCCTGCATTTGGATTATTAAGAGAAAGTCCGACTTAAGTATATCTCGCTGGCAGATATTAGATTAAGAAAGCTATATAGGAGATCGGCTCTCATATTTATATACAGTGATATTATTTGAATTTAGTTGAATATGTTTGTATATGCTACATTTCATACTTAGGGGTGTATTGGCTTTATATAGTTATATAAATTGTATTTAAAATCAATATCTTATTCTATGAGTTGAACGCTCACTCTTGTTCAACTATTTTTCTTTAGATAACAGGAGAGCTCTTTGAGTTTAACTTGCTTTGTTTCTCACAAGTTTACCAAAAACAGATTTATTACATTCTTATTTTCTTTTTTATATTCTAGAAACTCAGCATGTATCATTAGTGTATTAAATTTTCTGGGATTATAATAACTTATTCTATTGGATGCTGTAAAAGTTATGCTTAAATGAGGGAGCTGAGCTCCCATTGGATTATATGTATGGTTTGAGGATCATGAGGGTGAGTTAAGCTCTCCAAATTGAGATATATTGTGATTACAGGTCGGGTGAGCTATTGCTTCCCATTGGGTAGCCCAATTTATGGTCAGACTCTATCTGCTTTATTTTCTTGGATTTGGACTATAGTGATGGGTTTTATAATTGGACTATGAATAGTTAGGCTTATTACGGGCTATGAGGGCCTTATACTGATCCAAGTCCTAGTGACGATCTGGCTCAGAATTCGAGTCGTGACAAAAATATCAAATTCAAATAGCTTTGATTTAAAAATTTTTATTTATCCAAATCGAAATTAAGAATGATCTTTATTTATCTTGATGTGAGTCTAGAAAAATTGAAAATAAAAAGAATCAAAATTGAATAATAAAAAGAAAGTATTAGTTGATAATACAAAATTTTTCTTTATTCCAATAAATTGCTATCTAATCCAATCTAATATTCACGATTAATTGACACTTGATATTTTAAAAAACAACAATTTTATTTAAAATTTTATTTCAATTTATCATTTTCTAATTATAAATAAAATTATTGGCGTTAAATAATATAATATCAAATAAATATTATATATATAAGCTAAAGACTCAAAACTATTAACCAAGATTTGATAATTGTGTTTGTACCAAAAATAATTTAATTAGCTTATTAATTATTTTAAGCCCATGATTAATTAAATTAATTTTTTGTGAAATTAATTTAATTAATTTTATTGTATAGATAGTACATAGAAGATATAATTAATATAAGAAAAATTAAATTTATTACAAATTTTTGAATTTTAAATTTTTTTAATATATACAAATATGTATAAAATACGTGTTAATATAATATCAAATAAATATTATATATATAAGTTAAAGACTCAAAACTATTAACCAAGATTTGATAATTTTGTTTGCACCAAAAATAATTTAATAAGCTCATTAATTGTTTTAGGTTCATGATTAATTAAATTAATTTTATTGTATAGATTGTACATAGAAGATATAATTAATATAAGAAAAATTAAATTTATTACAAAATTTTGAATTTTAAATTTTTTAATACATACAAATATGTAAAAAATACGTGTTAATATAATATTAAATAAATATTTTATATACAAGCTAAAGACTCAAAACTACTAACCAAGATTTGATAATTGTGTTTGCACCAAAAATAATTTAATCAGCTCATTAATTATTTTAGGCCTATAATTAATTAAATTAATTTTTGTGAAATTAATTTAATTAATTTTGTTGTATTAATTTAATTATGAGGCTTAAATTAAATAATTATATATTATTTTTTGTGGTTATGAGAAGGAAGTTATAAGGAGTTAATCAAACTATAAGAAGTTATCAGATCATGGGCAAGTTATCAGCGGTTAAGAAAATAGGTGCCGAGGAGTTTTAGGAATGGACTGAACATGCAACGTGTAGCAAGTGTTGGTTTTGGAATCTTCATAGGTTCAATTAGGTGCTACTATAAATATGCTCTATTGTGCAATGTTCAAAGTCCTGACCACTCAATCAATCAATCAACAACAGACTCCAGCAGTCTATTTATCTTTAATTTTATCTGTCTTTTTTTTTTCAAGCTTTGTATTTATTTTTCAAGCCTTGTACTCAAATTTCTAATAATCAATATAATTCCTTGTTGTTTTAATTGTTTATTTGAAGTGAGATTTTGATGAAACTGCGTTCAATTTAGTCAAGTTCCCACAAGTGTTTGAGAGAAGTCAGAAGAGCGCATAGCTGATACACTCAATACCTGGTACGCTCGCATTCCTAAGCTATTAGCCAGTCAAATTATTTTTAAGAAAATAATTTTTGGCACGCCCAGTGGGACACATCCTCACACAATGTCAAAACAATAATCTGCACTACTATTTTTTGCCAAAAATTAACAAAAAAATTTTTGCACACCCAATGGAATATAGATCTCATTTCATTATTTGATGGCATCATTTTTGTAGGCAACATCATGCCTCCAAAAATCAAAAGCAAAGAAACCATTGGGTTTCATGATATGAAGGGAAGTTCTACTGTAATTGGTCCAAATGTGTAGGTTTCGCTCATGGTGGAACACTTCGATAGGCGACCATTGTAGGGAGAAGAAGTCCAGATTCCAAATGGAATAAAAGTTGTACTTACCTTGCCCACTAACCCAGTCCAAGAGCGGGTTGGAACAGTTTTATAAGGTTTTTGATATGGAAAAACATGCATCTACCATCACGAATGCTTTGATAAAAAGGCATCAATTCATGGGTGGAGAAATCTCATCAATTAGATACATAATTTATTTCTGCAAAATATAACATTCCAATTTCTATGTTACTTCTAATGGCTAGGTTCCTTAGCCAAAGGAGTTCGATTCAGCATCCAGGAGCGCTAAGGATATCAGAGGGCAGTCTTTACCATGAACTTCCTAAGCCAATTTTAAGGGAAGTTAAATTCAGATTAAAGAAAGGTATTAGCCACCCCACAGGAGAGATGAGTAAGTGGCGGGACAATCTACAACATTAGTGTAAGTTAGTCGCCCCAGCGGCAGAATAGGAGCTTTTATGCAAATTATTGGAAACACTAACCCTGTGACTTATTCGAGCAATTATGATGTAGAGACTATTAGAAGGCCTCAGACTATTTTAGTGCGTCAGCAGGTGCTTACACCATAAGTAACCTTTGGCTGAGGAGGCAATAGTTACAGAGGAACCATTATCCCCATGGTGCAAGTGCTGTAACCAACCGCACCTGGGCCCTAGGTGCTAGCACCCATGGTTTAGGTTCTAATAGTCCCAATCGCACCACAAGTGAACATTAATGCAGTTAGGGATGCCGTTCAGGAGGTTTATGGGCCAGGCCTTAGGCAAATTAGTTGCCCAAAATTCCATAAGCCATATCTTAACACTATTAATAAGGAAAACCCATATTCGAGAGGTTATCATATCACTAAATTCACTGACTTTTTAGGGAAAGATGGGCAGTCAACTTTGGAGCACAAAGCAAGGTTCACGATACAGTGTAGAGAATTGATGAATTATAAAAACTTTGCCAGTTACAAACTGAGGCTTTTTCCAAATTAACTTACTAGAACTGCCTTTACCTAGTATTCAACTCTTTCAAGAAACTTTATTTTTTCTTGGTTGGAAATGGAGAGGCTATTGCATACTTAATTTTTTCGAGCCGAACTCAAAGTATGCATAGTCAAACTTTCCAGAATGACCCAGAGGAGTGGAGAGTTAGTGGATGCTTTCATTACATTGTTTAAAAAGATGAGAAATAGGTGCAAGTTGTTCCTGCTTGAAACTAAATAAGTCAAAATGGCCTAGGGGGGGGGGGTGTTAGACATCAAGCTTCAAAAGAAGTTTTAGGGGATGGAGTTCAGAGACTTCTATGAGTTGGCTGCTAAAGTTGTTGAATACAAAGAGTTGTTAATGGGAAAATCGAATTAGAAGAGGACGACTATGGGTATATATTACTAAGAGGTAAGTAATCATAAACTTGCTGTGGCTGCTTTGGTTACTGCTGGTAGCTATGTATATCCTACTCTAGGTACACCAACTAAGGTGATTCACTAGAGGAAGACTTAGGTGATCTTAATTGCACCTTCTCAGTATGCCTTTGACATTAGTATGATTGAGGAGATATTTGATTTCTTGTTGAAAGAAAGGTTCACTAACCTCCTCTTGATCATAGCTCCCAACCAAGGAGGAAATAAGAGGGAAAGACTACTGTAAGTATCACGATTCTTAGAATCATAACACAAATAATTGTTGGGCCTTCAGGGGAGTCATCTAGGACAGCATCAATAAGGGGGTCTTGAAATTCCCTAAGAAGAAGGACTCTATGCTGATTGACGATGACCCTTTTCCTCTGATGGCATATATCAGCATAGCCACGGTGGATCTTCAAGGAGTCATCAATGAATTAAGAAAGTTACAGGTCTAAACTAAGGTGATTAGAAAATCTAGAGGTCTGCCTTAGGGGTTTTCAATTTATAAAACCTCCCTGAAATTCATGAGAGGCCATCTAAAAGGTAGGCATGATGCACCACACCACTTGAAAGAAGTCCCAGGGAAGCATACAGAGGATCTTATAGGAAGCCCAATAAGGGAATTGGCCATTATTCAGGCTATTTCCTAAGGAATGTTGAACCTGCTTCACCTGTGGAACCTGCAGTGAAGTTTCAGAGGAGCCAACCTAGGTTCATGGCACCACCCTTAGTCGAGTTGAACAAAAAGTGGCAATTGGTATGCCATCCTAAATTTTTGCAACCATTGACCCAAACACAGAAGAGAAGGCTCCAGAGACAAAGGGCTGTGGAAAGAATGTAGAAAGAAAAACAGAAGGTTCAACCCTTACAAAAAAGCAAGTTCAATAGGAAAACAACGGAAGACTCAGAATCAGTAGAGAGTTCAAAAGAAATACATGCTCAAAAGAAAGAAGGTAAAACTTTACTTACTGATTGTGATGTTGCTTGCTTAAATTTATCCGATGCTTTTCAAAACATAGTGGTAGAAATACCTGAGGAAATATAAGAAATAATTGATCCTTTTAATGCTGAGGTATGTAGTGGGGTTACTATCTAGTGCACTAATCTAAAGGAGCCAAAGAAAATTATGATTAATAAACCATTAGAGTGAATGACTAAATATTTGCAGCCCCTATATATCATGGCTTATCTCAATGGCCGACCCATCTTCAGGGTACTGATTGATAATGGGTCGACAATAAATATAATGCCACTCAAAATGTTGCTAGCTCTAGGGAAGTCAGAGGAGGATCTTATTACCACTGATGTCTCTATATTTGCATTCACTAGAGAGGTATCTAAGTCTTTTGAAGTTCTTCTAGTAGAGGTAAATATGGGTAGTAAGTCTTCCACCACTCTTTCTTTGTGGTTTGTTCCATTATAAATTATCAAGCACTCTTGAGGAAAGACTAGATACATGCAAATTGTTGTGTTCTGTCATCACTTCACTAATTTCTTTTATTTTGGAAAGGGAATGACATAGAAGTCATATGGGCAGATGCCAAGCCATTTACGACCCACTCCGATGTAGTGGAGGCCCAATACTATGATGCTGACATAAGCTTTATCTAGTTTTTAAAGAAAAAACGTCATCAGAAGGCTCGGGGGCAGTAGCCTGTGACTCCTTTGACAAAAGTTATGTCCTTTGTGCAAAGTCTACCACGATAACTAGGCTCACTATTCCTAGATAAGGGACACAAAAGGCCAAAATAGGAGATCCAATAAAAGAAACTGATACTGCACTTGTAATCATGCCTTATAAATGGCCAAGGGTGGAGCCCATTGTAGAGGAGCTCTATAATGAATGACAAATACACACAAAAGGAAATGGCAGTAGCTGTAATTACCATAACCAAAATTCAGATGTAGCAACTCTTTAACAAGATAGAAGCAGAAGGAACTTTGGAGATAGAAGGTGCTAAGGTCATTTACAAAAAAGAACCAAAGAAGGATGGCCCAGAGGAGATATAACTTTGGGACTTAGAACTTGCACCTACAAAACTAGATGACGTATTGACCGGAGTTCAAGACCTTCTTGAAAAGGTCAATCTTGGCCCCCCTAAGTAGCCTTGGGTAACTTATGTCAGTTCTATATTAAGGAGTGGTTTGAAATAAAAAAATAATTTCACTATTGTATGAGTATAAGGATTACTTCACATGGTATTATGATGAGATACTAGGCTTACAGAGGAGGTTGGTTGAGCAAAAATTGCCCATTAAGCTAGATTATATACTGCACTGATAGGTGCCCAAAAGGATGTTAAGGGAGGTAATCTTTAAGGTTAAGGAAGAATTGAGAAGCTATTAAAAGTAGGTTTTATCAGGCTAACTAGGCACAGTCAACGGCTTTCTAATATTGTACTAGTTGTTAACAAAAATGGGAAGTTGTGTGTGTGTATTGATTTCAAAGGTTTAAATGTCACAACCCCAAAGGACATGTACGTAATGCCAAAAGCAGACATGTTGGTTGATGTTATTGCTAAAAATGAACTATTGTCCCTCCTTGATGGACATGTACCCAAAAGGACATGTGTCTAAGATTGCCTTCAGATGTCTCGGTTCCATCAAAACATTTGAATGTCTGGTCATGCCGTTTGAGTTAAAAAAATGCTGGTGCTACATACTAGAGAGTTATGAATGCCATTTTTCATGACATGCTTGGACACTTTATGGAGGTGTACATCGTTGACATAGTGGTAAAATCCAGGAAAACAAATGATCACCTAGAGCACTTGAGGAAGAGTTTTTACAGGATGAGACAGTATAAACTAAAATCAACCCCCTCAAGTGCGTATTTGGAGTGAAAACTAAGAATTTCTTAGGATTTTTGGTAAATTAGAGAGGAATTGAGATTGATCAAAATAAAACCAAAGTGATTTAGGAAGCTAAGTCGCCTCAGACCAAGAAACAGCTGCAGAGGTTCTTGGGACAGGTAAACTATTGGACAGGATTTACCTTTAACCTTGTAGGAAAGGTAAAAGAGTTTCTTGATCTTTCGAATTAGGTAAGAGAATGAGTTTAAGTGGGAGGAGAAGCACTAGTAGGCCTTTGATAAAATCAGGGATTATCTCACTAAGCAGCTAGTATTGGTTCTGCCTAGGGGAGGTGATCCATTGAAACTCTATTTCTGTACTGCATCTAACTCTATTAGTTATCTACTAGCACAAGATAAAAAGGCAAGTCAGGACTAGGCAGTGTACTATCTCAGTTGGAATCTTACAAATATAAAAACCAGGTACTCTCTTATTAAAAAGCTTTATTTAGCTTTGTATTTCTCTTGTACGAAATTAAGACATTATCTAATTGGGACCAAAGTGTATGTTGTTTCTTAAACTGACTTAATAAAATATATAATGTCTAAACTTTTAACTACTGGATGGATTAAGAAATGGTTATTGGCATTGTTTGAATTTACTTTAAGCTATTATGCTCAAAAAGCTGTGAAAGGATAAGTGCCAGTAGACTTTTTGGCAGGCCATACTTGTTTAGAAGTGGTAGAACTAGTGGGGCAAGACTTGAATATTTTTAGTGCTAAGAAGGTTCCATGGACTCTTTAGTTCGATGGTTTCAGTACAAAAACTTTAGCAGGTGCTAGAGTTGTAATTATTTCCCCTGCAAGAACTAAGACGACAATATCTTTTAATCTAGAGTTCTAGTGAACCAACAATCAAGCTGAATATGAGGCACTGATAATCAGTTTGGAGATTCTTAGAGAGTTAGGAGCTAAGGAGGTATATATCATGAGAGATTCACAACTGATCATTAAGCAGCTAATAGAGGAGTACAAATGCATACTTCACATCAGTAGTATAGCTTTTGGACAACTTTAGAGAAGTGAGTTTCACACATGTGCCTAGAGAAGTCAATTAGAAAGCTGATGAGTTGGCCCAATTAGCCACTAGCTTGAAGATACCTCATGAACTCACCCATAGAATGATTTTAGTCTAAAAAAGAAAACACCCTTCAATTGAGGAAAGAGGTATTCTAGTTGATTTATTTACCATTAATCTAGTTGTTACAGATGATTGGAGGACCTTGTTGACAAGGTATTTATAGAATCCGGTGCCTCAAACTATTTATTACTGGAAGGAGAATTATTTCAGAAAGGCTTCAATGGCTTATTACTCCGGTGCCTTAGTCCTTCTAAGGCTTTGAGGGTGATGTAACAGGTGCATGAAGGTATCTATGAGGCACACTAGGTAGGGGAAAAGATGAGATTTCTTATTAAGAGACATGACTATTATTGGTTGAAAATCCTAAAAAATTGTATAACTTATGCTAAGGGATGCTAACAGTGCTAAAAGTATGGTGCGATCAGGAGAAGGCTAGCAGAGGAAATGCACCCTATCTTGAAGCCTTAGCCATTCAGAGGCTTGGCAATAGACCTTATTGGAAAGATCAACCCCGCATCTTTTATGGGGCATACCTTTATCATTGTTGCAACAGATAATTTCACCAAGTGGATAGAAGTGATACGTGCAAAGAAAGTTAAACAGAAGGATGTAATCAACTTCATCAAAGAACATATCATACACAGGTTTGGAATCCCTCAAACTATCACAACTGACCAGGGGACTATGTTTACTAGATAGGACATGAGAGACTTTACAAAAGATTATGGTATAAAACTACTCACTTCAACTCCACATTATCCTCAAGCTAATGGATAGGCAGAAGCATCCAACAAAACATTGTTAAGTATCCTGGAAAAGGTGATCGAGGAGAACCCAAGGGACTGG
The DNA here is from genome assembly GCF_030052815.1 of Hevea brasiliensis. Lineage (NCBI taxonomy): Eukaryota > Viridiplantae > Streptophyta > Magnoliopsida > Malpighiales > Euphorbiaceae > Hevea > Hevea brasiliensis. Next base: position 27,463,938 of record NC_079495.1, on the reverse strand, counting down.
CATTGGATACTATCAGAAACCTGAGGGCATACAGAACCTCTATGAGAGATGCCATAAAATTGAGCCTTTTTGCCCTAACTTACGAGCATGATGCTATCCTTTCCATGAAGTATTAGTTCCCTCTCTTTGGGTGGCAAGACAAAATGACTCGAGTCTAAGAGAATGCATAGAGTCAATGGTTGTGGAGTTAGAAGAATTAGATGAAATCCGCTTGCAGGCCTTTAACCATATGGCCACACAAAAGAAAAAGGTCTTAAGGATTTACAACAAAAGGATCCAAAGACAAAACTTTTGGGAAGGTGACTTGGTCTGGAAAACTATGCTCTAGTAGGTGCCAAGGATAAAAAATTTGGCAAATAGTCTCTAACTTGGGAAGGACCCTTCCTAGTGCACCGGGTACTTAGAGGAAATGCATATTGGTTGGCTAGCCTTATAGGAGAGCCACACAAAAAAGCAATTAATGGCAAGTACCTAACACTGTGGGAAATGCAAGAGCAGCTAAAGGAGGAAAGCTAAGGCCAAATCTACGGCCCTACCTAACTGACCCTATGGTTTTCTTAAACATTTGCAAGCACTAGAATAGATAAATCAGACATATAACAATGTTTTCAATGAATTCATGAATGTAAAGTTAAAAATAACCATGTAAAAGTATGTCTATCGGCCGCTAATATAAATGAAAGAGCCAATCTATGGCTAAATATTTATTAAAAGCTATCAAATAACTGTCATATAATATACTGTACTATATCCCATAGAAGTACAAATCTCAAATCAAATCTAAAATAGGGACAGACGAGCTACTCGAATAGATGGCCAATGTCTACTATTGGAGGAAAAGAACTCAAGATAGCTATGATGGCTCTGAATCTAAAGCTCCATCTAAGGAATTGCCACCTTCAAAAGCTTGCCTTCAGCATTTATCTTCCTGATGCTCTAGATGTAGTCAACCCGCATATCTACAACCTAATCTAACAATGAGGCCCTCTAGGCCTTTACCTGGGCAATCTCAACGTTTAGCTCAAAAAGCTATCCAATGTAGTAATCTCCTCTTTCTTCTTCTGAGCCAAGCTCACCTGAGAGTTGGCTTGATCCACTAGCAAACGAAGACTTGTAACACCCCAATTTGAATAGCCTGGTATATTTCACTATTCCGGTGACCAGTGTCAGTCCGGACAATTAAGGGGATTAGAACCACACTTAAGACAACTAGATAAGCCATAAACACAAATAATTAGTAATTGCTAATTAGTTAAGTATAAATAAGAAAAACAAAACATAAGAAGTTAAACGAGCCGAGAGTCACTGCGATGGGTGACCTTCTCGGGAACGACTGTGAAGTCAATTTAAACTTAAATTTCGAACCGTAAAATGTGACGCTGTGGTACTTAGGACCATTACGAACATCGTGGAAAAGAGAAAATCACGAAAAAGAATTGTTAAGCCAGTCAAATAATTAGGTTAGGGAGCCGGAAGAAATATTGAATTATTTGCAAACCGGGTTGAACCGGTGAGGGGCAATTTGTTCAATTGACCCCGAGAGCTGACTCCTGACCTAACTGTCAAATAAAATTAGAGAAAAGAAAATTTTGAAATATATAATTAAATTGAAGAAGTTATGGGAAAATAAAAGGAAAAGAAAACAAGTTTAATGAAAGGTTATTACATCATCATGGTGACATCATATATGAGGTCATAAATAATTTTTATTTACTTGAAAATTTGACTAAGTCAATTAAAGGATATATATACAAAATAAAGAAATAAAATTCATTTCCCTTCTTCTCTTCCAAGCAGGCCGAAACTCCTTCTCTCCCTTCTCCATGATTGTCCACCATTAAAGAGTTATTCAACCTTGAATAACTTGATGTTCTTTCACTAAAATTAACCCTAAACCCCAGAAAGCTTCTCAAGAACCCTAGACAAGAAGTATAGAAGAAAGAAGGAGGAAGAAAAATAGAAAATTGAAGTTTTGGGAATCCAAAGCAAAGGTTAGAGTTTTAACTATCTATTTCCTAAATTTAATTCATGTGTAGTTGGTGAAATAACTTGTAAATTATGAGAAAGTTGAAACAAATTAAAAGTGTGGACGATAAGTGAATTTCGGCCAGCATGTGTGTGGGGTATTATTGCATGGTTTGATTGAATTAGAAGGGAATATAAACATCAAGGAGTTGAATGACTATGGTTAAAGGCTTTGAATTAGCTAAATGCAAAGAATTAGTGAACTAGGGTTTTGGACACTTAAGGTTTAGAGACAAAAATGTGAGAAATTGGTAAATGATATTTTTGACCTAGTTTGAAGTGAGAAATGGTCATTTTATGACTAAATGAAGTGTGTTAGAAGTGTTTGAACCAAAAGCAAATTCGGATTCAATGTGGTCATGCTGCAAGTAGCTAGACCAAGGTCCCTTTGAGGGACCAAAATTGAAAATTTACAAGTCCAATTGGTATGAGACCAATTGGGAATGAAAATAGACACCAAATGACACAATTTTCATTTAGGAAGCATGCCTAAAAAGTGACCAAAACCTAGTGAATAAATTGACCAAATCCGAAAATTCTCAGTCTGCCCTGTACAAACTGACCTAATGAATATTGTTTGTTCATTTGGCCATAACTTGAGCTAGGCAGGTCTAAATGACCTAAAATTTTACCAATGGACATATGAGATATAGACCTAAAACTTTCATGAAGAACACAAACCCAAATTATGCCATTAACCAAATCATTTGGCCACTCAAATTTGGTGACCTAAACCGCTGTAACTGCAATTTGCCTGAAACTGGGTAAAGTCCAATCCGGCAGCCATTGTTCAAATGGCTATAACTTGAGCTACAAAACTCCAATTGGAGTGATTCAAAAAGGAGAATAAACTTAAGACAATAGGGAATATTTTCTATGAAGAAAGTTTTGCCAAATTCTAACAGAAAAATGACCAATGAAACAGTGCAACTTTAGACACCAAAACTAAAAATTATCAAATTTGCCTAAAAGACTTAGAATTTGAGTAAACAACCAAAACCAACAAATTTAGTGACCAAAATGTGGTATGTGGGTGAAGTTGGAATTCCCATACCTATTAAGCCTTAGAAAGTCAACAATTTGACTTGAATAGTGTAGTGAATAGAAACCCCAAAACACAAAATTTAAAGAACGTCGAGTTTAGCACATTAGAGCTAGGTAAAAGTGAAGTTAAATTTATTTTTAGATTTATGCTAAGTTATGGTACTGAAACACTGTAAAATTGTGTGTTTGAGTTGAAAAGAACACCGGGAAAGAACCCGAGGAATCGACTCAAGGCCAAGAGGCGACTCGCTTGAGGTTTCTGCACAACGTATAATTTTTGTAAATTATCTTCTGCATATTGTTTTGAATAATGTGAAATATTAAATTATGACATTCTTATGATGCTTTTGATTTAAATTGTTGAAAGTTAATTGTGTATATTTGAAATTGCTGTAACACCTCTATTTGCATAGTCTGGTATATGTTACTGTTCCGGTGACCGGTGTCGGTCCGAACAATTAAGGGGATTAGAACCACACTTAAGATAACTAGATAAGCCCTGAACACAAATAATTAGTAATTGTCAATTAGTTAAGTATAAATAAGAAAAACAGAACATAAGAAGTTAAACGAGCCGAGAGTCACAGCGATGGGTGACCTTCTCGGGAACAACTGCGAAGTCGATTTAAACTCAAATTTCGAACCGTAAAATATAACTCTATGGTCCTTAGGACTATTACGAACACAGTGAAAAAGAGTAAATCACGGAAAAAGGTTGTTAAGCTAGTCAAATAATTAGGTCAGGGAGCCAGAAGAAATATTGAATTATTTGCAAACCGGGTTGAACCAGCGAGGGACAATTTGGTCAATTGACCCCGAGAGCTGACTCCTGACCTAACTGTCCAATAAAATCTGAGAAATGAAAATTTTGAAATATAGAATTAAATTAAAGAAGTATGAGAAAAATAAGAGAAAAAGAAAAGAAAAGAAAAGAAAATAAATTAATGACCTCATCAAGATGACATCATGCATGACTTCATATTTAATTTTATTTTAATTACTTAATTTGACTAAGTCAAATTAAGAGATAAATACACATAAAAAAAAAGAAAAAAATTTGTTATCTTTCATTCCCACTTTTCCGTCACTTTCTCATCTCCCTCTCTTCCTTCATCTTCCACCACTGTTAAAGAATAAAAAGCTTAAATTTCTTTGTTTCCCTTCCATAAATCCCCCAAATCCCAACACTAAATCTCACCCTTAGACCTAGATAAACTCTTTGGGAGCAAGAAGGAAAAGAAAAATTAGAGAATTGAAAAGCTCCATATGAGGTAAATCTCTCTCCTAACTTAAATTGATTTATGCTTATAGGATTAACATTGAACAAGTGAAGATAACTTAGAAATTGTGTAAAATCAAATAGAAAACAATTGTTGAAGGACTAGAGGAAAATTTGGCCAGCTAGGGTTTTGATATATATATATATATATGCATGAATTTGGTGGATTTAAAAGTGTATGTGAGCTTAATTGTGTTGAATGATTATGATAAAATGCCTTGAACTAGTTAAATGCAATGAATTGGTGAACTAGGGTTTTGGACCTAGGGTTTGGGAGACAAAATTTGGAGAAATGGTGGAATGATATGTTTGACCTAGTTTGAGGTGAGAAATGGTCATTTGTGACCAGATGAAGTGTGTTGGAAGTGATGGAGTTGAGTTTAAATTCAGATTCAATGTGGTCATGCTGCTGGCAGCAGGACCAAGGTCTCTTTGAGGGACCAAAACCGAAAATTTACAAGTCCAATTGGTATGAGACCAATTGGGCATGAAAATAGACACAAAATGACACATTTTTCATTTAGGAAGTATGCCCAAAAAGTGACCAAAACATAGTGAACAAATTGACCAAATCTGAAAATTCTCAGTCTGACCTGTATAAACTGACCAAATGAACAGTCTCTCTGTTCATTTGGCCATAACTTGAGTTAGGCAGGTCTAAATGACCCGAAATTTTACCAGTGGACAGTTGAGATATAGGCCTAAAACTTTTATGAAGAACACAAACCCAAATTATGCCATTAACCAAGTCATTTGGCCACCCAAATTTGGTGACCTAAAACTACCAGAACCAGAAATTGCCCAGAAAATCTGGGTTAAGTCTAATCCGGTAGCCATGATTCAAATGGCTATAACTTGAGCTACAAAACTCCAATTGGAATGATTCAAAAAGGAGAATAAACTTAAGACAATAGGGAACATTTTCTATGAAGAAAGTTTTATCAAATTCTAACAGTAAAATGACCAATGGAATAGTATAACTTAAGACACCAAAACTGAAAATTTGCAAATTTGCCTAAAAGACTTAGAATTTGAGTAAACAACCAAAACCAACAAATTTAGTGACCAAAATGTGGTATGTGGGTGAAATTGGAATTCCCATACCTATTAAGCCTTAGAAAGTCAACAAATTGACTTGAATAGTGTAGTGAATAGTAACCCCGAAACACAAAATTTAAAGAACGTCACGTTTAGCATATTAGAGCTAGGTAAAAGTGAATTTAAATTTATTTTTGGATTTATGCTAAGTTATGATACTGAAACACTGTGAAACTGTATGTTTCAGTGAAAAAGAATACCGAAAAGAACCTGAGACATCGAGTCAAGGCCAAGAGGCGACTCGTATAAGGTTTGTGCACAACTAACTATTTTGTTACTTTTCACTTCTAAATTGATTTGAACAAGTTTATTTTATGATTTATAATTTTGTTGTGTTGAGGATTTTAATTTGTTGAATGAAATTGTATAATTTAAATATAAATGTTTTTATGCATTTAAGGATTTGTTGCATGGTTTTGAGGATTGTAAATTTTAAGTTTAATGTGTTACCAACCTTAAGCATGAATTTATGATGATTAAATATGTTGATGATTTGTAAACACTTTGTAAATAGAAATTGTTTTGAATATGATTTGAAACCACAGTTGACATAGCAAAATATGTTGTGAATTCTTATTAGCTTGTCTAGTGAGATATCTCCTCCACTAGATGGGGCGAGTTTCTTCCTCTCTGGCTTGCCAGTTTGGGAAGAGTTTGAATGAGTACTCATTTATACTAGCTAGTCTTTGTTCCTCCCTTTTAGCCTCGGTTATTGGGAGAGTGTGAAATGTCGTGGTGTACAACACGACATCTATTTGAATTTTGGGTTATGGGTTCAACTGTGTGAATTGTTGGCAACTCCCTTTAAATTATGCATAGTTTGATAAATTGTTGTTGAAATAAATAATTTTTCAGTGATTCAAAATATTTTTGTATTGTTTCGGGATTTAAAAGAAATGTAGATAAATAGTTACTATTTGATCAAAATGTTATTCAAATGAATAATTTGTATGAATGAAAATATTGATTTCTGAATGTTATGAATTTTGAAGAATTTAGAAATTTTAAATTTTTATTTGTTATGAATTATCAAGCATAACTTGTATTAAGTTTTAAATTATTAGTTTGTGTACCACTGAGTTCACCACTCAGCGATAGCTTTGTATGCTGTCGCAGGTGAAAGAAAATATAAAGCAGCTGAACAGGATTACTGAAAGGCATAGTGAGACTATCTTCGGGTATATCATAGGTATACCCTTGTGCTTTAGATTTTGATGTAATTCCGTAATTATATGTATGAAATTTACTTTGAGCAGTTGTACCAACTCTTTTGTAATATATTTTTGGATTGTAATTAAATACAAATTATTATAAGGTTATCTTGAGATTTTATGTATTTATAAAGTTTTGCACTACTAAATTTTTATTACTAAATATTCATTTTGTTATCTTAATGAGATATTTCAATGTTTGATTTAATTTAAACTGTGTATTGAGTTGCTTGTATTGAATTGTGAAATGAGATTGAATAATGGAGTTGTGATTGAGAAAAATATTGGGAGTATCTTTATTTTCAGGTTTTGAAGAACTGTTTTCTCAAAATATAGACGGCACTCTGCCGAAATTTTTGTAAAAATTGCGGAGATTTTAAATATCCAAAAATTTGATTTATGTTTGAACTTTAAATAAAGGTTTTTAATATCTGAGAAAATTTTACCTACCAATTTAAAAATGAACAAAAATTGCTTCAAAATCCCTTGTAGTATATTTAATGGGTTACCGGTAGGCGAAGTACGGTAATTCATTAGGTGTACTACGGGAGCATGTTACATCTTACGACGAGTAGGGTGTGACAATTGCAATGTTTAGCAAATTGTTAAGATAAGTTTTGAAACCACAGTGTCATGACCATATATTTGAACACCTCACTAGCATGACTAGTGTGGGTAATCAGTTTCGAATTTTGATTCCTTCTTTGGCTGAAGTGTTGAGATGTGTGCCAGTAAAAGAAGAAATTGAATGGATATCCATATATTTGAGCTAGCTAGCCTTGTGATGTGACTTCTCCTTAGCCTCTGGCTATTGAGATTTTATTTGTTTCGAATGGCATGATATAACTGTGGGTTTTATGAAATTGGTTTTGATACTTTGAAATAAAATTGTTTGGATTAAAATCTCATAATTTATGTTTTGTATTTAATTCTCATGTTCAGTCTAATTTTTGAATAAATGTGATTTAAATTCTGCATAAAGAATATTTTAGTATGTTGTGCACCACTGAGTCCTAGTACTCAGCGATGGCTGTTATTGCTGTCGCAGATTTAGAGACTAGAGGAGTAGCAGAGTGAGCTGCTGAGGATTGTGGAGCGACTTACCTTGAAGTTATATTGGGTATAAGTTATACCCTGACTGTAAATATTTATTTTGATGTATGTAATGCACGTAAATGTATGGATATGTAAAATTGGTCTTGAGCAGCTTGTACAAAGTTTGTATAAAGTTTGTAATAAGTTTTAGTTTGAATTTCTCTTAATGTAAATTTTTGCAATGATGTATAAATTATTTTGTCATTAAAGAAATATGAATGGTAGTATTTTATTTTAAATTGAATGAAATTCATTAATGGTATTTTTGATGATTGTTGGATATTGGAAAGAGTGGATTTGAATTTTGGAAGTTGATAAATGTGTTGAAATTGATTGAGATGATTGTGAATTTGAAGAAGTTGTTGAGAAAAATTATTGGAAGTACTTTTTTTCAGGTATTTGAAGAACTGTTTTCTTAAAATATAGACGGAACTCTGCCAAAATTTTTATAGAATTTGCGGAAAAATAAAATGAGCCAAAAATTTCAACTAGCTTTCAACTTAAATTAAATGTTTGATACCAACTAGAAAATGCTCACCACTTAACAAAAATAAGAAAATTGTTTTAAAATCCCTTGTAGGATACTTAATGAGTTATCGGTAGGTGAAGTTCGGTAGTTCATTAGGTATTCTATGGGATCATGTTATGCCTTACAGAGGGGTAAGGTGTGACATGTTTTAGTAGTATCAGAGCAAAATTTTTGAAGTATGTTTTAACTTGAGAATTTGTGTCTTTCCTTGTTAAGTACAACTGCTCAATGTCCATATTTGTTACATACAGTGCATTACATCATAAATATAAACTAACAGAGGGAAATCTCCATGTGTTACTTGTTCAGGAGATACCCTAACTTCAGACTGAAATGGAAGAAGGGGATCGCTCAGTCGAGCAATCTGTTGAAGCTGAGGCACAAAGGGAAGCCCCAGCTTTACAGAATGTCAGTGGATCAGTAGCACCAGCCCCACAAATGCCGCAGTTTCCTGCACAGTTCACACAGCAGATGGCTGCGATGTTTCAACAAATGGCTAGGGGTATGCCTGCTCAAGCTCCACCCCAGACACCTGTGGCACAACCACTGCCTCCAGTCAGATAGTATGATAAGTTATTGAAGTATGGAGCTACCGAATTTAAGGGTACAGTGGACCCTTTAGAGGCAGAGCAATGGCTTGAAAGGATGGATAGAGTATTTAAGAAGTTGCATTGCCAAGATGAACTGAAGATTGAATATTTTGTGTCGCTACTGCAAGGGGATGCGTATGATTGGTGGAAGACCATCCCCCACACCCAAATGAACCACGATCGACACAGGATGACTTCATCAGAGAATTCAGACAGAAATACATCCCAAATGCATATGTTAATCAGAAATTGCAAGAATTTTTGAGTTTGAAACAAGGGAACCAAACAGTGGCAGAGTATGAGAGGGAGTTCTCCCACTCAAGTCATTATGCTGGGAGTCTACTTTCCACCAGTAAGGCAAGATTCAAGAGATTTGAGACTGGTTTGAAGCCCAGTTTGAGAACGCAAGTAGTGGGATTCAGACACAGCAATTTTTCAGAACTCATGTCTCAAGCACTCGAATTAGAAAGGATTGAATCAGAAGTGACCCCAACAAAAGAAAAATCAGAAAAAGTTGAAAAATCAGAAAAAGATAAGGGGGAAAAATCAGTTGAACAAAGTTCTGGTGGTACCTCTGGAAAGAAGAAGAAATTTAGTGGACCCAGCAGGGTCGAGGTGGAAGATTTGGAAGGGGCCAATTCTCTGGACAGAGACCCCCTAGGTCTGGTCAGTAGTCGAGCTGCAAGATTCATGGGGGGGGAATGCTATTGGGCCACTGGAGCCTATTTTAACTGTGGAGACAAGGCCCATTTAGCAAAAGACTGCACTAGTGCTCCTAAATATGGTCCAGCTCTTACGACTGCAGAAGGATCTATTCAGAGTCCTGATTCCAAAAGCTCACAACCTGTTGGCAGAGGAAGAGGCAGAGGTAGAGGCACTGCTTCAGGCAGTCAGGGCATTGTTGGTCAGTTAGCACAAGGAAGTGCATCAGCCAGAGTCTACACAATGAGACAGCGAGAAGAGGCTGAGGCTTCTGATGTTGTAGCTAGTACATTCTCTATCTCTGATCAAGAAGTATTAGTGTTGTTTGATCCAGGTTCAACCCATTTATATGTTAGTGCTAGCATAGTCAGTTCACTTGCTGTTTCATGTGTCCAAATGGGTGCTAGTAACTAGTCCGTTAGGACAAGAGGTCTGGGTCAACAAAATTTATAGGGACTATCCTTTGGTGATCCAAGGACATGTTTTTCTGTCAGATTTGATTGAAATGCCCTTCACAGAGTATGATATCATCTTGGGCATAGATTGGTTAGCCAGGCATCACGCCATGATTGACAGTAGACTGAAGACAGTCACTTTTGGTCTCCCTCTGTACGATGATGTGGTAATACATGGGGAGAGGCATTTACTTTCATCAAACATCATTTCGGCTGCACTAGCCAGAAGGATGATCAGAAAGGGGTGTGAGGCATATTTGGCACATGTGATAGACACCCAAGTGGGGAGCCCAGCACTGAGGGACATCCCTACAGTATGTGACTTTCCGGATGTGTTTCCTGATGAACTGCCAGGATTACCTCCAGAAAGAGAGGTGCAGTTTGAGATTGATGTTATGCCTGGTGTGGACCCAATCTCCATAACGCCATATAGAATGGCACCTGCAGAATTGAAAGAATTGAAAGTGCAGTTGCAAGAGTTGCTTGACAAGGGCTTTATCCGCTCTAGTGTGTCACCTTGGGGAGCGCTAGTGTTGTTTGTTAAGAAGAAGGATGGCACTCTCCGCTTGTGTATTGATTATCGGCAGTTGAATAAGGTGACAATAAAGAATAGATATCTATTGCCCCGCATTGATGACTTGTTTGATCAGTTGAGGGGTGTAGCTGTGTTCTCCAAAATTGACCTAAGGTCAGGTTATTATCAGCTGAAAGTACAAGAGCTGAGTATTCCTAAAACTGCCTTCAGAACCCGCTATGGCCATTATGAATTCTTGGTCATGCCATTCGGGTTAACTAATGCTCCGGCTGCTTTTATGGATCTGATGAACACTATCTTCAGACCATACCTTGACCAGTTTGGTGTGATATTCATAGATGAAATATTGGTCTATTCGAGGAGTGCAGAAGAGTATGATAGACATCTGCGGATTGTACTGCAGATTTTAAGGGAGAAACAGCTATATGCTAAATTGTCGAAGTGTAAATTTTGGCTGAAGGAAATATCTTTCTTGGGGCATGTAGTATCAGAAGAGGGCATCAAGGTAGATCCAAGTAAGATTGAAGCTGTCCTTAATTGGAGGCCACCCAGAAATATCACAGAGATTCATAGTTTTCTGGGTTTAGCTGGATACTACCGTCGATTTGTAAAGGGATTCTCCATGTTGGCATCTCCATTGACCAAGCTGCTTAGAAAAGATGTGAAATTTTAGTGGACGGATAAATGCCAACAGAGTTTTGATGAATTGAAGAAATGTTTGACTGAAGCTCTAGTCCTTACTTTACCTACCCCGGGTAAAGAATACACAGTTTACAGTGATGCTTCTCACAATGGGTTAGGCTGTGTACTGGTGCAAGATCGAAATGTCATTGCCTATGCATCACGCCAGCTAAAATCGCATGAGAGGAATTATCCGACACATGACTTGAAGCTTGCAGCTATTGTGTTTGCTCTTAAGATCTGGAGACACTATTTATATGGGGAAAAGTGCTACATCTATACAGATCATAAGAGTTTGAAGTATTTGGGCACCCAAAAAGAGTTGAATTTGAGACAGAGGAGATAGTTAGAGTTAATAAAAGACTATGATTGTCTGATAGACTATCAGCCAAGGAAAGCTAATATTGTGGCTGATGCCTTAAGTCGCAAGACTATGGCAAGTCTACGGGTTACTTCTTTGTCTATGGTACATGAGTTAAGATCATTACATGCCAACCTAGAGATTAATGATGAGGGGCAGGCAGCAGTTGCATGGCATGTACAGCCAGTGTTGATTGATCAGATCAGAATGGCTGCTCAGAATGATGAAAGGTATCAGAAATTATTAGAAGAAGTCTGGCAGGGCAAGAAACCATAATTCTTAATCAGAGACGAAGGCATACTGTTACACCAGGGTAGAATACGTGTTCCTAATAATGTTGATTTGATCATTAAGGAAGCACATGAGTCTCCTTTTGCCATGCATCCTGGTGGCACAAAAATGTATAAAGGGCTAAAGGAGCATTACTGGTGGATGGGTATGAAAAGAGATGTAGCAGAGTTTGTTTCCAAATGCCTAACTTGTCAGCAAGTAAAGGCAGAGCATCAAGTACCCGTTGGGTTGTTACATCCACTACCAGTACCAGAATGGAAATGGGAGAGAATGACGATGGATTTTGTGATGGGACTTCCGAGGACACAAAAGAGTCATGATGCAGTATGGGCCATTGTTGTGATCGACCAAGTTCGCTCACTTTCTCACAAATCAATGGACTACAGTTTAGAAAGATTGGCCAAGTTGTATATAGATGAGATTGTGAGACTGCATGGAGTGCGAGTATCCATCGTATGAGATAGAGATCCTAGGTTCACTTCTAGATTCTGGGGTAGTCTTCAGAGAGCCCTAGGAACTAGATTAAACTTCAGTATTACATTCCAACCACAGATAGATGGCCAGTCTGAGAGGATAATTCAGATCTTGGAGGACATGCTACGAGCTTGTGTGATTGAGTTTGAGGGCAATTGGGATATACACTTGCCTTTGATTGAGTTTGCTTACAACAACAGCTACCAATCAAGCATTGGGATGCCTCCATATAAAGCTTTGTATGGCAGAAAACGTAGAACCCTATTGTGTTGGGATGATGTGGGTGAAAGGAAGATGATTGGGCCCGAAATTATTCAGCAGACCGAGGAGAATATCAGGGTGATCAGAGATCGACTTAAGACTGCATCAGACCGTCAGAAGTCCTATATTGATCTGAAGAGAAGGGATATTGAGTATGCAGTGGGTGAGAAAGTATTCCTCAAGGTTTCCCCTTGGAAGAGAATTATGAGATTCGGTAGAAAGGGGAAACTGAGTTCTCGTTTCATTGGGCCATATGAGGTTCTAGAAAGAGTGGATCCTTTGGCATATCGGTTGGCACTACCTCCAGAGTTAGAGAAGATACATAATGTCTTTCATGTGTCTATATTGAGGAGGTATCAATCAGACCCATCTTATGTACTACTAGTAGAGGAAATTGAAATGAATCCAGACCTCACATATGAGGAAGAACCCATAGAGATTCTGGCTTATGAGGTGAAGCAGTTACGGAACAAGCAAATACCGTTGGTAAAAGTGCTGTGGAACCATCATTCGAGCTAAGAAGCTACTTGGGAACGAGAGGAGGACATGAGGAGACAGCACCCACAATTATTCAGAGATTGATAGCAGGTAAAATTTAGAGACGAAATTTATTTTAAGGGGGGGAGAATTGTAACACCCCTACTTGTATAGCCTGGTATATTTCACTGTTCCGGTGACCGTGTCGGTCCGGACAATTAAGGGGATTAGAACCACACTTAAGACAACTAGATAAGCCATAAACACAAATAATTAGTAATTGCCAATTAGTTAAGTATAAATAAGAAAAACAAAACATAAGAAGTTAAATGAGCCGAGAGTCACTGCAATGGGTGACCTTCTCGGAAACGACTACGAAGTCGATTTAAACTCGAATTTCGAACCGTAAAATGTGACACTGTGGTCCTTAGGACCATTACGAATACAGTGGAAAAGAGAAAATCACGAAAAAGAATTGTTAAGCCAGTCAAATAATTAAGTCAGGGAGCCGGAAGAAATATTAAATTATTTGCAAACCGGGTTGAACCTGCGAGGGGCAATTTGGTCAATTAATCCCGAGAGCTGACTCCTGACCTAAATGTTAAATAAAATTAGAGAAAAGAAAATTTTGAAATATATAATTAAATTGAAGAAGTTATGGGAAAATAAAAGGAAAAGAAAACAAGTTTAATGAAGGTTATTACATCATCATGGTGACATCATATATGAGGTCATAAATAATTTTTATTTACTTGATAATTTAACTAAGTCAATTAAAGGATAAATATACAAAATAGAGAAATAAAATTCATTTCCCTTCTTCTCTTCTAAGCCGGCCGAAACTCCTTCTCTCCCTTCTCCATGATTGTCCACCATTAAAGAGTTATTTAACCTTGAATAACTTGATGTTCTTTCACTAAAATTAACCCTAAACCCTAGAAAGCTTCTCAAGAACCCTAGACAAGAAGTATAGAAGAAAGGAGGAAGAAAAATAGAAAATTGAAGTTTTAGGAATCCAAAGCAAAGGTTAGAGTTTTAGCTCTCTATTTCCTAAATTTAATTCATGTGTAGTTAGTGAAATAGCTTGTAAATTATGAGAAAGTTGAAACAAATTAAAAGTGTGGACTATAAGTGAATTTCGGCTAGCATGTGTGTTGGGGTATTATTGCATAGTTTGATTGAATTAGAAGGGAATATAAACATCAAGGAGTTGAATGACTATGGTTAAAAGCTTTGAATTAGCTAAATGCAAAGAATTGGTGAACTAGGGTTTTGGACACTTAGGGTTTAGAGACAAAAATGTGAAAAATTAGTAAATGATGTCTTTGACCTAGTTTGAAGTGAGAAATGGTCATTTGTGACCAAATGAAGTGTGTTAGAAGTGTTTGAACCAAAAGCAAATTCGGATTCAATGTGGTCATGCTGCAGGCAGCTGGACCAAGGTCCCTTTGAGGGACCAAAACTGAAAATTTACAAGTCCAATTGCTATGAGACCAATTGGGAATGAAAATAGACACCAAATGACACAATTTTCATTTAGGAAGCATGCCTAAAAAGTGACCAAAACCTAGTGAATAAATTGACCAAATTCGGAAATTCTCAGTCTGCCCTGTACAAACTGACCAAATGAACAGTGTTTGTTCATTTGGCCATAACTTGAGCTAGGCAGGTCTAAATGACCTGAAATTTTATCAGTGAATAGATGAGATATAGACCTAAAACTTTCATGAAGAACACAAACCCAAATTATGCCATTAACCAAGTCATTTGGCCACCCAAAATTGGTGACCTAAAACTGCCAGAACCAGAATTTGCCTAGAAATTTGGGTTAAGTCCAATCCGGCAGCCATGGTTCAAATGGCTATAACTTGAGCTACAAAATTCCAATTGGATTGATTCAAAAAAGAGAATAAACTTAAGACAATAGGGAACATTTTCTATGAAGAAAGTTTTGCCAAATTCTAACAGAAAAATGACCAATGGAACAGTGCAACTTTAGACACCAAAACTAAAAATTATCAAATTTGCCTAAAAGACTTAGAATTTGAGTAAACAACCAAAACCAACAAATTTAGTGACCAAAATGTGGTATGTGGGTGAAGTTGGAATTCCCATACCTATTAAGCCTTAGAAAGTCAACAATTTGACTTGAATAGTGTAGTGAATAGTAACCCAAAACACAAAATTTAAAGAACGTCGAGTTTAGCACATTAAAGCTAGGTAAAAGTAAAGTTAAATTTATTTTTGGATTTATGCTAAGTTATGGTACTGAAACACTGTAAAATTATGTGTTTCAGTTGATAAAAACACTGAGAAAGAACCCGAGTAATCGAGTTAAGGCCAATAGGCGACTCGCTTGAGGTTTCTACACAACGTATAATTTTTGTAAATTATCTTCTGCATATTATTTTGAATAATGTGAAATATTGAATTATGACATTCTTATGATGCTTTTGATTTAAATTGTTGAAAGTTAATTGTGTATATTTGAAATGGCAATGTTTAGCAAATTGTTAAGATAAGTTTTGAAATCACAGTGTCATGACCATATATTTGAACACCTCACTAGCGTGACTAGTGGGGGTAATTAGTTTCGAATTTTGATTCCTTCTCTGGCTGAAGTGTTAAGGTGTGTGCCAGTAGAAGAAGAAATTGAATGGATATCCATATATTTGAGCTAGCTAGCCTTGTGATGTGACTTCTCCTTAGCCTCTGGCTATTGAGATTTTATTTGTTTCGAATGGCATGATATAACTGTGGGTTTTATGAAATTGGTTTTGATACTTCAAAATAAAATTGTTTGGATTAAAATCTCATAATTCATGTTTTGTATTTAATTCTCATGTTTAGTCTAATTTTTGAATAAATGTAATTTAAATTCTGCATAAAGAATATTTTAGTATGTTGTGCACCACTGAGTCCTAGTACTCAGCGATGGCTGTTATTGCTGTCGCAGATTTAGAGACTAAAAAAGCAGCAGAGTAAGCTGCTGAGGATTGTGGAGCGACTTACCTTGAAGTTATATCGGGTATAAGTTATACCCTGACTGTAAATATTTATTTTGATGTATGTAATGCACGTAAATGTATGGATATATAAAATTGGTCTTGAGCAGCTTGTACAAAGTTTGTATAAAGTTTGTAATAAATTTTAGTTTGAATTTTTCTTAATGTAAATTTTTGCAATGATGTATATAAATTATTTTGTCATTAAAGAAATATGAATGGTAGTATTTTATTTTAAATTGAATGAAATTCATTAATAGTATTTTTGATGATTGTTGGATATTGGAAAGAGTGGATTTGAATTTTGGAAGTTGATAAATGTGTTGAAATTGATTGAGATGATTGTGAATTTGAAGAAGTTGTTGAGAAAAATTATTGGAAGTGCTTTTTTTCAGGTATTTGAGGAACTGTTTTCTTAAAATACAGACGGAACTCTGCTAAAATTTTTATAAAATTTGCAGAAAAATAAAATGAGCCAAAAATTTTAACTAGCTTTCAACTTAAATTAAATGTTTGATACCAACTAGAAAATGCTCACCACTTAACAAAAGTAAGAAAATTATTTTAAAATCCCTTGTAGGATACTTAATGAGTTATCAGTAGGTGAAGTTCGGTAGTTCATTAGGTATTCTACGGGATCATGTTATGCCTTACAGAGGGCTAATGTGTGACAAGACTAATCTTTCGAGACATAAACTCTTGAATCTTCTTAGTCAAAGATTTAGCTGTCTTTATCCTATCCAATTGCTTAGGGAACAAATTAGATAGATGAGCTTGGAAGTCACCAAAATGCCCAAATGGCTTAAAAGCTGCCAAAGTAGAAAGAGAAGATAATATCATGCCCTACTGATCCTCAAAAAGGTTACCAATCTTTTAAGTAAGCAGAAGCCTCAGTCTCTCCTTGACCGCACTAACAGTAGATGTCGAGGGTTTGAGGGGAGAACTAGTAGAATCAACATTGAGATTAGTAAAGAACAAAAGATTTAGGGATGATAGGGGATCAACTACAGTCTAAAAATTTATCAACGAAGATGCAGGAGCAGCTGGTGCAACAACAGCATCAGGCTCATCAGCCAGTGCTATGGTAGAAGTAGTGGTAGAGTCAACAGAAGTCATTATAACTTAAGGATCTAGTACCCACATGAAAAGTGGAAGTTAGTACTGTGAGATGGAATAATAATTCACAAAGGGTAAAGTCACAAACCTCAGGAAGAGAAGTAAACTGCATATTATTTGGAGAATTAGCCTACTCTACTACCTCGGTGTCATCTCTTTGATTAAGGGCAAGTGCAGTAAATCTTCCATCATCATTAGAAATAGCATCCTGGGAAGAAGAGATATCCGCAGTGAAAGTGCCCTCAGAAGGATCTGCTCAATTGCAGTCCGAGGTAGCGGGAATCATAATAGGACTCAAGGCAAAGGTCTTAGGACCTTTAGTCCTTAGAGTCATATGGCTCGAGCACCTGGGAACAATGGAGATAGGAGTATCTTTCTCTGGTATTTAGCAAAAGGTGAAGTGTTTTGAACCTTAGGCCTGAAATATGGTGTAGTGGACTTTACTTTCTTGGTAGAAAGAGAAAGCTGTGAGGGGGCCACCTTTTGTTTTTAGACGAATTGAGAAACAAGCAAAGCACCTGCAAATGATAGCAAACTTGAAGTGAATGCATATAAAAGAAATAAAAATAAAGTGAAAGAGTTACCTGGTGGAATCTGAGCTCTTACAAACTCCTGGAACTGGCAAGTCTACCAATTATGGAAGGCAAGAGTAGTAAAGGTAGGGAAAGGCACCAAACACAACTGAGCTATCTAATAGGGCTTGGAGTCACTATAAGAGTGAAGAATGATCTAGTTCTGAGGAAAAAAAGCTCTAGTCCCATTGATCGAGTCTTAGGAAGGCACGGGGAATGGGATGCCTTGAATCAAACACAACAGCCAAAACCAGAGAAAAGGCATATATACTCTAGCCCTAGGAGAGTCACTCCTAGCAGAGTACCAAAGGTAGCACCAATATGTAAAGGCCTTACAGCAGTAAAAGAGGCCCAGGTGTGAATAGCAGTCTCACTGAATAGTGCAGCACTCTAGTTCAACCACTGGGGTAGCTATAGTAGAGCAAGATCCTTTGAAGAGTCAAAGGATGTAAAGTCATCATAGCTTTTGGGAGATAGACTACAGAAGAGCTGTAGCACCTGATTAATACTCCAATCACAGGCAAAGGACACAACCTGAGACCTAAAAACCTTAATCAAATGAGTTGGAGGAGAACTGGACAGCTAAGGAAAATAGGAGAAAAGCCACAATTGAACCACCTAGAAACTCCTATTCACCTTACTTAGGGGAGTATCAAAAGTCATCTGAGCCCGTGCCTGATAAATAGAGCCATACTCCCCAAAGCACACTCACTTCTTGTGGCTATGAAATGAGCTAAAAGAAGGAGCTTGACAGAAGGCTGGCTAGATGAAGGACAGAATAAGTACTTAAACGAAAGGCATCAAATAAAGGTGATGTAGTCAGCAGTAGTGGTACCTATCATGGCAGAGATCAGAGCAACATGAGAAGTAAACTTTCCCTTGTGTTGATATTTTGACTCAAGCTCTATAATCACACTATGCACGTCATCACCAGTCACTGGTAGACCCGTCAACATGTAAATATCCATCAGGGTGATGGATATAGTTCTCAAAGGCAAGATAAAGGAGTTACATGTGCGGGACCAAAGCTGAAGAGAACCTGAGATGAGTTCAGGGTAGAATGAAGGAGCAAAGCAAGTCAAATAGATA
Source organism: Hevea brasiliensis (assembly GCF_030052815.1). Classification (NCBI taxonomy): domain Eukaryota; kingdom Viridiplantae; phylum Streptophyta; class Magnoliopsida; order Malpighiales; family Euphorbiaceae; genus Hevea; species Hevea brasiliensis. The sequence continues at coordinate 27,445,048 of NC_079495.1, read as the reverse complement.
AACTTCTCAATAACAACTTTCTGCTAAAGGCTTAAGTATATGGGAAAGAGTCTATTAAACCGCTTAGCCCACCCAGGTGTGTATCTTGGCCAAGATTTTATTTCCCCTGATTTTGAAATAGCTTTCAAAGTCTTCCAAGTCAGTAGCCCATCTACTTTGCTAAGAGGAAAGGAAGGACCTGGAAAGTTAGTAGACGTGAGTAGCAGTCCAACATTAGCATTAGCCACACCTAGGTTATGTAGAAACAAAGTAAGGGAAGAGTTAAAGAAACACCAGTGAAAGTGGTTAAGGAAATTATAAGTAAGGCAAGAACATTTACTGTCGTGGATGAACTTATGGAGGAGGGTCCGACACTTGAAGAGCTTACCTATAGTTCTTTCCAAATGCTTCTCAAATTCTTCAAATTTCATGTAAATCAACAACACCCAGATAATACTCAGTATCAATATTATCAAGAAATGGCTACCATAGCCAAGATTGAGTTAAAAGAAAGCTTGAAATTGAAAAAAGAGGAGGAGTGCTGTATATGTGCTGGGTGTCAATTGAACGATGTAAAATCACACCAAGGAGTGCGTGCCGATGATGCTTTATGAAGAAGAATTAGTGGTGGTTGTTGAAATCCAAGAAGTAACAGCAAAAATGGAAGCCATGGGTGGTGTGGCCGACGAACGATGACCAAACGGCAAGAAAATCACACAATTAGAGAATGGCGCCCCAAAGAGAGAAGAAAGGAAAAGGAAAAAAACTTGAGCTTGATGGGTTTGTGATTGGAGAAGGCAGGATGATGATAAGCTCTTTGGCATGAGGATAATGAGTTTCTTTGAAGATTAGAGAATACATGAGAAGAAAGAAGAAGATGGTTTGCAGGAAAGAGAAAAGCAATTAAAATAGAGTAATAAATGGCTTTAGGAATGGTCAAGTTATCAACGGTTAAGAAAATAGATGCTTGGGAGCTACAGGAATAGACTAGACGTGCAACGTGAAGCAAATGTTGGTTCCGGAATATTCACATGATCAATCAGGTGCTACTATAAATATGCTCTGTTGTGCAACATTCAAAGTCCCGATCACTCAATCAATCAATCAATCAAGAATAATAAACTCCAACAATCTATTTATCTTTAATTCTATTTGTCTTTTTATTTCTAAACTTTGCATTTATTTTCTAAGCATTGTACTCAAATTTTCAGCAATCAATACAATTTCCTATTATTTTAATTGTTTATTTGAAGTGAAATTTTCACAAAGCTGTGATCAGTCTAGTCAGGTTCCCACAACCGTTTGAGAGAAGTAAAAAAAGTACACAGCTGATATACGTAGTATCTGGCATGCCTGCATTCCTAAATTGTTAACTGGCCAAATTGTTTTTTAGGGAAACAAATTGTATCTATCATTATTAGACACTTGACATAATTTAAAACAATAATTCTTAAATTTCATTTTAATCTATTTTTTACTAATTATTAATTTAATTATTGGTATTAGATAATGCTTACCTTAATAATTTTATTTTAAAATAATTATTTAGATTTGAAATATAAGATAAAATGAAATGAATATATTTAATATAAATATCAATTTCATTTTATTTTTTTTTCTAATTATTATTGGCGTTAGATAATGCTTACCTTAATAATTTTATCTTAAAATATATAATTATTTAGATTTGAAATATAAGATTAAAAAAAATGAATATATTTAATATAAATATGGTGTTAGTTTATTTCAATAATCTATAAAACTTCTATCCTCTTTCAGATATGAATCTATCATACTCAAAAGGGAAGAACTTGCATAAGTATTTCAATTTTAATTCAAACATGGGTTTGATTCACACTCCATGTTCTAAGAAATATTTACCATCCGAAAGAGGAAAACGCAGAGTCTTTGCCTCTTTATCTCCTGAAATTGTCAAAATATTCATAATAAGATATTGGTTATAACGGAAAAAGTCTTATTAATAAAATTTCCAGTTATCCGAGATCTAGACATAGGTAACAATCCATTGTCTAATTTCTTTTAATTACTTCTAATGAGAAAAGAAAATGGCAAATCTCTGAGTATTTAAGCTCGAGTGTCTAAGAAAGAATAGAATATTTGATGGAAAAATAGGGATCCTTTTGAACAACCTATTATAATAGAAAACTAGAGGCTTCACCCATGAAATAAATCATCACATCTACGGTCCAACTTATAGATTCCATTTCGACGGCGATTCATCCTTTTCGAATGCAACATACAATTCTTCGTTGTACTGCACTCTTTAAATGTGCTTGTTCTTCCCTTCTTCCTTATCATGGCAAATCTTTACGTGTATGCTAAAATTTAAGAATTATATATTTTATGAAAAATTATTAATTTATTTTTATAGATAGTACATATAAGATATAATTAATATGAATAAAAATTATACTCACCACATATTTCAAAAGTATTCAAATTGTGACATTTTTTAATATATACAAATACATAAAATCCATCTTAATATAATATCAAATAAATAATGTATATAAAAAAAAGTTCAACACAAACACTTAACTAAAAATAAAATATGATTGCTTTATAATTCTTAACACATGAATATACATATACTACTCGTAGACTTCTAAATTTTAGCTTCCTTTTTTTTTAAAATAAATTTGTGTTTATAATTGACATTAATGTAAACAAATATAAATGTATAATTAATAATCACTACAACAAAAATTGTTTTTAGTAATATTTTAAAACAATTATTTTGTCAAATATTGCATAAAAATAAAATTTACATTTTTAGAAAATGTTATACAAACTTTTAGCAATTGCAGTACTTCCTTTTATTTGACTTAAAATAATGTTTGTTCAATTTTATTGTGTACCGTTTTCTTAGTATAACTACTAATCTTATTTAAAATTTTATTTTAATTATTTTTTAATTATAAATTTAATTATTGGCATTATATGATGCTTGGCTTAATAATTTTTTTTGAAATATATGATTATTTAAAATTGAAATATAAGAAAAAATGAAATGGAATATATTTAATATAATATAAATTCAGTTTATATATATAAAATAAAAAAAATTAACAATTTATTTTTTAGATAATACATATAAGATATAATTAATGAAATTAAAAATTATAAGTTAAAAAAAATAATAGCCAAAATTTGATACTTTTATTTACCATTATTTGACACTTGACATATTTAAAAAAAAAATATAAGTTAAAATTAATATGAATAAAAATTATATTTATTACATATTTCGAAAGTTTTCGAATTGTGACATTTGTTAATATATATAAATTTATATTAAATATAAATGTACAAAGGAGGGGGAACATTAATTTTACCCAAATTGCCTTTCATTCCTAAAATTAATTATAATTATATTTTTATTATTTAAATTTATTTTAAAGTTTATGTAAATTTAAAATTCTTAATTTTAGAGTTAATATAAATTTAAAATTCTTAATTATATTTATACTTAACTTTAAATAAATATAAAATTTTATAAGAAGTAATTAACAAAAATAAAAAATTAAGAAAAATATAATTTGATCGCATTACAATATTAAGTAAAATACTTTATTAGTATCTAATTTTTTAAATTTGTATTTACAATTAGTTATTTATTATATATATTTAAAAATATTTTATTAGTTAGACATTATTTTTTAAGTTAATTTGCATCTAAGATTTTTTTTAAATTTTAATGAAACAATATATTAATATTTATAAAGTTATGAATATTAATTAAAATTAAATATTTTAATGACTAATTTATAAAATGAAAATAAAAATAATATAAATCATTCAAAATTATAATTAGTTTTAAAATTTATTAAATAAACAACCTAAAATAAATTTTATTTAATTTTAATTAAAAATCAATAATAACAAAACAATCATTAAAGACAATTGAATTTAAACCTAATTAATTTATTCCTATGTATATCTATATTATTATAAGTATGATTTCTTAAAAATTATTATTATAGAGTTAGCATTATACTACTTATAAAATATTATCTCTTGCATTAATAATAAACAAAGGAAAAATATTAATAATAGATAAATCAATTAGATTTATATTTATATTGTTATGTTGTTAATGTTTTTATATTTTTATTCTTTTTAGCATTGAAAATAGCAATGTTCATGGTTCTTATTCTTTTGAATAAAAGAAAAAAAATTGATAAGAATTGAAATAAAAAATATATTGTAAGAACCAAATAGTATTAGATTAAATTTATTTTATTGTATTGATATAGTTCTAATTTTTTATTAATAATTGAATCAATAATGATATTATACCTAATCATACTGAATACCAAATAAAGAAATAATTAAAGTTAAAATCAATTTGATAAACCAAAGTCAAAAATAGAAAATAGATATAAAATCAAAATAATTTGCTTAAAAATAAATTTAGGCTTTTGATTCACAGGATCCGTATATAAAGCGACAAGTGAAGAACATACACCTTAAATAAAACTTTTGATAATTTTATTGAAATAAAAGTCTGATACAAATAGTAAAGTTACAAAGGCGACAAAAGCTTTTTTGCTTACAAAGGGAATTCTCAAAATAGCTTCTGCCTTCCACACAAAAATAAAACTTATTTATAGACTAGTGATGCTCAGACTTAACAAGTAATAACGTCCACACAGTATAAACTTAATACAGACTCTATGATTTCCAAAGACAGAGATAGTTGTTTGATTAAAGCATATTGCTGACAGCTTTTACATGCTTTGGAAAAAAAAAATTAAAAGACAAATTTTAATAAAGACACTTTTGACTGTAATATAGATGCTGATGCAAAATGGAAAAAGTTTTATGAGCTGGATGAAGATAAGGAGACAAATAATGATGCTGGAGTTGTAAAGAGACATGACAAATGCTTTAAAATAAGCTTCTAAAGAAACCGTAGCAATCATTTGCATTTTCCTATGTAAATCCACTAGGTTTTTCTACTTGTCTTGCTTCATTAAGAATTCTTTGTTCAAAGTTAATTTCATCATTATCTGAATCATCATCCTTTTTTGAAAATCCAGAGACTTAAGAATAAGCATGCCTTAATAAATGTTAATCTTCAGGACTTTTAGCTCCTATTAAAAGTGATTGAATTTTACTCTTTGAAGTTAAAAAATCTGCTTGATCTGAAGTAGAAGCTAGTTGAGTGACACAAGATTGATTAATATTTAACTATTCTAATTTTTTTTTGTACTTTTTTTCTAATATATCTTCTGTAGTATCTAACTTAATAAATTGTTGTTCCTTAGGGACTTCATAAGGTTTAAAAATAGGTTGAGAAGAAGTTTCAACAGTAAAATTTCCAGATTTATTATGTAAAGAATTATTTTGTAAAAAATTTTCTATTCTATCCACATTAGCTATGGTAGAAAGAACATAATTGTTATTTTATAAAATTATTTTATTGGTATCTTTAATATTAGGAATAATAGATGATTCATTAGAAGGATTAACTTGTTTAGAAGGAGTAGTATAAATATTTTCATTGTTTATTTTAAATTTAATACTTTTTAAAGGAGGATGAACAAAATTAATTATTTTATTATCATGAGTAATCCAATATTTAGTAACTCTATTATTTACTAAAATATTTTTTTAAAAAAAAATCTAATTGACTATTATCACAATAAAGTTCAAATCAATGAAAGAAAAACACATTATGTTTAATAGAATTCATATAATCATTATATTTCTGTTGAATTATATTATTAAATGAACAACTTAAAAGGAATTTTATTTAATTTTAATTAAAAATTAATACTAACAAAAAAAATCATTAAAGACAATTAAATTTAAACCTAATTAATTTATTCCTATATATATCTATATTATCCTTAGGGATTTCATAAGGTTTAAAAATAGGTTGAGAAGAAGTTTCAACAGTAAAATTTCTAGATTTATTATGTAAAGAATTATTTTGTAAAAAATTTTCTATTCTATCTACCTGATTAGCTATAGTAGAAAGAACCTAATTAGAATAGTTATTTTATAAAATAATTTTATTGGTATCTTTAATATTAGGAACAATAGATGATTCATTAAAAGGATTAACTTGTTTAAAAGGAGTAGCATAAATATTTTCATTGTTTGTTTTAAATTTAATACTTTTTAAAGGAGGATGAACAAAATTAATTATTTTATTATCATGAGTAATCCAATCTTTAGTAACTCTATTATTTACTAAAATATTTTTTTAAAAAAAATCTAATTGATTATTATCACAATAAAATTCAAATCAATGAAAGAAAAACACATTATATTTAATATAATTTATATAATCATAATTTTTCTGTTGAATTATATTATTAAATGAACAACTTAAAAGGAATTTTATTTAATTTTAATTAAAAATTAATACTAACAAAAAAAATCATTAAAGACAATTAAATTTAAACCTAATTAATTTATTCCTATATATATCTATATTATTGCAAGTATGATTTCTTAAAAATTATTATTATAGAGTCAGCATTATACCACTATTGCATTAATAATAAATGAAGGAATAATATTAATAATAAATAAAATAATGAGATTTATATTTATATTATTGTGTTATTAATATTTTTATATTTTTATTCTATTTAGCATTGAAAATAGGAGTGTTCATGGTTCTTTTTTTTTTGTGAATAAAACCAAAAAAATGATAAGAATTGAAATAAAAAAGATATTCTAAAAACCAAATCATATTGGACTAAATTTATTTTATTTTGTTGATATAGTTCTAATTTTCTATTAATAATCGAATTAAAAATTATATTATACTCGATCATACTGAATACCAAATAAAGAAATAATTAAAGTGGAAATCAATTTTATAAAAATATTTTTTTATAATTTTTTAGACTCAATCATACTTAATACTAAATAAAGAAATAATTAAAACAGAAATCAATTTTATAATTTTTTTTATAATTTTTCGAAATATAATATAATTTTAATATAATTAAAATTTAAACACATAATACATATGATATATTTTTAATAATAAACTATATGCAATATAATATATGTATATAAGTATGAATGAGAGACCAAAATTTTAAACTAATAAAAATACTATTATAAATATTAATAATATAAATTTATATTTTTCTTTTATAAATTTTATATTTTAAAATTATTTTACAAAAATTTTGTTTTAATTTTCAGTTTAGAATTAGATAACTAAACCAATAATATATGCAGTATAATATGCGTATAAGTACGAATGTGAGACTAACTTTTTGAACTAATAAAAATATTATTATAAATATTAATAATATGAATTTATATTTTTCTTCTATAAATTTTATATTTTAAAATTATTTTATAGAAATTTTTCTTTAATTTTCAATTTAGAATTAGAATATATATATATATATATATATATATATATATATATATATATATATATATATATATATATTCAATTTTAATTAGAGTATGCATGATTAAATTTATATTTATATTTTAATCAATATTGTATTTATAACATATATAATATAATCTATAATTAAAAAAATAAAAATAATTATTAAATATATTTCAAAATTTTTTGTAATAAAAATGAAAATTTTATAATGATAATGCACTAAACTAATAAAAATTTTAAAAATTATTATATTTTCTAATTTTACAAATAATTTTCTTTCACATTAATGTAGATATGCTATTTCATTATGCAAGTTAATATTATTTTAAATTATGAATAAAAAAGTAAAATAATAGAGTCTAAATGAATTAAATTCAATAAGTTAATTTGCATTTATTAGTAATTTATTTTAATTTTTAAACATTTTCACCTATTTATATTTTTTAAATTTATTATTATATATTTTTTATTATATTATATTTAAGTTTATAATTGAGTTAATATTATATGTTAATAATGAACACATAACTTTTATAAAAATATGATCGGATCTTGTGAATCAAAAGCCTAAGATTTATTTTCAAGAAAGTTATTTTGATTTTATATTAATCAATTTTCTATTTTGACTCTGGTTGCCAAGATCCTCCTTTTGGTATAAGAGCCTACGAGTTTGAAATAGTGATAAAATATGAGAGAAATTATGAGTGATTTGAATAATGTTTGTTTGGGGTGGTTTACTATGTTATTCAGCCTTTTGAGTGCATTGTCAACCTAGTATAAGGTGGTCTTGCTGGTAGTCCCATAGTATTCCCTCAGGTAACATATTTCGGGTCATAAAGTAAGTTCTTCATACTCTTATTACTACCATGTCTTCTTTGTTCCGATCTTTAAGTGGTAGGAATCTTAACAACTCTTCATCTTCTTATACCTCCTCGATCTTTCTAGTCTTAATGAAGAGGAATTTGATGTGTAGGAGTCTGACATTATTAAAATAGAAAATCAATTACATAATTATAACATTCCACAAAGAGATGTTAAAGGTATTTATAAAATAAGAAATTTTGAATTTAAACAAAATTATTCTATTAAACAAACTGTGCAAATTCTTTTTTTAAATCAATCTCATGAATCTTTAACTTTGTTTTCTCCAGTTGCTATTAATGAAAATCATAAAAAATATAAGTTTTTACATATTGGATTAGTTTAAGTTGCTATTAAACCATTGTCTAAAATTGGTTTAGATATTCTTGTTTTCTTATGTTTAAGAGATGTTAGGCATATGATTTTTAATAATTCTTCACTTGCTGTGGCTGAATCTAATTTAGCTAATGGTTCAATTTATTTTGATTGTTATCCTAATTTTTTTTGTTTCCTTATATAATCCTCATATTTTAAACACTTTAACTTTGACAGTTAAATTTAAAAATATGGATTTTGTTGAGAATGTTAAATCTATGTTAATATATTGTAATTTATTTAATAATAATGACTATTTATTATAGCATTAATAGGATAATTATTAATATATATATATATATTATTGGAGAATTAATAATTTATTCATAATATTTCTATTGAATTATATCCATTTCCCCCCTTGAAAAAGTGTTTTGGAACCATAAAACTTTTTCTCTATTACTTTCATCATAATAATCTTTTCTAAGAAATTATTTTTTTTATAATGAATTCATTAGTAATTATATTTAAAGTACTATAATTCTCCATTATTTCTCTATTAGGAGACATTGATCCCTCAGATTCTGGTTTAGTTTCTTGACAAAGAGGTTGAGGAATACTTCGATTAAAATCAACACCTTGTAAGTCTATATTTAAAGAAGTAGAAAAAGATGGTAATCTAGATGTTGAATGTCTAGAGGGAGTTACAGAATTAATTGTAATAGGAGATTCATTTATTGGACTAAAAGATACTCTAACAGTTCCATCTGATAATTCTACAATCCTAGATGCACTAGAAATATTTTGTACGGGTTTGGATATATTAATCTCTTCTAAATTCTAAGTTCCTGCTTGACTTAATTCATGCCACATTAATTTTCTTGGTACTTGTACCTTACTTTTTAAATAATTGGCTTGAAACACCACAGTTTCATTTCTGGTTAAACTATGCCTAGATCTAAGGTCTAAAGTAGTTGTCATAACTTTATAATAGACTATATAAATAATAGCAATAGATTTAACATTCTCAGCAAAATCCATATTTTTAGATTTAACTGTTAAAGTTAAAGTGTCTAAAATATGAGGATCATATAAAGAAACAAAAAAATTAGAATAAAAATCAAAATAAATATTGGACCATTAGCTAAATTAGATTCAGCCATAGCAAGTAAAGAATTATTAAAATTCATATGCCTAGCATCTCTTAAACATAAGAAAATAGGAATATCTGAATCAATTCTAAACAATTGTTAATAGCAACTTGAGCGAATCCAATGTGTAAAAACTTATTATTATTATTATTATTATTATTTTATGATTTTCATTAATAGCAACTATAGAAAACAAAGTTAAAGATTCATGAGATTGATTTAAAGAAACAGTTTGCTTAGTTTGTTTAATAAAATAATTTTGTTTAAATTCAAAATTTCCTATTTTATGCATACTTTTAACATCTCTTTGTGGGATGTTCCAATTATGTAATTGACTTTCTATTTTAACAATATCAGACTCCTGCACATCAAATTCCTCTTCATTAAGACTAGAAAGATTAGAAGAGGTATAAGAAGATAATAGTGGTTGTTAAGATTCCGATCACTTAGAGATCGGAACAAAGAAGTAATGAAGAACTTACTTTATGACCTGAAATAGTTACCTGAGGGAATACTATAGGACCACTAGCAGGACCACCTTATACTAGGCTGACAATGCTCTCAAAAGGTTGACCAACACAGTAAACCACCCCAAATAGACATAATTCAAATCACTCATAATTTTTCTCATATCTTATCACTATTTCAGACTTCTAAACTCTGACACGAAATAGAGGATCTTGGCAACCAAAGTTAGAAATAGAAAATTGATTAATATAGAATCAAAATAACTTTCTTGAAAATAAATCTTAGGCTTTTGATTCACAAGATCCGTATATAAAATGGCAAGTGAAGAACATACGCTTTAAATAAAACTTTTAATAATTTTATTGAAATAAAAAACTGATACAAATAGAAAACTTACAAAGGCAAGAAAGCTTTTTGCTAACAGAGGGAATTCTCAAAATAGCTTCTGCCTTCTACATAAAACTAAGACTTATTTATAGGCAAGAGATGCAAGGACTTAACAAGTGACAAAGTCTGCACAGTACAAACTTAATGATACATATTCTATAAGTATAAAAGACAGAGATAGTTGTTTGATTAAAACATATGATTGACAGCTTTTACATGCTTTTAAAATGAAAAGTAAAGGACAAACTTTAATAAAGACACTTTTGACTATAACATCAACGCAAATAAATATTATGAGCTGGATGAAGATAAGGGAATCCATAGTGATGCTGAAGCTGTAAAGAGATATAACAGATGCTTTAAGATAAGCTTTTAAGCAACCATAGCAATCATCTTCATTTTCCTGTGTAAATCCACCAGATTCTTCTACCTGTCTTACTTCTTTAAGAATTCTTTGTTCAAAGTTAATTTCATCATTATCTGAATCATCATCCCTTTCTAAAGATCCAGAGACTTCTGAATAAGCTTGCTTTAACAATTGTTTTAAAATCTTTGAGACTTTTAGCTCCGACTAGAAGTGATTGAATTTTACTCTTTGAAGTAAAAAAATCTGCTTAATCTAGAGTAGAAACTAGATGAGCTTTGACTCCATGATGTTGTGACCATTTAATAACAGTGTCTTGGCAACCTTGATTAATATTGAACTGAGGCCACCATTTAACTTTGAAAGTTCTCTGTAACACAAAATTATAAGAACTTGAAATTTCCTTAACATCAAAAGCCCATGAGAGAAACCATGGAATTCCAAAGGTAAAAGAGAATGAGAATAAAAGATCCATTCTAAGGCTTTTCATTTCCTTCTTGTAAAGTTCAAATCCTTGTTGAATCTATAATGGTAAAAATTTCTCGAACAAGGCCGAAATAGTTCCACCAATTGAAAAACCATGAAGGGAACTTTGTTGGACAAGTCTTTGACCATGTAAAGAGCTAAGAATCTGTCCAATTTTTGAGGAAGAATGCATTATACTAGACTTGCTTATAATCAAAATAATTATAACCGGCTGGCTAAAAATTAAAGGAAAAGGCCCTTCTTGTGCATAAACTTTGTTTCCAATTTGAGATAGTTAAAACTTTGTTAATTTTAAATTTACTGTAAGAGATCTTATGAGTTTCTTTCTAATCAAAGATATGTTCTAACTCTATTGAGCTAGAATTGATGAGGATTAACTCATAACAGTTTTTATTTTTGTAAGGGTATTCTTGAATAAAGTAATGGTTGGGTGGAAATAAGGCTTGGAAAATTTCAAAGTAATTTGGATTGGTAATGTGACGCCCCTTACCCGTCTATAGTGTAGTCGAGTAAGGCAAGCCACATTCGGTGCCGGAGCATCATATCTTATCTTGTCATGTACCTTATTAATTTAATGTCCATTTATTTATATTATCCCATGTGTAAATTTTTTTTTATTACATTTCATTTTTATGGAGATCCGGACGGAGTCTCCTCTGTTTTTATTAGCGTATGGCGGATTCCATTATTTACCTATTAAAATAATTTATATCCATTTCATATTTTCATATATTATCTCATTGCTCATATCAATTTCCCATACATCATATCATATCATAACTCATAAAATTTTCAAGAAAGTAAATTTCATTTCATTTATATAAAATCCAGATACAATAATTTACAAATTATTTATAATCACAAAATGATTTACATCGTTCACTTATATGCAATAAAAGAAATGCAAAATCTAATATATGCATGAGCCTTACCAAAATAGACTGCTGAGGTGACAACCTACACTGTAGCAGATCTAGTCAAAATCCTATCTAGGCACTAATGCTGCTACTAGTCTCCTGTATCTACGCGTGGTAAGAACTAACACACTAAGCATATTGCTTAGTGGTGCATAAATTGAAATAAAAATAACTAAATAATTGAAATAATTATTATACGTATAACTTTATAAAGAAATATAGATTTCATGAATTTGAAGTCTTTTGTATGTTTATAGAACTTTGGAAGCAATTAAGTTAATCATGATCTCTTTTTGTTCATTTATGCCATGTTCAGTCTTATTACTCAAATCTGTAATCTCTTCATGTAATTATTTAAATTTTAAAGCCTATTGCTCATATCTGTGCTCAAGTAACCTATAACAAATTGTAAAGACTGGATGCATGAGAGTATACTAGTTAAACATCCATATGTCTAACATGTATACATCTGTCATATCAGGCATAAGGCCAGCGGGCAGACATAAAGCCAGAAATAAAATCAGGCACAATGACTAATGGGCAGGCATAAAGCCAGTAGAACAACCATATCAGACATATATTGTGTATCAATAATTATTCCTGTGGGTAGTACTGTAATCTGTAGTCCCTAATTGGTATACCAATCAATTCGTGCTATATAAATAAGTTTAGGTATACTTTGGGTGAAGTAGTATTATTAGGTACTTATAGTTTCATTATTTCATGTCATGTACTACTTGTATTTCATAGCATTTTCATGTTACTTGTAATGGGAAACATAAGTCCCACATGCATATTCATATTATTTTTATGTTTAGCAAATTATTTTAGTTCATTTCATATCATATGCCAAGTCATTTTATGAACATTTCTCAAGGTCTAAATTTGGTGTCTTTACTTCACCTAGCAAATTGTTCAAGATGTGGCCACTATTTGGCCATACTTCCTTCATGGAAGTTGTTCCTTTATGTCTTGTCTTTGTTTTCCTTTTAGATTTATGTCTTTTGGAGTTTTAGAACTCAAGTTATGGTCAAATAACCAAAACTGATTCCTTAACTCACTCTAGTTCCAGAACTAGACATATTATGGAGTTAATCTTTTCCTAATTATTTGGACATGTTATAGCCACTTTTAGGCCTAATGTTCTTTATAGGAGTTGTTACCCTATGTCTTAGGATCACTCAGATTTAAGAATTTTAATTTTTCAAGTTTTGTAGAATTAATTATAGCAAATTAACTGGCCTGGACTCGTGTACCCTGTGCCTTTAGGATTCTAGGTTCAGATCAGTGGCTTTGTCTCCCATTTTAGGGTTCTTACACTTAAAATATGAGGAAGGTCCTAAATAAAAGTTGGAGCTAACTTGTCCTAGCAATTTGACCAAGTTCCGTTAGGTTCTGGGTTTTGATCAAAATACCAAAGTTGTAGATCTAGGTCTTATGAAATTTGGGCTTTGGTTTCACTGCATTTGCAGTTTTTTGGACTAAGTTATGGCATTTTTTCCAAAACTAGTAAGATAGGTTCATGTCCAGAATTTCTGGTCAGTTTGGTTCTGGACAGAATTGGTGACCTAAATTTTTCTAGCAATTTGGTTGGGTTAGAGGCAGAATTAGGTTCTATGTTCTTCATGAACAATGTGCTCCTATGTCTAACCTTTCCAATGGTTTAAGAATCAAGTCATTCTGACCTTCCTAGAGTAAGTTATGACCATTTGAATATTTACTGTTCATTTGGTCATTTTTTCAGGGTTAAATTAGGGTTGCTCGGATTCAAGCAGTTTTTAGGCCAGGTTAGGGACAGATTTTGGGCATGGTTTCTTCATGAAAAATGGGGCATTATGAGCCTCTTTTCATCTCCAATTGGTCTCATACCAATTGGAGTAACACAACTCTACTTATGGCTCAATGATCACACTAGACTCATAAGTCCCAAAACCTGCATGAAAATGTAACATTTTCAATTTCAATTCCTCCCAACTCTTAAACTTTAATTGACATTCATAGCAATTCTAATAGTCAACAATTGGTCTCAACATCATTAATTTTCAAGTCGTACACAAAGTTCCCAAAGTTAGGTTGAAACCCTAACTCAAAATCACAATCTCTTACAAACACATGCCAATCAACTTAATTATTACATATACTCTTCAATAACACTAATAAACTCAATTGATTTCATCAAAACCATCAAACCCCAACACTTGTCATGGCTGCCGAATTCTAGGGTTCCATATACACATGGTATTTCTTTTTAATTTCATGCAATTTTGACTTAGTTTGACATACGTATACTAGTTAAAGAAGAAAAGGGGTATATAGTGCACTAACCTTGTTTGTGTCCAACTTGGACTTGCTAAACTTTAAATTTTTCTTCACTTCTTGGCTGCCACTATCTTCCTCATGGTCTAAAAGCAAGTTTTAGTGAAGGGAGGTATGGATTTTAGGGTAAAATGGCATGGGAAATCAAGTTAGAAGAGAAAACAATAGTAGAAGCTTGGAGGGGTATTGGTTTGGCCATGGAAGAACAAAAAGGAAGAAGAAGACTAAACAGGATAAGAAGGAATTAATTGAAGTTGTCTTATATATATACATATATATCTAAGTTTAATTGGCCTAATATTTTAATTATGTCATCTTATGTCATGCTTACATCATAATTAATTTCCTTTTTCTTTTCTTTCTTTTCCTTTCTTCTTTCTTTTCTCATTTCCATAAATAATTTCATCATTTTAATTTATTTTATGTATTTTAATCTCTCTCATTTTAATTGACATTTAGGTCAAAATTCATCACTAGGGGTGAAATGACCAAAATGCACTTTGTTGGACTTATCGAGTTATAACTGTCCTTACCGATTGGCTAAATTTTCTTAGATTTTTCTTTGGTATTTTTATTGTCATTTAGACTTCATAAAGCCTTCAATTTAATACAAAATATTTATTTCACAGGGTTCCTCGCGAGTCTGGGACTGGCAACTGTCTTCACAGTCACTTCCCATTAGGGTCACTTATAACCGTCATCTCCCACTCATTTAACTCATTTGTAATTCATTTCTTTTATTTTTCCTTAATTTTTCTCAATCTTTATTCAGTCAATTTTATGTCTCCTCACCCTAGTTTAAGTGTAGTTCTAGACATCCTGGCTGTCCGAATATACGTTAGTCGTCGGAACAGTAGAATGTACGGACTACCTAAAGTGAGGGCGTTACAATTCTTCCCCTCTAAATAAAAATTTCGTCCTTGAAATTTACCTAGTGTAAATAGTCTAGGAATTGCTATCTCCTTGTCTGTCCACTTTTTCATGTTATAATTCTTCACCTTTTCCTTAGTCTGTTTTACTAGATCTGACTTTATAATCTTATCCTCAACTAGTTCTGTACCTATCATCTTTCATCTCATATGCAGGGTCTATTAATACATATATAAAGGTATTATAAATAGAAATTGTACATTTGATAACATTTGTTGGATCTGGCTCCTCTCGAGCCATGGCGTATATGCGAGATGCTACTCTAGCCTCGAGCCGCTCATAGTTTTACAAGCAGGTCTCTGTGGTGTACCCGTCACTTCTGGCCTAGTAGATCATCTACCCCTCTGGGCTGCGGGGGCAGATCTCTTAGTTAGTGGTAGAGCAGTGGGAGCACTCCTCTATGGACAATCTCTTAAGAAATGATCTGTAGATCCACATCTGAAACATCTCCCAATCAATAGTCTGCACTCTCCTCGGTGCCTCCTCCCACAGTGGGTACACTCTGGCACTGGGGTTGATTCCCTTGTTACTCTGCTCAGGGAACTGGCTATAGATACTCCAGACTAGCCTCTCTGGCCCTGCGTCTGGCCCTGTGAACCCTTAGACCTCTTATTAGCAGAAGTCGGCATGCTAGACTGCCCAGTCTAGACCTTCTCTTATGCTGCCTATCTCTCCAAGTTTGCTCACTCTCTCCACATTTAGAGCTGCAGCCACTAACCAGGAGAAGTCGGTAAGCCCATGTGCCGTCACCAGAAGTCTAATGTTATTGTTCAGTCCATCCTCGAATCTATGGTGCCGATTTGCCTCTGTAGGCATCATCTCCCATGCATATCTACTTAACCTCACAAACTCCCTCTCATACTCAGAGACCGTAAACTGTCTCTGTCTCAATGTCAGAAACTCTCTCCTTCTAGCCTCTAAGTACACATGACTAATATACTTCTTTCTGAACTTAGAAAGAAATCCCAAGTAATCTGTGCAGGTTGCACTATTCTAGACACTATCACCCACCACTGGTAGGCATCCTCCTGTAGTAACGACAGAGCGCATTCCAATTGCTGCTCTAGGGTGCAGTGTAGCTACTGTAATGCCCTCACAGTCCGCTCTAGCCAATGCTCAGCAGCGGCTGGGTCATCTTCCTTCGTACCCTTAAAATCGAAGGCCCCATACTTTCTTAACTTCTCTAGTGGGGACCATTGTATAGGCTGTGGCTGCGGCTATGGAATGGCTCTGGTAAAGTGGTAGAGCATCTGAGTCATCTGCTCCAAGAATGCCTGCGTGCTCTACCCACTGCAACATGCGATAACTCCTCTCTTCTGTCTCCCTCCTGACTGCGGACAGGTATATGACTACCAATCTCCTCCTTTTCAGGTCTGTAAGACCCTTCCTCTGAACGATCAGACTCCATCGATCCTATAAAACAGACAAAGAACAGATCTGCATTAGTGTCACCTCGACTCCTAAATAAAGGCTCATGCATTTTATTCACACTATATCTTTCTATCTACCTATGCCTAAGAATGCCTAAACCTTGGCTCTGATACCACTAAATGTGACGCCCCTTACCCATCTACAGTGTAGCTGAGCAAGGCGTGCCACATTCGGCGCTGGAGCACCCTATCTTGTCTTGTCATGTACCTTATTAATTTAATGTCCATTTATTTATATTATCCCATGTGTAAATTTTTTTTTTATCGCATTTCATTTTTATGGAGATTCGGATGGAGTCTCCTCTGTTTTTATTAGAGTATGATGGATTCCATTATTTACCTGTTAAAACAATTTATATCCATTTCATATTTTCATATATCATCTCATTTCTCATATCAATTTTCCATACATTATATCATATCATAACTCATAAAATTTTTGAGAAAATAAATTTCATTTCATTTATATAAAATTCAGATACAATAATTTACAAATTATTTACAATCACAGAATGATTTACATCGTTTACTAATATACAATAACAGAAATGCAAAATCTAATATATACATGAGCCCTACCAAAATAGACTACTAAGGTGACAACCTACACTATAGCATATCTGGTTAAAATCCTGTCTTGGCACTACTGCTGCTGCTGCTGCTGTGGCTACTGCTGGTCTCCCGTACCTACGCGTGGTAAGAACTAACGCGCTAAGCATATTGCTTAATGGTGCATAAATTGAAATAAAAATAACTAAATAATTGAAATAATTATTCTACGTATAACTTTATAAAGAAGTATAGATTTCATGAATTTGAAGTCTTTTACATGTTTATAGAACTTTGGAAGCAATTAAGTTAATCAAGAACTCTTTTTGTTCATTTATGCCATGTTCAGTCTTATTGCTCAAATCTGTAATCTCTTCATGTAATTATTTAAATTTTAAAGCTTATTGCTCATATCTATGCTCAAGTAACTTATAACAAACTGTAAAGACTGGATGCATGGGAGTATACTAGTTAAACATCCATATGTCTAACATGTATACATCTATCATATCAGGCATAAGGCCAGCGGGCAGGCATGAAGCCTGAAATAAAATCAGGCACAATGACCAACGGGAAGACATAAAGCCAATAGAACAACTATATCAGACATATATTATCTATCAATGATTATTCCTGTAGGCAGTACTGTAATTTGTAGTCCCTAATTGGTATACCAATCGATTCATACTATATAAATAAGTCTAGGTATACTTTGGGCAAAGTAGTATTATTAGGTACTTATAGTTTCATTATTTCATGTCATGTACTACTTGTGTTTCATAGCATTTTCATGTTACTTGTAATGGGAAACATAAGTCTCACATGCATATTCATGTTATTTTTATGTTTAGCAAATTATTTTAGTTCATTTCATATCATATGCCAAGTCATTTTATGAACATTTCTCAAGGTCCAGATTTGGTGTCTTTTCTTCACCTAGTAAATTGTTCAAGATGTGGCCACTATTTGGCCATACGTCCTTCATAGAAGTTGCTCCTCTATGTCTTGTCTTTTTGTTCCTTTTTGAATCATGTCATTTGGAGTTTTAGAACTCAAGTTATGGTCAAATAACCAAAACTAATTCCTTAACTCACTCTAGTTCCAGAACCAGGCAATTCTGGAGTCAATCTTTTCCTAATTATTTGGACATGTTACAGCCACTTTTAGGCCTAATGTTCATCATAGGAGTTGTTACCCTATGTCTTAGGATCACTCAAATTTAAGAATTTCAATTTCTTAAGTTTTGTAGAATTAATTATAGCAAATTAACTAGCTTAGACTCGTGTACCCTGTGCCTTCAGAATTCCAGGTTTAGGTCAGTGGCTTTGTCTCCCATTTTAGGATTCTTACACTTAAAATCTGAGGAAGGTTCCTAAATAAAAGTTGGAGCTCTATTTCTTAGAGTTCCAAAATAGTTTGGCTCATCCCAATTGGAGTATTCTACTAAAAGTTATAGTATAAATACTGTTTTGGAGTCAAGTAGTTATTTGGTTTAATTTCAAGTTTTGGCATGCTGGCTTCCTAACAATTTGACCAAGTTCCATTAGGTTCTGGGTTTTGATGAAAATACCAAAGTTTTAGATCTAGGTCTTATGGAAAGTTAGCCTTTGGTTTCACCACATTTGCAGTTTTTTGGACTAAGTTATGGCATTTTTGCCAAAACTGGTCGGATAGGTTCAAGTCCAGAATTTTTGGTCAGTTTGGTTCTGGACAGAATTGGTGACCTAATTTTGCTTGCAATTTGGTTGGGTTAGAGGTAGAATTAGGTTCTGTGTTCTTCATGAAAAATGTGCTCCTATGTCTACCCTTTCTAATGGTTTAAGAATCAGATCATTCTGTCTTTCCTAGAGTAAGTTATGGCCATTTGAATATTTACTGTTCATTTGGTCATTTTTCCAGGGCCAGATTAGGGTTACCCAGATTCAAGTAGTTTTTAGGCCAGGTTAGAGATAGTTTTTCAGTATGGTTTCTCAATAAAAAATGGGGCATTATGACCCTATTTTTATCTCCAATTGGTCTCACACCAATTGGAGTAACACAACTCTACTTATGGCTTAATGATCACACTGGACTCAAAAGTCCCAAAACCTGCATGAAAATGTAACGCTCCCAATTTCAATTCCTCCCAACTCCCAAACTTCAATTGACATTCATAGTACTTCTAATAGTCAACAATTGGTCTCAACATCATCAATTTTCAAATCGTACACAAAGTTCTCAAAGTTAGGTCGAAACCTTAACTCTAAATCACAATCTCTTGCAAACACATGCTAATCAACTTAATTATTACATATACTCATCAATAACACTAATAAACTCAACTAATTTCATCAAAACCATCAAACCCAAACTCTTGTCATGGCTGTCGAATTCTAGGGTTCCATATACACATGGTATTTCTTTTTAATTTCGTGCAATTTTGACTTAGTTTGACATGCTTATACTAGTTAAAGAAGAAAAGGGGTATATAGTGCACTAACCTTGTTTGTGTTCAATTTGGACTTGCTAAACTTTAAATTTTTCTTCACTTCTTGGCTGCCACTATCTTCCTCAAGGTCTAAAAGCAAGTTTTAGTGAAGAGAGTTATGGATTTTAGGGTAAAATGGCATGGGAAATCAAGTTAGAAGAGAAAACAATGGTGGAAGCTTGGAGGGGTGTTGGTTTGGCCATGGAAGAATAAAAAGGAAGAAGAAGACTAAATAGGATAAGAAGGAATTAATTGAAGTAGTCTTATATATATACATATATGTCTAAGTTTAATTGGCCTAATATTTTAATTATGCCATCTTATGTCATGCTTACATCATAATTAATTTCCTTTTTCTTTTCTTTCTTTTCCTTCTTTCTTTTCTCATTTCCATAAATAATTTTGTGATTTTAATTTATTTTATGTATTTTAATATCTCTCATTTTAATTGAAATTTAGGTCAAAAATTCATCACCGGGGGTGAAATGACCAAAATGCCTTTTATTGGACTTATCGAGTTATAACTGTCCTTACCGATTGGCTAAATTTTATTGGATTTTTCTTTGGTATTTTTATTGTCATTTAGACTTCATAAAGCCTTCAATTTAATACAAAATATTTATTTCACAAGGTTCTTCATGGGTCTGGGGTTGGCAACTGCCTTCACAGTCGCTTCCCATTAGGGTCACCCATTGCCGTGATCTCCGGCTCGTTTAACTCATTTGCAGTTCATTTCTTTTATTTTTCCTTAGTTTTTCTTAGTCTTTATTCAGTCAATTTTATGTCTCCTCACCCTAGTTTAAGTGTAGTTTCAGACATCTTGACTGTCTGAACAGACGTTAGTCATCGGAACAGTAGAATGTATAGACTACCTAAAGTGAGGGTGTTACAGGTAATATTTCCATTAAATATTTCTGGTTCAAGGATGGTAACATGTTTTGTAATAGGTGTTAGTAGAATGCCCTAGAGCATATCATTTAGTATGTATCTTGTATATGTTTTATTAATAAAAGGCATTTTCACTTTTCCGTTTACATAATATATTTATGTGTAATAGAAAAGGTCCATTGATATTTTGTTAGAAATTCTATTATTAAGTTGTTAAGAATATGAGTGACAATATTTCTAGCACAAAGTATCATAAATTGGTTCACAATAGAGGATACTTCACAATAAGGACATGACTTATCCAGAAAGATTGTAATCATGTTTGTTCCCAAGTTATTTATATGAGATGTAAATAAGATGGAATGGTGAGTCTCATGCCATATAGCAAACATGATAGGTATTTATGCATGATAAGTAGGCTGAACCAGTGACATTTATGACAAGCACATGGAGTTTACTCTTGTCAATGCATTGCCATAAATCATATCAGTGCATATAATCTTTAGACCTGAGATAGCACAGTTATCTTGTATATAAGTGGTTTGAGTTTGATACTGCTTTCATACTTGTACTGTGTATGGGTCTATGGGCATGTGTTGGTTCCTACTAGTTATGTATGGAGATAGGTGTTAATCAAGATGGAATCTATTACCCTAAGTAAATAGGGATAAAATTCTATGTTCATTTAATTATTCTTGATGTTTCAAGTTCCTGGCTAGGACAGATAGATTTAATCAGAAAAGAGTTTCTGATGAGAAAATCTTTTTAATCAAGAATTAGAATTAAAAGAGAACATAATATTTATAGTAAATGGACTTTTACATAAACCATGACTCCAGCTCGAATTGGGATTTTGTAATAGCGAGATTCTAGTGCATGGTAATATATGATTAAAGGTTCATTTAAGGTATTCCTTATTATTGATTGGGTGGCCATGGCATGCTATGCTAGGTGTAACCATGGTCTATGAAATACCTAAAATGACTTAGAGAAATAATTTATGGTAAGAAAGAGTTCTGATGATATTAAGAGTTAATATCATATCTCATTGCCAATTAGTGATGAGCCTAGTGAGTCACACACATACACAAGTAATCACCAAGTTAAATGTGATTTAATTAATTAGTTAAATAGTTTAATTGATTAATTAAATAGATTGGTTTGCAATTAGATTACAAAGTCCCTAGCATGACTTGAAACCAAATCTAGGTTATTGGATGTATAATATAAGTTAAATTTATATTTAAAGTGTTTAAATATGAATTTAATTATGAGAAATTAATTAATAGAGATTAATTAATTAATTTATATTTGATATAAATTGATTAGAAGAGGAGAAATAATTATTTTGGGTTGAGAACTCAAAATTACAACACAAGGGTAATTTGGTCATTTCACAGGGTGACATGTGGCACCATGAGATGGTGACACATGGCACTATATAAGCTTGCCATTTGTCTTCCAATCATGTAAGATGATCAAAGTCAAGATTAAATCTAGCTTTGACATTTGGCTTAATGTGATTAGGTCAATTAAAATTCTGAGTCAATCAGAAGATGACATGTGGCAAGGGTTTTAAGTGATGACCTAATTATATAATGTGATGTTATGAAAGAATAACATAAAAATCTGATTATTCTCTCAAGGTGCCGCCACCCAAAGAGGCTCTCCTCTCTCTTCTTCTTCTTCTTTTATCAATTTAAAGAGCATTGCCCATATTCTCTTGAATTAAAATTGCTAGAAATCGTCTAGTATCCTATATATATCTACAACCTCTCTAAAGACAAATCTCTATTTTCTAATTATTGGGAAGGCTTTAGAAGCTATTTAAGGGGCTGCCATTGGTGATCTTAGTGTGAACAAACTAGTGGGATAACATTTGTGGTCCTAGGTGCTTCCCAAAGGTACTAAACACATCTACAGTGCATCAACAGGTTAGTGCACATGTTCTTGAATTAATCTAGAATTCTAATGAATTAATTTGTTAATTCTAAAATCTTAAATGGAAAATGTAGATCCAAATATATATTACAAGTGTTTTAATATGCAATTGAACATTGAAATCAATAGGTAAAAATTGAATCTTACATGATGCATGAGACCCTAGAAGAAAATTTTTGAATTCAATGTTCTAATCTAATAATTTTCATGCTTTCGCTCCTTCAATTGGTATCAGAGCCACTATATTTGCCATTTAGATTGTTTAATATCTGATTTAATTGTGTGATTTGATCAAAAGTTGATTGATTCATTGTTGGTTACAAAGAATAGGTGGCGGCATGATGATGAGCACCATTGGTGTGCATGGTTTGGTTCATTCAACCATGCGCATGGATTTTGGGCTTGAATATGGGCTTGTTTTCAAGGCCCATAATTAGGCCCATGACTAATTAAAATGTTTAATTAGGAGTTTTAATCACACAATTAAATTTTGATTCAAATCTGAATTTTTAAATTTATTTGAATGTGATTCAAATCTGAATTTTTAAATTTGTTTGAATGTGATTCAAATATGAATTTTTAAATTTATTTGAATGAGATTCAAATCTGGATTTTTAAGTTGACTATGAGATATTCAATTTAATTTTAGTGTATATGTTTTTATTTAATTGTTAAATGGTGATATGCATGATGGATGATCATGGACAATAAAAGACCAATGTGATTGGATTTATTTCTTTTATGTTTCTTTGGGTTGTAAATTTATTAATTTATTTTAGTGGCATGTATTATAAAGGTTGTAATATTTTTGGGTTGTAATTTCATTTATTTGGTTATTGTAAATTCGCCTTGGTATGCCAAGGATTACTATGTAATTGGATTGCAAGAAGATCAAGGAGGTCAAGAGCATTGGTGGGACCAGAGGGAGGAATTCAAGATCAAGTATTGATTATGTACTTCTTTAGCAACTCTTGTAATATGAATGAACGAAATGCACCTAGGAATGCCCTGATTCAATTCTTGGTGGCTCAGAATTTAATCCCTTAAAAAGTCCATGATCATACCATATTTATATATTTATCCATGAATGCACAAGATGTATGGGAATGTATGCAAGTACATGATATATGCATGCTAATTGGAAAATGTGCAAAGTGAGACCATAATAGTAATTAGGCCAATCACAAAATCTTCCAAATAAATGATTAAGTTGAAAATGGTATAATTAAAGGTAATTATATCATGGGCCCTCCATTGAGGCAATTATTTTAAGAAATTTTAAATATTTGCATATGATGCAATTAATTTAAGAGATTTTCTTAAGAATAGTTGTTAAGCATGAGATGTTGTAAATATGTAAATGGTTTGGTGGCCAATAATGGATGTGCCTGAGGACATTAAATTATTTGCATGTTCACTGGCTTAATGGGATCAACTTAACTAATGCAGGATAAGTCAATAATGGATGTGCCTGAGATTTTGAGCATTAGGGGCTAGGTAAAGGATTGAACCTCACATATAGTTTATTGTAATTCCAATAATGGATGTGCCTGAGGATGATCAATAAGATTGTAAGAATTCAATCACCCACTAGAAATCCATCCAACTAGGATTTCTGTTTTCTACTTTGAAAGTGTAGGATTCGCCAAGTTAGTGGGAGGACCAATTTGATTAAAAGACCATAATCATTTTTGTTAAATATATGATATGTTTACTAATTAATCTGGTTATTTTCTGCAATTAATTTTCTGATAATAATGAGCACACCACAACCACCACCATCCAATATCCTTGCGAGCATACTTGATCACAATAGGTTGACATGACCTAATCTTTCTGATTGGCTAAGAAATTTAAAACTTGTCCTGAACCTTGAACATATAGGATATGTTCTAGACTCATAGGTTCCTGGTCTCTTACCTCTAGAGGCCACTCAAGAGGAACATGAAACATTGGACAAGTGGAAGGAGCATGATATGAGAGCTAAGTGTTACACACTTACTTGTATGAGTAATGAGTTACAGAAGCAACGTGAGAACATGCAATATGCAAGTGAGATCCTCCTTCACCTACAAGAGTTGTATGGTGAACATAGTAGAATTGCTAGGTACGAGATATCTAGGCAGCTATTTCGCATCAGGATGTCTGAGGGACAAAATGTTGGGGATCATGTCCATAAGATGATTCCGCTTATTGAGCAGCTGGAACATCTCGACTTTAACCTGAATTTCCAACTGCAGACGGATTTGATCCTTCAGTTCCTTCATGAGTCATTTGGAAATTTTATGATAAATTTCCATATGACTAAGTAGGAATACACCTTAGCTGGTTTGTTTACATGCTGGTTATTGCCCAAAAGAATATGCTGGGCAATAAAGAAAAAGAGGCAGCTTTGATTGTATCTTCTTCTGCTGAAAAGTCCAATAAGAAGAAAGGTAATAAGAAAAAGAAACCTCAAATTCCTGGTCCTTCCAAGAAGATAGCTAAACAGAAAGGGAAGACCAAAGCTGATGGAGGCAAAGGAAAGTGTTTCCACTGCCAGAAAGATGGGCACTGGAAAAGAAACTGCCCAGAGTATCTTGCTTCTCTGATGGACAAAAAGGACACACCTTTAGAAGGTATATCAATATCTTGTTATTTAGATATTGATGATACTCATAGTTCATTTACAGCTTTGGTTTTAGATACTGGTGCCAGTTCTCACATTTCTTATGATATACAGGAACTAGTAAACAGTAGCAGTTTGTGTTCTTGAGATGTTGGACTCTGGATTAGCGATGGCTCAACTGTTGAAGCTTTAGCCATAGGATCTAAATCTTTTTACATTTCTAGAAATGTTTTGTGTTTGAATAATATTTTATATGTACCCGACGCTTTTAAGAACATCATTTCTATATCTAGTTTGACTAGAAATGGCTATGAATTTCAGTTCACAGATGATGTTTGCAATATTTATTTTGGAAATAAATATGTTGGCTCGGGTTATATGCATGATGGTCTTTATTATTTGGATAATAATGACAAACACAAATTGAATGCAAGTGATCTAAATGAATGCAATGCCATGGTGAAAATCAACTCAAGCTCAAAATATATTTGGCACTTAAGATTAGGTCATGTTGTAGAAGATAGGATTGCAAAATTGGAAAAAATGGGGATTCTATCCTCATTGGGTTCTGAACCTACTCCAACTTGTGAATCCTGCCTTTAAGGCAAAATGACTAGATCACCCTTTATTGGACAAAGGCTAAGAGCTGAAAATATTTTGGAGCTAATACATAGTGATGTATGTGGCCCATTTAGAGAAATGGCTAGAGGCAGTTTTCATTATTTTATTACCTTTACTGATGATAAATCAAGGTTTGGGTATTTGTATTTGATGAAATACAAACATGAATCCTTTGAAAAGTTCAAAGAATTTAAATCTGAAGTAGAAAATCAAACAGGAAGAGGTATTAAAGCTCTTCAATCAGATCGTGGAGGTGAATACTTGAGCACTGAATTTGATGAATACTTGAAAGAGCATGGCATTGTTTCCCAGCTGACTCCTCCAGGAACACCACAGCTGAATGGTGTATATGAAAGGAGAAATCGTACCTTATTAGATATGGTACGTAGTATGATGAGCTATACTGATATGCCAATCTCCTTTTGGGGATTTGTATTAGAATCAGCTTTGCATATTCTGAATAGGATTCCATCAAAATCATAATCTTCCACACCTTATGAGATATGGCATGGAAGAAAACCAAGTCTTAAGCATGTTAAGATTTGGGGTTGTCCAGCTTATATCAAAAAGCTGAACACTGATAAATTGGAAACCAGATCAGAAAAGGGTCGATTTGTTGGATATCCAAAAGAGAGTTTTGGATATTATTTTTATTTGCCTACATCACAAAAGGTTGTGGTAAGTAGAGATGCCACATTTCTTGAATAACAGTTTGTTCAAGAAGGAGGCAAAGGAAGGCAAATCGAGTTAGAATTGGAGAATTCTGACCAACCAACAGATCAGATGGATATAGATCCATCTAGTCAACCTACACCTATTGATGAAACATCTACAGCTATTCCTTGCAGATCAACTAGGATATCTCACCCACCAGTGAGATATGGTTTTCTTCATGAAGAAGAACAAGAGTTGTCTACTCATGAAGAAGTAGATCATGGAGATTATCTACTTACCTATGAAGAAGCTATATCAGATATAGACTTTTCAAAATGGATTGATGCTATGAAATCCGAGATTGATTCCATGTATAAGAATCAAGTTTGGGATCTTGTTGACCTACCTGAAGGTATTGTACCTATAGGGAACAAATGGGTTTTCAAGAAGAAAATTAGTTTTGATGAAAAGGTAGAGACCTATAAAGCAAGGCTAGTAGCAAAAGGGTTTCGCCAAAGGCAAGGAATCGACTATGAGGAGACTTTCTCGCCTGTTGCCATACTTAAATCAATTAGGATTCTATTAGCAATAGCTGCATACTATGATTATGAGATTTGGCAGATAGATGTCAAAAAAACTTTTCTCAATGGATACATTGAAGAAAATATTTTCATGGAACAGCTTAGGGGTTTTAAATTCCAATATGGTTCCAAAGTATGCAAGCTAAAGTGATCCATTTATGGGTTGAAACAAGCTTCGAGGAGTTGGAACATCCGTTTTGATGAAGCCATTAAGTCATTTGGTTTTATAAAAAATGAAGATGAGCCATGTGTATATAAGAAGGTTAGTGATAGTGCTGTCACTTTCCTTGTCTTATATGTGAATGACATTTTGTTGATGGGTAATGACACAGGTATGTTAACAATTGTAAAGGTATAGTTGTCAAATACATTCTCCAAGAAAGACTTAAGGGAGACAACCTATATTCTTGGGATTCACATCTATAGAGATAGAGCGAAAAGAATAATTGGTTTATCCCAAAGTCTATGCTTAGAAAAGGTGTTAAAGAGGTTTAACATGCTTGATTCTAAGAGAGAATTGTTACCAGTGAGACATGGTACCCACCTTTCTAAAGAGATGTCTCCAAAGACACTTGAAGAAAGAGATAAAATGGTCAGGATTCCATATGCTTCGGCTATTGGAAGTTTGATATATGCAATGTTGTGTACTAGGCCGGATATCGCATATGCTGTTAGTTTGACTAGCAGGTTTCAATCCAATCCAGGTTTGGAACATTGGATAGCTGTTAAGAATATCCTTAAGTACTTGAGAAGAACTAAGGATTTATTCTTGATATATGGAGGTAGTGACTTGTAATTGGATGGTTATACTGATTCTGATTTCCAATCAGATATCGATGATAGAAAGTTTACCTCTGGGTATGTGTTCATTTGTAATGGAGGTGCAGTCAGTTGGAAGAGTTCCAAACAGAGTACGACTGTAGATTCCACTACCAAGGCTGAGTATATTGTTGCATCAGATGCTGCAAAGGAAGCTGTTTGGATAAAGAAGTTTGTGACAGAACTTGCAATAGTTCCTTCCATTGAGTCAGCAAATCCACTTTACTGTGACAACAATGGAGCAGTCATACAGGCTAAGGAACCCAGGTCTCACCAGAAATCCAAACACATAGAAAGGCGCTACCACATTATCAGAGAGATAGTTGGGCGAGGCAATGTAGCCATGCAGAAAATAGCATCAGCTAAATATCTAGCTGATCCATTCACTAGGCCTATGTCACAAACTCAGCTAGAACGTCATCTTGAGAAGATGGGTCTAAGATATTGTAATGAATGGCTCTATGCTAGTGGGAGATTATTAGTAGTATGCCCTAGAGCATATCATTTAGTATGTATCTTGTACATATTTTATTAATAAAAGACATTTTCACTTTTCTATTTACATAATATATTTATGTGTAATAGAAAAGGTCCATTGATATTTTGTTAGAAATTCTATTCTTAAGTTGTTAAGAATATGAGTGACAGTATTTCTAGCACAAAGTATCATAAATTGATTCATAATCGAGGATACTTCACAATAAGGACATGACTTATCCAGAAAGATTTTAATCATGTTTGTTCCTAAGTTATTTATATGAGATGTAAATAAGATGGAATAGTGAGTCTCATGCCATATAGCAAACATGATAGGTACTTATACATGATAAGTAGGCCGAACCAGTGACATTTATGACAAGCACATGGAGTTTACTCTTGTCAATGCATTATCATAAATCATATTAGTGCATATACTCTTTAGACCTGAGATAGCACAGTTATCTTATATATAAGTGGTTTGAGTTTGATGCTACTTTCATACTTGTACTGTGTATGGATATATGGGCATGTGTTGGCTCCTACTAGTTATGTATGGAGATAGGTGTTGATCAAGATGGAATCTGTTACCCTAAGTAAATAGGGATAAAATCCTATATTCATTTAATTGTTCTTGATGTTTCAAGTTTCTGGCCAGGATAGATAGATTTAATCAGAAAAGAGTTTCTGATGAGAAAATCTTTTTAATCAAGAATTGGAATTAAAAGAGAACATAATATTCATAGCAAATGGAGTTTGACATAAACCATGGCTCTAGCTCGAATTGGGATTTTGTAACAGAGAGATTCTAGTGCATGGTAACATATGATTAAAGGTTCATTTAAGGTATTCCTTATTACTGATTGGGTGGCCATGGCATGCTATGCTAGGTGTTAACCATGGTTTATGAGATGCCTAAAATGACTTAGAGAAATCATTTATGGAAAGAAAGAGTTCTGATGATAGTAAGAGTTAATATCATATCTCATTGCCAATTAGTGATGAGCCTAGTGAGTCACACACATACACAAATAATCACCAAGTTAAATGTGATTTAATTAATTAGTTAAAGAGTTTAATTAATTAATTAAATAGGTTTGGTTTGCAATTAGATTGCAAAGTCTTGAGCATGACTTGAAATCAAATCTAGGTTATTGGATGTATAGTATAAGTTAAATTTATATTTAAAGTGTTTAAATATGAATTTAATTATGAGAAATTAATTAATAGAGATTAATTAATTAATTTATATTTGATATAAATTGATTAGAAGAGGAGAAATAATTATTTTGGGTTGAGAACTCAAAATTACAACACAAGGATAATTTGGTCATTTCACAGGGTGACATGTGGCACCATGAGATGGTGACACATGGCACCATATAAGCTTGCCATTTGTCTTCCAATCATGTAAGATGATCAAAGTCAAGATTAAATCTAGCTTTGACACTTGGCTTAATGTGATTAGGTCAATTAAAATTCTGAGCCAGTCAGAAGATGACATGTGGCAAGGGTTTTAAGTGATGACCTAATTATATAATGTGATGTTATGAAAGAATAACATAATAATCTGATTATTCTCTCAAGGTGCCGCCACCCAAAGAGGCTTTCCTCTCTCTTCTTCTTCTTCTTTCATCAATTCAAAGAGAATTGCTCATATTCTCTTGAATTAAAATTGCTAGAAATCGTTTCTAGTGTCCTGTATACATCTACAACCTCTCTAAAGACAAATCCCTATTTTCTAATTGGTTGGCAAGGCTTTAGAAGCTGTTCAAGGGGCTGCCATTGGTGATCTTGGTGTGGATAAACTAGAGGGATAACATTTGGGGTCCTAGGTGCTTCCCAAAGGTACCAAACACATCTATAGTGTATCAAAAGATTAGTGCACATGTTCTTGAATTAATCTAGGGTTCTAATGAATTAATTTGTTAATTCTAAAATCTTAAATGGCAAATGTAGATCCAAATATATATTAAAAGTGTTTTACTATGCAATTGAACGTTGAAATCAATAGGTAAAAATTGAATCTTGCATGATGCATGAGACCCTAGAAGAAAATTTTTGAATTCAATGTTCTAATTTAATAATTTTCATGCTTCCGCTCCTTCAATAGGCTTGTAAAATATCAGCTTGGATTAAAAGTTGGACTTTTTAAACGAGCTTCTGTATAATTGGAGGCAAATTTAGTTTGTGCAGAAGAAGAGGAGGAAGATCCAATCGGTTTAGAACTGGGCCTTTTAGGTTTAATTGTTGTAAAATGGGATTAAAGCTTCAGAAGGAGAAGGTGAGGAAGATCTACTTAATTTGGAAGGAGTTGAGGAAGAAAACTGTAAAGAAGCAAATTAATTAATATAATCTTCAGCTATAACTTTTTTTTAATAGGGGTGCTCATTTTGCTTACTTTGAGATTTTTCCTGTAAAAATTCACAAGTAAGAAAATCAGGTAAATAATTCAAAGAACCTTTAATATATTCTATATCAAAATAAAAAATTTCTAAAAGAGCTTGCCATCTGGCAAAAATTTGTTTAGAAATAAGATTTTTAATATGTTTTTGTAAAACATCTTTTGCTGCAAAACAATCAATTCTTAATAAAAACTTGTTTCCAATTAAATTATCTTGAAATTTTGTAATACATAAAACTATTGACAAAACTTATTTTTTAATAGTTGAGTAATTCTTTTGGGATGCATTCCGAATATTAGAATGGAATCTTACTAATGACTCTTTTCTCTCATTAGGAAGATGTTGTTTAAGAATACCATCATAGCCTAAATTAGAGGCAGCGGTTTCCATAATTAATGATGCATCAGGATGAGGTATCGCCAAACAAGGAAGATAATGAACTTTTTGTTTGACAAGACAAATAATTTCTGTGTGTTGATTAGTCCAAGGCAGATAATTCTTTCTAATCTTATCATAAAGAGATTTGCACAGAATCCTAATATCTTTAAAGAAATCAGAAATATGATTAAGACATCCCAAAAATCTTTGTAATTGATTTTTGTCTTTTAACTCATCAGAAAATTTGGATGTAAATCGTAAAACTCTAGAAATTGGTGAAATTTTATTTTCAACAATCTCATGTCCCAAAAATCTAATTTTTGTTTAAAATAATTTCATCTTAGGAGCATGAACTATTAATATATTTTGTTTAATAATATTGTAAAATTTTTGCAGATGCAAAAAATATTCATCTTGTTATACCTTATCCCTACATAAGGTATGACATGATCCCGTAACATATCTAATGAATTACTGAACTTAGCCTACTGATAACCCATTAAATATATTACAAGGGATTTGAAACAATTTTAATTCATTTTAAAGTGTAAAGAAATGATAAATAATTATTAAAGAGCTTTTAAATGATATTTATATCATAAGCTATACTTTTAATTAATGCAGAATTTTCAAAATTTTACAAAAATTTTAGCAGAGTACCGTCTAAAAATTGAGAAAACAGTTCTTCAAAACCTGTTAAAAATACTTCCAATAATTGTATTATCCACAACTTCATTAAAATCAACACATCTCAACCTCAACAACCTCAAGCAAGAGGATAACAATTCATTATTTGTAAAATTCAAAAAGAAACTTAAATATTGCATTAATAGGAATAAGCAAGTTCGCCTTACAAAAATTTACATGAACTAAAAATAAAATTTCAAACTTTTTATACAACTGCTCAAGTCCTTTATATACATACATATAGATATATATACATCAAAATAAAATTTACAAAGGGTATAATCAATATACCCAATAACAAATCCAAAATAATGCTCCCATTACACCACAAGTAGCTCACTCTGCTGCTTTATCTATCTCCTTACCTGTGACAGCATAAATAAGCTATCGTTGAGTAAAAACTCAGTGGTGCACAACTTAAAATTTTAAACTATAATATAAGTCATAATTTGTCAAAACTAAATCAATTATAATATCAGCCATATATAAAATTTCACAATATTTCTAAAATAATAGGAACGATTAATAAAAGCAAATTCTTATTTCAAACATCCATAAAATATAAATTTTCTGAAAAATCATACAGTTTATAACATGACACAATTATTCAATTCGTCTCAATAACCAAAGGCTACTGAGGAATGCAAGGGCTAGCTAGCATATATATGAGTACTCATTTAATTCATCCTCAACTGACACAGACCTCAACACTTCAGCCAGAGAGGGAATATAATTTCGATTTATCCCACTAGGCAAGCTAGTGAGGAATACAAAACACATAATCATGTCAACTGTGGTTTCAAACTATATTAAGAAATTTTCCATTCATCAAATATATTTATCAACTCATATTTATATTTCATTCAAAATAACTACCCAAAAATGGGCTAACAACACATAATTTCTCAATTAAGAATTTCAATGCAACAAAGGTCATAAACCATTCATACAATTCATTCAAAACAAAATTCAATTTGAAAATAAAAAAGGAAATGGTTGTTGTGCACAAACCTCTTTATCTTTTTCTTACTTAGTTTAACTTCTCCTTGTCCTTTGATATTTCTTTCTCTATTGAAAATACACAATGGAGATGTCTTAATACTTAATTCAATTATCACTAATAGCTAGTTAATTAAATGCCTAATATATGCCTAAGTTAAGCAATTTCAAGGAATTTGGATTCTAGACAGATTTATGCCCTGAATTTGGAACCCAATTTCAACTTAGTTCTAGTCCTCATTTAATGATATAATCTTAATGAAAGTTGTTCCTTTATGTGTTAAGTTTTGTTTCCAATTTGAATCACTTAATTTGGAGTTGTGTAGCTCCAGTTATTTTCAATTTACCATTCGGGTATCAAGTGGTCAATCTGACTAGGTGCAGGAATTTTTAGAATAGAATCCCTAATTTGTCCTAGCAATTTCTCTGAGTTGCAGTTGGGTTTGGGTTCTGGTCAAAACATCAAAGTTGTAGTTTTAGGTCTTATAGACGTTTTGGCTTTGGTTTCACTGCATTTGCAGTTTTGTGGACTAAGTTATGGCATTTTTTCCAAAACTAGTCGGATGGTCATTTGTCCAGGATTTCAGGTCAGTTTTAGTTCTGGTCAGATTTGTTGACCTAACTTGTTTTAGCAAATTGGTTAGGTTAGAGTCAGAATTTGGGCTCATAATCCCCATGAAAAATGTGCTTCTATGTCAAACCTTTCCAATAGTTCAAAAATCAGGTCATTCTGACCTTCCTAGAGTGAGTTATGGCCATTTGAACATTTATTGTTTATTTGGTCATTTCTGCCCAGTTCCAGAATACCAATTTCGGATTCAAGCAATTTTTAGACTAACTTATAATCAGTTTTTGGGCAAAGTTTCTTCATAAAAAAATGTGGCTTTAGGTCTTATATTTCATCCCCAATTAGCCTCACACCAATTGGAGCTGCCTAACTCTACTTATAACCCTAAAAGCATACTAGACTTAGAGGTCTAGAAATCAGCAAAACAACCCCCATAAGTTTTCTCAATTCCATTCATCAATTCTCAACTCTTAACACACTAAATGACCATAATTAAGCATTATAAACACCAATTGGTCAATATTTCACCAAAACCCTAATTCTCTTCTTCACAATTTTATACACACATGCAATTCCCATGCAATTCACCACTCAAATCACGTTCACATCATCATTTAAGCTTAAATACAAACTTAATTCCATTCAAATCCATCAAACCCTAAACCTCCTCACGCTGGCAGAATTTCATGATCTATTCTCTATGCTTGATTTATCAATTTCTCATATAATTTCCACTTATTCAACATCATTTCATTAAGTATACACTAATTTAAGTGAGAAGAGAGAGACTTACCTCTATGGAGCTCTTCAATCTTCTATTTCCCTTACTTATTTCTTGAGTTTCTCTCCTCTAATCTCCTACCCAAGGTAGAATATCAACTTCTTAGTGAATTGGCTAGGGATTTTATGGTGTAATTTAGAGTTTTAAGAGCTTTGAGATTTCCTTTAATGGAGGAAAATTGAGAGAAGTATAGAGAGAGAGGGCCGATTGCTTTTTAGGAAAGAAGAATGAATTTTTCCTTTTCAATCTTTTGTCTCTTTTATATTGTAATTATCCCTAATTTTTATAATTTAAAATTATAAATTTATTAGGTCATACTTACATCTTGATGATGTCATAAAACACTTTAATTTTTGAATTTTTCTTTTCTTTTTTTCTTTCTTCCACTACACCTCTTCACTTTTTAATCCTTTTTCAATATTTTAATTTCCTACATTTTAATGGACATTTAGGTAAAAAATCACTTATAGGGGTGAATTGACCAAAATGCCCCTCATCGGTTCAATCCATCTTTCTAATAGTGTTTAGTAGTTCTTTGAATGCTGATTCAATTATTTGAACTTATTTTCTTTTCTTTTCTGTGGTTTTCACATTACCATTAGTTTTGCAATTATCCATTGGCCTAGGTTGTTATAGGGTTCCACACGAATTTAGGGTAATAATTGAGGTCGCAATCACTTTCCGAGTCGGTCACCCATCTCTGGGACCTCGGCTCATTTAATCGATTAGGCTTTGTTTTTCTTATTTCTATTTCATTTTCATGTGATTTCTATTAATTGTTATTTATGATTTTTCTAGGTGACTTAGATATGGTTCTAAACATCCTGACTGTCCGGACAGACACTAGTCACGGGAACAGTAGAATGTATAGACTACTTAGTATGAGGGCGTTACACATCTAATGATTTGAAAAAAAAATTAGCACATCATCTAGATAAACTATTATAAAATGTTCATGATCCTTTAAAACATCATTCATAATATTATGAAATTTACTAGGAGCATTTTTTAAATCAAAAGGCATAGTATTCCATTCATAGTGATCAAAAGGAACATTAAAACTAGTCTTGTATCTATCCACTTCAGCCATTTGAATCTGCCAGAATTCACTTTTCATATCAAATTTACTAAATATTTTGGCAGTATATAATCTTTTTAACAAATCTCTCTTATTGGGTATTGGATATCTAATCCATTGTAAAACTTTATTTAAAGCCTTATAATTAATTACTAATTTAGGAGCATTTCTTTCTATTTTTGCTACATTCTGCACATAAAAGGCTAAACAACTCCAACAACTCTTAGATTTTCTGATTAATAATTTTTCTAATAAATCTTTAATTTCTTTTCTGCAATAACTTTCTAGTTCTTCATTCATATGAATTGCATGGCTTTTAGTTGGAATTAATTTTTCATTAAAATCTTTTTCATAAGGTAAATATACTATATGTCTTTTTCTATTCCAAAAAGCAATATGAATAGGTGCACAAATATCTTTTTGAAATAAGGATTCTAAATTTTTAACCTTTTGAATAATAAAATCCTTATTTAATTCTTCTTGAATTTTTAATGATTTTATTTCATCATTTAAATACTCAAAATGTTTTTTCTTTTTATTAATTATATTTACTGAGGATATTGAAATGTCTTTTAATATGTTTAAACCTTTCTCTTGAATAGGTAAGATAAATTTTAAACAAATATCTTTTCCTAGAATAGTTGTAGTAATACCATTTTTATCTACATTAAAGGGATATATCATATTTAAGAAAGGAGTTCCTAAAATAATACTTTGAGTAATATTCTTAACTAATATAAAGGGTAAATTAAAACAAATACTTTGATTAAAAATTTTAGCTTTACTTAATTCATATTTATTTTGTAATTTATTACTATCAGTACCATGTAATCTTTCTTTGGTTTTTTCATAAAAAAACATAGAAATTAAACCTTCTTATACACAATTTTGATATGCACCAGAATCTACTAATATAGTTGAAGAAAAAATAAAATCACCAATAGAAATAGTAATATAAATATTTCACTAGTGATAATTAATTCTTGATAGAGTGTTAATAAATTCATTTACACTGTAATGACTTTTACTATCCTTCTACCTTTTTCTCATTAACTTTAGCTTTTTCTTTTGACTTAGAATTAATTAATTCTAATTCTACTAATTTTCTTTTAAATTTAAAACTTTCCTCTTTTAATTCTCTTATTTCTTGTTTAATGTTTTTAATTTCTTTTTGCAAATCATTTATATTAGGAGTAATATTTTTCTTAATTTCAAATCTTTAGAAAATATCTATTAATTTATAAGGTTCTGAATTATTAACTACCTTTTCTTTAGTTACAAAGTTTTTTAATTTCAAAAAATATTCATTTTTAATTTTTGGATCATCTATTTTATCTATAATATCCAGTAAAAACTCTTATTCACCATAAATAACATTAATTGCCTTATTGCAATAAGGACTAGTGCAAATACCAGGGCCTTCACGGGTTTCTAATTCTTCAGAAGTAGAAAAACCAGAAGAATTACCTAAAATATTTAAATCATTATCTTCGAAATTACTAATTTCTTCATCATTTCTTTCTGAATCAGTATCAGAAAGTAATAAATTTATCATTTGTTTTTTTAACTTATCTGACACATCTAAACTATTAATTTTTATCTTTCATTTTACACTAACTTTTATAATGACTTACTTTTCTATATTTAAAACAAGCAAGAGGTTTTCTATTATTTTTAGAAGATTTTCTCTTAGAAGAACTTGGTTTAACAAACTCATTTTTCTTATAAGATTTCTCATAATATTTTGAAGATTTTTTTCCTATATATTTTTATTTTTCTGTTATGATAAGCAGAAGGAGAAATAACTTTCTCATAACCATACTGTGAGTAAAATTTTTCTAATTCTTTTCTAGATTCTATTAATTTATTTTTCATTTTAGCTTTTAATTTTAAATCTGTACATAAAGCTAAAGTTTCATTATTTATAAAGATAATTAGTTCGCCATACGTTAATACAAAAGTATTTTTGAATCATAACTATCCTTGATTTTTTGTTTAATATTTTCTGCAAAATAGTTTTGGTAATCCAGCTATAAATCTTTCTTTCCATTAAGCATAATTATAGTCAATTCAACTAAAAACCTTAGTAAGAAACACATCTTTATACCATCAAAATCTTGTAATTTTGGATAGGTTAAATTACTTAAAACTTCTAAAGATCTTTGTTGATAATGGTTTGGTTCTCCTATAAAAACTTTAGTAATAGCAAATATTAAAGTAGCAACAACATCTTCTTCTTTAGTTTGAATAATTTGATTATTTTCAGTTTTAATTACTACTTTTCTAGCATTTAAAATTCTATGTTTATCTTTTAGGCTAATATAATTATCCCACCAACCTTTAAAAATTCTTATAAATCCTGATATCAAAATATGTGCAATTTGAGCATCAGAATTACCTTTGGCCTTATGAGTAGTACTAGCCTTAGTCATTTCTTGAAGATTTTTTAAAGTGTGATATTCACTTAAACCATTTAAATTCCACTCATAAATTGAATCACCATCACACTTAGCTTGTGTAATCAGATTACGTTCATCATATTGAATAGCAAGTGGGGTGAGTCTAGGATACCAATTTCCAGTCCTGGGATAATTATTTCTACAAAGATAAATTTTACTAATTTCTAAATCTTCTTTAAACTGATAACTTAAGTGTTCTATATCAAAATTATTTTTATTTATAACTGTCACAGAAGATTGATTAATGTTTAATTATTCTAATATTTTTTTATATCTTTTCTAATATATCTTCTATAGTATCTAACTTAATCATTTATTCCTTAGGGACTTCATAAGGTTTAAAAATAGGTTGAGAAGAAGTTCCCACTCTAAAATTTCTAAATTTATTATATAAAGAACTATTTTGTAAATATTTTCTATTCTATCTACCTGATTAGCTATAGTAGAAAGATTAGTTATAGTAGAAAGAACCTAATTAGAATAGTTATTTTGTAAAATAATTTTATTAGTGTCTTTAATAGTAGGCATAGTAGATGATTTGTTAGAATGGTTAACTTGTTTAAAACGAGCAGCAATAACATTTTCATTATTCATTTTAAATTTTATACTTTCTAAAGGAGTATGAACAAAATAAATTATTCTACTATCACAAGTAATCTAGTCTTTGGTAACTCTATTATTTATTAAAGGAAAATCTATTTGATTATTTTCACATTATAATTCAAACCATTGAAAGAAAAACATATTATGTTTAATAGAATTCATATAATCATAATATTTCTATATACAAAGAAATATTTTATAAAGAATTTTCTATTCTATCTACATGATTAGCTACAGTAGAAAGAACTTGATTAGAATAGTTATTTTGTAAAATAATTTTATTAGTGTCTTTCATAGGAGGCATAGTTGTGACACCCCTTACCCGTCTGCAATGTAGCCGAGTAAGATATGCCACACAGTGTGCCGGAGCACCAAATCATATTTCAATTCAATTTACCCTTTTTACTTATTTATTTACAATTTTGATTAATTTGAATTTTTTCGCAAATTTTATAGAAAATCCGGCAGAGTGCCGGCTGTAAATTGGAAAAACAGTTCTTCTGAATCTGTTAAAAACACTTCCAATAAAATCATCACATCATTCTCAGTCAACCACCAATATATTTTCAACAATTTCTCAAATCACTTCAGTATCTCAAAATTCAATTCATTTCATATCACACTCAATTCAATGAGAAATGCTCACATTTATTACTGAACATAGTTCATAGATAATTACATCAAAAGCATAATTACTGAGTTTTATAATATTCATTACAGAAGTTTACAAAATACAAAATACCAAAATACCAAAAGTGGCCAAATGTCCTACCAAATGCACTGCAAATGTGAGGTGACTCTGGACTCCGTGTGCAGATCTGAAAGCTCACCCTGTATGAGGTCTGCTGGACTCCTTAGCTATGTCTCCAGTACCTACGCGTGGCAAAAGCAATTCGCTAAGCAATTCTACTTAGTGGTGACAATATAAAATAAAGTAACTAAAATAAAGTAAATATGCAGAATGTATGTTTACATTTTTGGTAGACTTAATTTCTGATATTTATTGCAGTATTATTCAATTAAAATTTGGTAAGATTTATTATCATTGCCCGAGTAACCCATACTAGTCGACTGGACTGGATAAACGGGTAAACTGGCATTGGGTACTAAGTACCTCGGACCATCACACCATCGGTCACATTGTGTCTCCCGGTGTGCAACAGAATAGCTAATAAGCTGTAATAATTATCAGGGATAAAACCCAAGTATAATATCTCAATCAACATAGCCAAAGGCTATTTTATCTCAGAATGGCACGTGAGGCCATAAAACATAGAATGGCAAGAAGCCATGTGTAGTACTGCTAACAGAACCCTATTGGCATGCCAACCTATCCAAACCAATCTTGCTAGGTGTATTAGGGCATATTACACTCTTAAGTTTCACAATTCTTGGAATTCAAGTTTTGGTGTTACTATTCAATTCATTAGTCAACAAAATGTTGACTTTTACATGGACAATAGGTACATTGGTTTTAATACTCCCAACATACCATATTCTGCATTCTAAAATTGTTGGTATTGGTTGCCAATACCATTTTTAAGCTTAATGTTAATTGTTCAAAATTTTCAGATTTCAAGCTTTGTGTTTACTGTTCCATTAGTCATTTTTGCAGTGAGAATTTGGCAAAATGGTCAACATGAAAGTTGCTCCTTATTTTGTCTAGTTACATTTCCTTTTTTGAATCACTCCATTTGGAGTTTTTTTTAGCTCAAGTTATGGCCCAAAAATCACAACTGGCCGAATTACAAATTTTCCAGATTTTCTGGACTGACCAAATCTACAGTATTTTGAACAGTGACTGCAGGTCACTTTTTGAATATGTTATGGTCATAATTTGGGTTAGGTTTCTTCATGAAAGTTGTAGGTCTATATCTGGAAAATTTGGGAAAATTTGTAATTTGGGAAATACAACTGGGAAGTCTCTTACTGTGGGTATATCACACAGGTTTGGCTTAGCCTGCCTAGTATCAACCACGTGTGCTAGGTAAGCTTCACAGCCTTTTCTCATCAATCTTCTTGCAACTGTAGCTGAGATAACATTGGACAGGAAATCTGTCCTTTCACCCACAACAGTAATCTCATTACCCTCAGAAGTTTTCAAAGAAATCCTCTTCAATTTGCAATCAACTATTGCCTGATGACGTGACAACTAGTCCATTCCCAAAATCATGTCAAACTCATGGAAGGGGAATTGAATTAGGTCTGCTGAGAATTCATACCCCTGAATTGTCACACCCTACCCCTCTGTAAGGCATAACATGATCCCGTAGTATACCTAATGAATTACCAACTTCGTCTACTGATAACCCATTAAATACACAACAAGGGATTTTAAAACTTTTCTTACCTCTTTTTACAGTGGTGAGCACTATTTACAGGTGTTAAAAATTTTTTTGAACTGAAGTGAAACAGCCAACACATTTGAATTATTAGTAATTCTTGTAAAAATTTTGGCAGAGTGCCATCTGTATTTTGAATAAAATAGTTCTTCAAAAACCTGTAAAAAGCACTTCAAATATATTTCTCAATCCCAACTCCAACATTTAATCAACACAATATATTTCTCAACTCAAATCCACAATAATTTTTCAGTATTTTCAAAGGCTGAGATAAAAGAAATATATCACAATATTTACAAATCAAAATAATTTACAATTTCTTTTACAACTTCAATGTACAATTTTAATTTACAACTGCTCAAAACCAAGAACACTATATACATACAGTGAACATACATTACAATACAAAATGCAAAATATGGTATACTCAATATACCCGATGATCTCTCAGTGTAGTACTAGCAGCCTAGTCTGCTGCCCTGTCAGTCTGTCTACCTGCGACAACAATGAAAAGCTATCGCTGAGCCAATGTCTCAGTGGTGCACAACATTAACAAAATACAACTTTAAATCATAAATCATAAGTCACATAAATAGTGGATACTTAAAACATAGTCAAATTCAAAAGACAGTGAATGTCAATAAGAATTTGAACTCCATTTCACAATATCACAATGAATATCAATAAATCATACACACACAGCTTAATCATGTTGCCAAAGTTCAATTCATCCCAAAATCCGATGGCTAGTGAGGAATTCAATTCATCCCACTAGACAAGCTAGCGAGGAATTCAATCAATATACATGATAGCTGTGGTTTCAAACCATTTACAATGCTTTTCAATCAATAAGTATCCATCAAATATCATTCAAACAACTTCTCACAATTTAAAATAATAATATACAAATAGTCATAATTTATTTCAATTGAAAAATTCAAAAGAAATAACTGTTGTGCACAAACCTATGATAACTGTCTCTTGGCCCTGACTCAGTGTTTTCTTCCTTTTCCCTGAGTCTTTGCTAACTGAAACACACAATTTGAAGTGTTTTAGTACTCATTTAAACTGTCTCTAACAATAAGGTTCAATAATTAATTTACTGAATTCTATTATTTCCTTAGTCAACCTAAGATGTTGACCCTCGATGTCGCCTAGGTGAATTAGGTTTTAATGTTATCAATGTGTCATATTTAATAGCCTTTTAGTGTTGGTACATGTTACCCAATTCATTTTCATGTATATTGCATTTTATTGCAATTTGTCAGATTCCGGTGTACTAATTTGATCTAGCTAGATGACCTAGTTCCCTCAGTTTTTGGGTTTCGATCAAAACTATAAACTTGTAGGTCTATGTTTTATTGCACGTGGGGCAAAATTTTAGGTCATTCTGAGTTGTGTAGACCAAGTTATGGTCAATCTACCAATGCTGGACAGAATGTATCAAAATGGTCACTTTAGGTCATTTTTAGGTCACTTTTGGTTCGGCCAGTTTTTGGACCTGAACTTGTGCAAGCTATTTGGCTTGGTTCTGGCCATTTCTGGGCTTTGGTGTCTTCATAAGAATTGTAGATATATGTCTAAACTATTCATGGTAAACATTTCAGGTCAATTGGACCTGTTTGGGGTGAGTTATGGCCAAAACACTAATTGCTGCCCAAATGGTCAATTTTCAGGCTTTCAATGCACTAATCCGGATTTGGTCATTTTTCAAGTCATCTTCCAAGCAGAATTTTGGTAAGCTTCCTTCATGAAAGTTGGCACATTTTGTGCCTAGTTTCACCTTCAATTGGTCTCATACCAATTGGAGCCACACACTTAAGGTTTTAAGCCCAAAACATACACTGCCCTATTGTACATTATTCACCCTTTACCAATTACATATCCTATGCTTACCAAGTTACTCTTCCATGTCATTTCTGGTTTGTACCATAACATACACACATTTAGCAACTCATTTTTGGTCATTTTGGCAGCTTATAACCATTCTCAATATGCACATTATAATACAGAATTTTTCAAGTCCAATTACAAACAATTTAACTACATGACATAACTCATTTACATGTTCACATTCAAACCTTTATACACATATACATGCTACCATAACAAGCACCATAATTCAATAATATAATTCCATAAACCAAATCATGAAACAACACATTTT
This sequence comes from Hevea brasiliensis, assembly GCF_030052815.1. NCBI lineage: Eukaryota > Viridiplantae > Streptophyta > Magnoliopsida > Malpighiales > Euphorbiaceae > Hevea > Hevea brasiliensis. The sequence goes on along the minus strand of NC_079495.1, from coordinate 27,401,976 downwards.
GATCTACACTTCAATGTTGCCGAATGTACATCTCCTTCAATTAGTTTCCAAGCTTCCAAAATCAAGTGTACTATCACACATACATTTAGTATACATTATCCAATTTATTCCTACACACAAAAACACTTACATCAACACTTTAATCTACCATTTACATGCAAAGATAAACTGCTCTTATTAAAGTTTCATGGTTGCCAAAAATGTACCTCTCCCTTAACTCATCAAACTTCAAAAATCCTTCCACAATTCAACTACACATAACATCCATTCAAGGTTTAATGAAACAAGAATTAAAAATACATACTTACCACTTTTGAAATTCTTCAAAACCTCACTAAAAATTAATTTTCTTGCTGCCTATCTACTGCCCAAGTTGTGTAGAACAACTTTAGTGAAGGAAAATGTAAGAAAATTGGCTTGGAGATGAAGGAGTGAAGCTTGCATGGAGCTTGGAAGCTTCGGCCATGGAGGTTTTCCTTCAAGGGAATTTCGGCTTGTTTTGGCAAGGTGAGGAAGATGAAGTTTCTATCCAAAATATGCTTAGTGGTCCACTTAAGTGGAGTTAGTGGAGCACTATCACCCATTTTAATGTTTATTTATTCTAAAGTTCCCAAATTATCACATTTAACTCCTATCTTTTGCTATTTAAATTAGGTACCACCAATTTAATTTTTCATGACATTTTTCAAGTGTAATATCATTTATTTTTAATGGACATTTAGGTCAAAAGACAACTCGAGATGTCAAATAACCACAATGCCCCTGTTCGGGTTGCATTCCCGATTTTTCGGTAACACCGAGTTTTGTCATTTTCTCGATTTCTCGTTTTTCTTTGTACTAATTAATTAATTTTTCTTTGATATTTCTAATAATATTTATACTTCAATAGGTCTTTAATTATGTCTTAAAAATATTTTCCAGGGTTCCCGCAGTCCAGGACTAGTCAGCGGTCTATGCCGCAACTTCTCAGTGCTGTCACCCATCGCTAGGGTTCTGGGCTCGTTTAACTTAGTTACATTTCATTGTTATTATTTTTTCTTTATTTTTCTTGTATTTCATTATTTTATGTCTCATCACCCATATCTAAGTGTAGTTCTAGGCATCCTAGCTGTCCGGACAACACTGGTCACAGGAACAGTAGAACGCACTACCGAACATAGGGGTGTTACAATTCTCCCCCCCTTAAAATAAATTTCGTCTCGAAATTTTACCTGGCATTTGTCTCTGAACAGCTGTGGGTATTGTCTCCTCATATCCTCTTCACGTTCCCAAGTAGTTTCCTGGCCTGAATGATGGTTCCACAGCACTTTAACCAGGTGTATCTGTTTATTCCTCAGCTGCTTCACCTCATATGCCAGAATTTCTATGGATTCTTCCTCATATGAGAGGTCTGGATTTACCTTAATCTCTTCAACTGATAGTACATGAGATGGGTTAGATCTATACCTCCTTAACATGGACACATGAAAGACACTGTGTATCCTTTCTAGCTCTGGAGGTAATGACCCACTCTCTCCAGAATCTCATATGGTCCGATGAAATGAGGACTCAGTTTCCCCTTTTTGCCAAATCTCATAATCCTCTTCCAAGGAGAAACTTTAAGGAATACCTTATCACCCACTGCATATTCAATATCTCTTCTCTTCAGATCAACATAGGACTTCTGATATTTATCATCATTCAGAGTAGCCATTCTGATCTGATCAATCAACACTGGCTGTACATGCCATGCAACTACTGTCTGTCACTCATCATCAATCTCTAAACTGGCATGCTATGCTTTCAATTCATGTACCATGGACAAAGGAGAAACTCTGAGACTTGCCATAGTCTTGCGACTTTAGGCATCAGCCACCACATTTGCTTTCCCTGGCTGATAGTCTATTAAGCAATCATAGTCTTTAATAAGTTCTAACCATCTCCTCTGTCTCAAATTCAATTCTTTCAGGGTGCCTAAGTACTTCAAGCTCTTGTGATCTGTGTAGATGTAGCATTTCTCCCCATACAAATAGTGTCTCTAGATCTTTAGAGCAAAAACAATAGCTGCTAGCTCCAAATCATGTGTCGGATAGTTCCTCTCATGCGGTTTTAGCTGGCGAGATGCATAAGCAATGATATTTCGGTCTTGCATCAGTATACAACCTAACTCATTGTGAGAAGCATCACTATAAACTGTGTATTCTTTACCTGGGGTAGGTAAAGTAAGGACTGGAGCTTCAGTCAAACACCTCTTCAACTCATCAAAACTCTGTTGACATTTATCTGTCCACTGAAATTTTACATCTTTCCGAAGCAGCTTGGTCAGTGGAGAAGATAACATAGAAAACCCTTTCACAAACCCAGAAAACTGCGAATTTCTATGATATTCTTGGGCGGCTTCCAATTAAGGATAACTTCTACCTTGCTGGAATCTACCTTGATCCCTTCAGCTGACACAACATGTCCCAAGAAGGAGATTTCTTTCAGCCATAATTCACATTTTGACAATTTGGCGTATAGCTGTTTCTCACTTAAAGTCTGCAGTACAATCCGCAGATGTCTGTCATGCTCCTCTGCATTCCTCGAATATATCAAAATGTCATCAATAAACACCACCACAAACTGGTCGAGATATGGTTTGAAGATAGTGTTCATCAGATCCATAAAAGCAGCTGGAGCATTTATTAACCCGAATGGCATTACTAGAAACTCATAGTGGCCATATCTAGTTCTGAAAGAAGTTTTTGGAGTACTCTGCTCTTGCACTTTCAACTGATAATAACCAGATCGCAAATCAATTTTGGAGAATACAGCTGCACTCTTCAACTGATCAAACAGATCATCAATGCGAGGTAATGGATATCTGTTCTTTATTGTCACTTTATTCAACTGCCGGTAGTCAATACATAAGCGAAGAGTGCCATCTTTCTTCTTAACAAACAATACTGGCGCTCCCCAAGGTGACACACCAGGGCTGATGAAGCACTTTTCATGTAGTTCTTGCAACTGCTATGATCTATATGGGCCCCCTACATGCACATTGCGGGAGGTGACAAGCTTTGACACTCTGCAGATCAAAATCTTTTTTCTCTAATTTGTTCCTTTGGGAGCGTTTAATTCGCCAATCTATCCAATAACACACGTGTCTAGGCAATACAAGGGCACATAATAATTTGATAGGCATATAAGCCCTAACTATATTTTTCATGTTTCAAGTAATCTTTATGGCCTTTTTTTTTTAACAATTTTGACTAGGATGCATAGTCCATTTTGTCATATACAATCTAAGCATTTAAGCTTAGAATTGGTTCTAGGTCTTTCAACAAAAATATTGACTTTTAATATTTTATTTGTTAGTATTAATTGCCAATTGCAGTTTTGGTGTCTATTCTATCTCATTCATCAAAAAAAATGTTTTTTTTTGAAGAAAAATAGTAACATTTTTTTTAGCCCCCCAATGTACCACATTTACATTTAAAAACTTTTGGAATTAACCCCCAATCCATTTCCAAACCTAAAACCAAGAGAGCAGAAAATTTAGAAAATGGTAAACATGAAAGTTGTTCCTTTTTGAATCACTCCATTTGAGTTTTGTAACTCAAGTTATGGCCAAAATAAGTTTTTGGGTTTTGCAGATTTTGGTCCAACTTTTGTTCTCTTTTTCATATAAAATTCTCTACCACCACCTTAGGTTTTTCCATCGTCAGAGAATCGCTAAAAAAGTTTTTCTAGAGAGAGTTATAGCTATCCAAACATTACTGTTCAAATGTAAATATGCAGAGTTGCAGGTTTGATATAATGGCATAATTTGGGGTAGGTTTCTTCATAAAAGTTGTTTGTCATTATAAGTTTTTCATGTCCAATGGGCAAAACACAATTGGACCTACACAGCCAAAGTTATGGATTCCCTTTGCATGCTACATTTCAGTCCAAATTATGTCAACTTACCTAAAATGGTCACTAATTGACCCTTATACTTTAGGCTGCAAAAAAAATGGTGGACAACACACACATTTTTTTTCATTTTAGTTTTAAATTCATATACTTGTCAAGTCTCTAGCAGTTTTTAGGGACTTAGGGTTTGTTTTGGGGTGAAGGATGGAAAAGCTTTAGAAGAAAGTTTGTTAATGGGAGAGAGAGAGGAGGAAAAAAAATTTTTTAAGGAGAAGAAGGGCTGCTGTTTGCTTTTTAATTAAACTGGACAAGTCGGCCAAAAATATGTACCTTCAACTCCTTCAACTCTGCTATTGCCATTCTGTATGGTGTTATGGAGATTGGATCCACACTAGGCGGAACATTAATTTCAAAATGCACCTCTCTTTCTGGAGGTAATCCTAGCAATTCATCAGGAAACACATTTGGAAAGTCATATACTGTAGGGATGTCCCTCAATGCTGGATTCTCCACTTGGGTGTCTACCACATGTGCCAAGTATGCTTCACACCCCTTTCTGATCATTTTTCTGGCTAGTGCAGCCGAAATGATGTTTGATGGCAATAGCTGCCTCTCCCCGTATATTACCACATCAACATCGAGGAAGGCCAAAAGTGATTTTGATCTACTGATCAATCATGGCGTGATGCCTGGCTAACCAATCCATGCCCAAGATGATATCATAATCTCTGAAGGGCATTTCAATGAGATCAGATAGAAAAGTATGTCCTTGGATCACCAAAGGAGAATCCCTATACATTCTATTAACCCTGACCTCCTGTCCTAGAGGACTTGTTACTAACACCTCAAAGTCCATTTTTGTACATGGAACAGTAATGCAATCAATGATGCTAGCACTCACATAACAATGGGCAGAACCCGGATCAAATAACAGAAACACATCTTGATTAAAAGTTGAGAAGGTACCAGCCACAACATCAGATGTTTCAGCCTCTTCTCTCTGTCTCATTGCATAGACTCTGACTGGAGCACTGCCTTGCTCTGACTGATTCTGTCACACCCTACTCCTCGTAAGATGTAACATGTTCCCGTAATACACCTAATAAATTACCGTACTTCACCTACCAGTAACCCATTAAATATACTACAAGGGATTTTAAAACAATTTTCGTTCATTTTGGAATTGGTGGGTAATTTTTTTTTCAAATATTAAAAGCCTTTATTTAAAGTCCAAACATAAATTAAATTTTTGGATATTTAAGATTTCCGCAATTTTTACAAAAATTTCGGCAGAGCGCTGTCTGTATTTTGAGAAAACAGTTCTTCAAAACCTGAAAATAAAAACACTCCCAATATTTTTCTCAATCACAACTTCATTTGCAACCACCAAACTTCAAATCAACAATAATGGCAATACTTCAACTCAAAATCCAAATTTCAAATAAAAAATTAATAACTCAAAACATTTCATAAACTCATGCACATTGCATTTTAAATATTTAATTTACATTCACTATTAAATTTACAAACACAAAATCTCAAAAATAATATTATTATAATTTTATCTGTATAACTGCTCAAACTACAGAGATACATATGCATACTATCACATTTACATCAAATTAAACTACCAGGGTATAGACAATACCCGCACAGAAATTCTTCAACCGTGCTCCTCTCTGACTGTAGCAGCTCACTCTACTACTATGTCCCTTTCTCTATCTGCGGCAGCAACTTAAAGCTATCGCTGAGTATAAAGATTGTAACACCCCATTTGTATAGCCTGGTATATTTCATTATTCCGATGACCAGTGTCGGTCCAGACAATTAAGGGGATTAGAACCATACTTAAGACAACTGGAGAAGCCATAAACACAAATAATTAATAATGTCCAATTAGTTAAGTATAAACAAGAAAAATAGAACATAAGAAGTTAAACGAGCCGAGAGTCACAGCGATGGGTGACCTTCTCGGGAACGACTGTGAAGTTATTTTAAACTCAAATTTTGAACCGTAAAATGTGACGCTGCGGTCCTTAGGACCATTACGAACACAGTGGAAAAGAGAAAATCATAAAAAAGAACTGTTCAGCCAGTCAAATAATTAGGTCAAGGAGCCGGAAGAAATATGAAATTAATTGCAAATCGGGATGAACCGGCGAGGGGCAATTTGGTCAATTGACCCCGAGAGCTGACTCCTGACCTAACTGTCAAATAAAATCGGAGAAAAGAAAATTTCGGAATCGAGAATTAAATTAAAGAACTAATAGAAAAAAAAAAAGAAAAAGAAAATTTGAAAAGGTGATGACATCATCATGATGATGCAACTATGACTTCATAATTAATTTTAATTTAATTAACTAATTGACTAAGTCAAATTAAAGAATAAAAACAAAATTGAAAAGCCAAATTTTATCTTTTTCTTCTTCTTTTTTTTTCTCTCTTTCCCGTAGCTTCTCATCCCTCTCCCTTTTCTCACTAAATCCTCCATGGCTACTTAATTTCAAGCTTTTAAAGCTTGAATTAACCCCATAAATCCCATAATTTTCCTAAATAAAACTTGTTCTTGGATCTTGGCAAGCCTATTGAGAAAGAAATTTAACAAGAAAAAAAGAAGAAAAGAAGAGGAAAATTGAAGAATTGGAGCTAAAAATTCTGCTCACTTAAGGTTGGTACTCTTCCTTCATTCTCTCTTTGAATTTATGTTTAAGTAGCTAAGTTACATTTGTAAGCAATAAATAAGTGAATAAAATCAAGCATGGTGGACCAAATAGAAATGTGGGCAGCTAGGGTTTAGGTTTGAGGATGGATAATTTTGATATAAATTATGAATTAGTTAAGTGTGAATGAGTGTATAACTTCTAAGTGTGCAATTAGAATTCAACAAGTGAGTTAAACATGGAAGTTAGGGTTTGAAACCTAGGGTTTGGGAGACAAAATTTGGAGAAATGGTGAAATGATGTCTTTGACCTAATGTGAAGTGAAAAATGGTCATTTGTGACCAAATGAGTTGTGTTAAAAGTGTTGGAATTAAAAGCCAATTCGGATTGGGTATGCACCATGACCAAAAAGTCAACTTTGAGGGACCAAAAATGAAATTTTACAAGTCCAATTGGTATGGGACCAATTGGGAATGAAAATAGGCACTAAATGACACAATTTTCATTTAGGAAGCCTGCCCAAAAAGTGACTAAAACCTAGTGAACAAAGTGGCCAAAGTCGGAAAATCGCAGGCTGCCTCTGCACAAACTGACCAAATGAACAGTGTTTGCCTCTGCACAAACTGACCAAATGAACAGTGTTTGTTCATTTGGTCATAACTCGAGCTAGGCAGATCAAAATGACCTGAAATTTTACCAGCAATTAGATAAGATATAGTTCTAAAACTTTTTTGAAGAACACCAACCCAAATTATGCCATTAACCCAATCAAAATACTGAGCAAAGTTGGTGACCCGAATCTACAGAACTGCAGATTGCCATATGAACAGTAAAGTTTCAATGGCTATAACTCTCTCTAGAAAACTCCGATTTAGGCGATTCTTGAACCGATGGAAACCTAAGACATAGTAGAACATTTCATATGAAGAAAATTAGACCAAATTATGGACCTAACTTAATCAAATTACTGAACGAATTTGGAATCAATAATCTGCCAGAATAAAATTCTGTAGCATGAACAGTAAACATAATTTGCTTATAACTTGAGCTACAAAACTCCAATTGGGGTGATTCAAAAAGGAGAATAAACTTAAGAGAATAAGGAACATTTTCTATGAAGAAAGTTTTGCCAAATTCCAACAGTAAACTGACCAATGAAACAGTACAATTAGGAACACCAAAATTGAAAATTTGGCAATTTTGCCTAAAAGACCTAAGTTTTGAGAAAATAACCAAAACCAACAAGTTTAGTGACCAAAATGTGGTATGTGGGTAAAGTTGGAGTTCCCATACCTATTAAGCCTTAGAAAGTCAACTATTTGACTTGAATAGTATAGTGAATAGTAACCCGAAACACAAAAATTTCGAGAACGTTGAATTTAGCACATTAGAGCTAGGTAAAAGTGAAGCTAAATTTATTTGGGTTTATGTTAAGTTTTAGTACTGAAACATTGTAAAATTGTGTGTTTCAGTTGAAAAGAATACCGGGAAAGAACCCGAGGAACCGAGTCAAGGCCAAGAGGCGACTCGCTTGAGGTTTGTGCACAACGTATACTTTTTATAATCATCTTTTGCATACTGTTTTGAATAATGTGAAATATTGGATTATGGCATTCTTATGATGTTTGATTTAAATTATTGAAAGTTATTATGTATATTTGAAATGATAATGTTTAGCAAATTATTAAGATAAGTTTTGAAATCACAGTGTCATGACCATATATTTGAACACCTCACTAGCACGACTAGTGGGGATAATTAGTTTCGAATTTTGATTCCTTCTCTGGAGAAGTGTTGAGGTGTGCCAGTAGAAGATAATGTGAATGGATATCTATATATTTGAGCTAGCTAGCCTTGTGATGTGATTTCTCTTTAGCCTCTGGCTATTGAGATTCTATTTGTTTCGAATGGCATGATCTAACTATGGGTTTTATGAAATGTGATTTGATACTTCAAAATGAAATTATTTGGGATTAAAATCTCATAATGCATGATTTGTACTTAATTCTCATGTTCAGCCAAATTTTTGAATAAATGTGATTTAAGTTTTGCATAAAGACTATTTTAGTATGTTGTGCACCACTGAGTCCTAGTACTCAGCGATAGCTTCTATTCTTTGCAGATCTACAGAGACTAGAAGAAGCGTGATTGAGTCTTGAGGTGTGAGAAGCTATCAGCTTAAAGTCTTCGGGTATAATTTATACCCTAACTGTAAATATTTCTTTTGATGTATATATTGCACATAAATGTATGGATATGTAAAAATGGTTCTTGAGCAGTTTGTATAAAATTTGTATAAAGTTGTAATATATATTGTAGTTTGAAATTCTCTTAATGTAAATTTTGTAATGATGTATATAAATTGTTTTGTTTCTAATGAAATATGAATGAAACTATTTTATTTAATTTGAATGAAATGTATTGCTAGTATTTTGAGGATTATTGAATTTTGAACTTGAGAAATTGATTGAAGTGATTGTGGAGTTGTTGAAATGGATTGAGTTTGATTGTGAAATTGAAGTAGTTGTTGAGAAAAATTTTTAGAAGTATATTTGTACAGGTATTTGAAGAACTATTTTCTCAAAATACAGAGGGAACTCTGTCAAAATTTTTATAAAAATTACGGAAAAATAAAATGGACTAAAAATATTAACTAGATTTACTTTTAATCATATGTTTTAAATACCTATTAGAAAATGCTCACCACTTAACAAAAGTAAGAAAATTGTTTTAAAATCCCTTGTAGGGTACTTAATGAGTTATCGGTAGGTGAAGTGCGGTAGTTCATTATGTATTCTATGGGATTATGTTATGCCTTACAGAGGGGTAAGGTGTGACATATTTTAGTGGTATCAGAGCAAATTTTTGAAGTATATTTTAACTTGAGAATTTGTGTCTTTTCTTTGTTAAGTATAACTGCTCAATGTCCATTTTTATTACATACAGTGCATTACATCATGAATATGAACTAACGGAGGGAAATCTCCATGTGTTACTTGTTCAGGAGATACCCTAACTTCAGCCTGAAATGGAAGAAGGGGATCGCTCAGTTGAGCAGTCTGTTGAAGCTGAGGCACAAGGGGAAGCCCCAGCTTTACCGAATGTCGATGGTCAAGAGCACCCACAAATGCCTGATTCCTCGCACGCTTGCACAGCAGATGGCTGCAATGTTTCAATAAATGGCTGGGGGTATGCCTGTTCAAACTCCACCACAACCACCTGTGGCACAACCATTGCCTCCAGCCAGACAGTATGACAAGTTATTAAAGTATGGGGCTGCAGAATTCAAGGGTACAGTGGACCCTTTAGAGGCAGAGTAATGGCTTGAAAGAATGGATAGAGTGTTTAAGAAACTGCACTGCCAAGATGAACTAAAGTTTGAGTATTCTGTGTCTCTACTGCAAGGGGATGCATATAATTGGTGGAAGACCATCCCCCACACCTTGGTTGAACCACCAGTGCTGACCTGGGATGACTTCATTAGAGAGTTCAGACAGAAATACATCCCAGATGCATATGTTGACCAAAAACTGCAAGAATTTTTGAGTTTGAAACAAGGAAATAGATCAGTGGCAGAGTATGAGAGGGAGTTCTCCCGCTTAAGTCATTATGCTGGGAGTCTCCTTACTACCAGCAAGGCAAGGTGCAAGAGATTTGAGACGGGTTTGAAGCCCAGCATAAGGATGCAAGTTGTGGGATTTCGACACAGCAACTTCTCAGAGCTTATGTCTCAAGCACTTGAACTGGAGAGAATTGAATCAGAAGCAACCCCAGTGAAAGAAAAATCAGAAAAAGCTGAGAAATCAGAAAAAGACAAGGGGGAAAAATTAGTTGAACAAAGTTCTGGTGCTACCTCTGGAAAGAAAAGAAATTTAGTGGACCCAGCAGGGGTCGAGGTGGAAGATTTTATAGGGTCAGATTTTCCGGACAGAGACCCCCTAGGTCTGGTCAGCAGTCGAGCAGGGGTTCACATTATGGCCGCCCCTGTGAGACTTGTGGCAAGATTCATGGGGGGGAATGCTATTAGGCCACTGGAGCCTGCTTTAACTGCGGAGGCAAGGGTCATTTAGCAAGAGACTACACTAGTGCTCCGTCTTTGAGATATGGTCCAGCTCCTACTACTACCGAGGGATCTATTCAGAGTCCTGCTCCTAGAGGTTCACAGTCAGTTGGCAGAGGAAGAGGTAGAGGTAGAGGCACCGCTCAGCCAGTGGAACACGATTGGTCAATCAGCACAAGGGAGTGCTTCAGCCAGAGTCTACACGATGAGACAGCGAGAAGAGGCTGAGACTTCTGATGTGGTAGCTGGTACATTCTCTATCTCTGATCAAGAAGTATTTGTATTGTTTGATCCGGGTTCAACCCATTCATATGTTAGTGCTAGCACAGTCAGTTCACTTACTGTTCCATGTGTGCAAATGGGTTTTGAAGTGCTAGTAACTAGTCCATTAGGACAAGAAGTCCGGGTCAGCAGAATTTATAGAGACTGTCCTTTGGTGATCCAAGGATATGTTTTCCTGTCAGACTTGATTAAAATGCCCTTCAGAGAGTATGATATCATCTTGGGCATGGATTGGTTAGCCAGGCATCACGCCATGATTGACTGTAGACTGAAGACAGTCACTTTTGGTCTTCCTTTGTACAGTGATGTGATAATACATGGGGAGAGGCATTTACTGCCATCAAACATCATTTCGGCTGCAATAGCCAGAAGGATGATCAGAAAGGGGTGTGAAGCATACTTGGCACATGTGATAGACACCCAAGTGGGGAGCCCAGCACTAAGGGACATCCCTACTGTATGTGACTTTCTGGATGTATTTCCTGATGAATTGCCAGGATTACCTCCAGAAAGAGAGGTGCAGTTTGAGATTGATGTTATGCCTGGTGTGGACCCAATCTCCATAACGCCATATAGAATGGCACCTGCAGAATTGAAAGAGTTGAAAGTGTAGTTGCAAGAATTGCTTGACAAGGACTTTATTCGCCCTAGTGTGTCACCTTGGGGAGCGCCAGTATTGTTTGTAAAGAAGAAAGATGGCACTCTCCGCTTGTGTATTGATTATCGACAGTTGAATAAGGTGACAATAAAGAATAGATATCCATTGCCCCGCATTGATGACTTGTTTGATCAGTTGAGGGGTGCAGCTGTGTTCTCCAAAATTGACCTGAGATCAGGTTATTATCAGCTAAAAGTACAAGAGCAAAGTATTCCTAAAACTGCATTCAGAACCCGCTATGGCCATTATGAGTTTTTGGTTATGCCATTCGGGTTAACTAATGCTCATACGCTTTATGGATCTGATGAACACTATCTTCAGACCATACCTCGACCAGTTTGTTGTGGTATTCATAGATGATATATTGGTCTATTCGAGGAATGCAGAAGAGCATGATAGACATCTGCGGATTGTACTGTAGACTTTGAGGGAGAAACAGCTATATGCCAAATTGTCGAAGTGTGAATTTTGGCTGAAGGAAATATCTTTCTTGGGGCATGTAGTATCAGAAGAGGGCATTAAAGTAGATCTAAGTAAGATTGAAGCTGTCCTTAATTGGAGGCCACCCAGAAATGTCACAGAAATTCACAGTTTTCTGGGTTTAGCTGGATACTACCGTAGATTTGTGAAGGGATTCTCCATGTTGGCATCTCCATTGACCAAGTTGCTTAGAAAAGATGTAAAATTTCAGTGGACAGATAAATGCCAACAAAGTTTTGATGAATTGAAGAAATGTTTGACTGAAGCTCCAGTCCTAACTTTACCTACACCTGTAAAGAATACACCGTTTACAGTGATGCTTCTCACAATGGGTTAGGCTGTGTATTGATGCAAGATCGAAATGTCATTGCCTATGCATCACGCCAGTTGAAACCGCATGAGAGGAATTATCTGACACATGATTTGGAGCTTGCAGCTATTGTGTTTGCTCTTAAGATCTGGAGACACTATTTGTATGGGGAAAAGTGTTACATCTACACAGATCATAAGAGTTTAAAGTATTTGGGCACCCAGAAAGAGCTGAATTTGAGACAGAGGAGATGGTTAGAGTTGATAAAAGGCTATGATTGTCTGATAGACTATTAGCCAGGGAAAGCTAATGTTGTGGCTGACGCCTTAAGTCGCAAGACTATGGCAAGTCTACGGGTTACTCTTTTGTCTTTGGTACATGACTTGAGATCATTACATGCCAGCTTAGAGATTAATGATGATGGGCAGACAGCAGTTGCATGGCATGTACAGCCAATGTTGATTGATCAGATTAGAATGGTTACTCAGAATGATCAGAAGTATCAGAAGCTGATGGAAGAAGTCTGGCAGGGCAAGAAACCAGAATTTTCATTCAGAGATGATGGTCTACTGCTACACCAGGGCAGAATATGTGTTCCTAATGATGTTGATTTGAGACAGATCATTTTGAAGGAAGCACATGAGTCTCCTTTTGCCATGCATCCTGGTGGCACAAAAATGTATAGGGGGCTAAAAGAGCATTATTGGTGGATGGGTATGAAAAGAGATGTGGCAGAGTTTGTATCCAAATGCCTAACTTGTCAGCTAGTGAAGGCAGAGCATCAAGTACCCGCTGGGTTGTTACATCCACTACCAGTACTAGAGTGGAAATGGGAGAGAATAATGATGGATTTTGTGATGGGACTTCCGAGGACACAAAAGAGTCATGATGCAGTTTGGGTCATTGTTGACAGACTGACTAAATCTGCTCATTTTCTGCCAGTTCGGATGCACTACAGTTTAGAAAGATTGGCCAAGTTATACATTGATGAGATTGTGAGGCGCATGGAGTGCGGTATCCATCGTGTCGCAGAGATCCTAGGTTCACTTCTAGATTCTCGGGGTAGTCTTGAGAGAGCCCTAGGAACTAGATTGAACTTCGATCGCATTCCACCCATGCATGCATGGCCAGTCCGAGAGGGTAATTCAGATCTTGGAGGACATGCTACGGGCTTGTGTGATTGAGTTTAAGGGCAGTTGGGATACACACTTGCCTTTGATTGAGTTTGCTTACAACAACAGCTACCAATCAAGCATTGGGATGCCTCCATATGAAGCTTTGTATGGTAGAAAATGTAGAATCCTGTTGTGCTGGGATAACGTGGGTGAAAGAAAGATGATTGGACCCGAAATTGTTCAGCAGACTGAGGAGAAGATCAGGGTGATCAGAGATCGACTTAAGACTGCATCAGACCGTCAGAAGTCCTACATTGATTTGAAAAGAAAGAATATTGAGTATGCAGTGGGTGAGAAAGTTTTCCTCAAAGTTTCTCCTTGGAAGAAAATTATGAGATTCGGCAGAAAGGGGAAACTGAGTCCTCGCTTCATTGGGCCATATGAGGTTTTGGAAAGAGTGGGTCCTTTGGCATATCGGTTGGCATTACCTCCAGAGTTGGAAAAGATACATAATGCTTTCCATGTATCGATGTTGAGGAGGTATCGATAAGACCCATCTCATGTTGTAACACCCTAGGCAAATCCCACACGGGAGAGATGGTTTATAAGTGTGAGGCCCATAGCGAATAATATCACTAGTGGAGCCATTACATTTTGGACTCCACGAGTGTGTGGTGCGAGGACGCGCGGAGAGCTGGTGGGCTTGTCACGACCTAGGGATGGGGTTGGGACGTGCTTGTTCAACCCCGTGTCCCACATCGGAAGAAAAGATTTGGGCCATATATGTGGGAGCCTTCCTCACCTGGTCAGCGCACTTTTGGGAATGAAACCTCCCAAGGGACAAATCCGTGAGGCCCATGGGCCAAAGTGGACAATACTAACTCGAGAAGGATCGGGCTGTTACACATGTACTACCAGTAGAGGAAATTGAAGTAAATCCAGACCTCACATATGAAGAAGAACCCATAGAGATTCTGGCTTATGAGGTGAAGTAGCTACGGAACAAGCAGATACCATTGGTAAAAGTACTGTGGAACCATCATTCGGGCCACGAGGCTACTTGGGAACGAGAAGAGGACATGAGGAGACAGCACCCACAGCTATTCAGAGATTAGTACCAGGTAAAATTTCGAGACGAAATTTATTTTAAGGGGGGGAGAATTGTAACACCCCATTTGTATAGCCTGGTATATTTCATTATTCCGATGACCGGTGTCGGTCCGCACAATTAAGGGGATTAGAAACATACTTAAGACAACTGGAGAAGCCATAAACACAAATAATTAATAATGTCCAATTAGTTAAGTATAAACAAGAAAAATAGAACATAAGAAGTTAAACGAGCCGAGAGTCATAGCGATGGGTGACCTTCTCGGGAACGACTGCGAAGTCATTTTAAACACAAATTCGAACCGTAAAATGTGACGCCGCGGTCCTTAGGACCATTACGAACACAGTGGAAAAGAGAAAATCATGAAAAAGAACTGTTCAGCCAGTCAAATAATTAGGTCAAGGAGCCGGAAGAAATATGAAATTAATTGCAAACCGGGATGAACCGGCGAGGGGCAATTTGGTTAATTGACCCCGAGAGCTGACTCCTGACCTAACTGTCAAATAAAATCAGAGAAAAGAAAATTTCGAAATCGAGAATTAAATTAAAGAACTAATAGAAAAAAAAAAGAAAAAGAAAAGTTGAAATGGTGATCACATCATCATGATGATGCAACTATGACTTCATAATTAATTTTAATTTAATTAACTAATTGACTAAGTCAAATTAAAGAATAAAAACAAAATTGAAAAGCCAAATTTTATCTTCTTCTTCTTCTTTTTTTTTCTCTCTTTCCCGTAGCTTCTCATCTGTAACACCCCTAAGTTCGGTAGTGCGTTCTACTGTTCCGGTGACCAGTGTTGTCCGGATAGCTTGGATGCCTAGAACTACACTTCGTTATGATTGAGGAGACATAAAATAATGAAATACAAGAAAAGAGAATACAAGAAAAATAAAGGAAAAATAATAGCAAAGACATGTAACCAAGTTAAGCGAGCCGAGAACCCTAGCGATGGGTGACCGCACCGGGAAGTCACAGCGCAGACTGTTGACTAGCCCTGGACCGTGGGGAACCCTAGAAATTAATTTTAAGACTTAAAGAGACATCAATTTAATTATAAATATCATTAGAAATATCAAAGAAAAATTAAATAATTAGTACAAAGAAAAGTGAGAAATCGAAAAACGGACAAAACCCGGTATTACTGAAAAATCGGGAATGCAATCCGAACAGGGGCATTGTGGTCATTTGACACCCCGAGTTGTCTTTTGACCTAAATTTCCATTAAAAATACATGATATTATATTTGTAAAATGTCATAAAAATTAAAATTGTGGTACATAGTATAAATGATGGAAGTTTGGGGCATAAAAATGAAAATTGAGAAAGTTTGAATAATTAAACATTAAAATAAATTAAGTGCTCCACTAAGGCAGCTTGGACCACCTATAAAAGACACTTTGGACAGCTGAACATCATCTTCAACCTCCAGCAAATGAACCAGCCGAATGCATCCCAAAGAAAACTCCATGGCCATTCATGCATGAAGCTCCAATCCTCCATGATCAAGCCCTAGTTTCTTCAAGAGTCCTTCACTAAAGTTGTTCTATACAACTTGGGCAGTAGATAGGCAGCAAGAAATTTATATTTTGGTGAGGTTTTGAAGAATTTCAAAAGTGGTAAGTATGTATTTTTGATGCTTGCTTCATTAAAGTTTGTGTGGATGCTATGGGTACTTGAATTGTGGAAAGAATTTTGAGGTTTGATGTTTAAAGGGAGAGCTGTATTTTTGGCAGCCATGGAAACACTTTGAGGACAGCTTATTCTTGCTTCTAAATGGTAGATTAAATGATTGATTAAATGTATATTGTGTAGGAAATTGTTGGGTGATGTATACTTAGTATATGTAAATGTAAAATGAGATTTAAAGCTTGGAAAGTAATGGAATGTAAGTGTACCATTGTGGTAGTTCGCTAACTCTTGAAGAATGCTGGAATTCATACTTGGTTTATGGAATAATGATGTTAAAATGTGTTGGTTGTTATGGCAGTTTGAGTGTGTGTATGGTGGTGTGAAGTGGGACATGTAAATGAGTGTAAATTGGTGATTGAATTGTTGTAAATTAGGTTTGAAAAATTCTGCACTTGTTGGTGCACATTGAATGCAATTGTAAGCTGCCAAAATGACCTATAATGTGTTATGAATTATGTTTAGGTCATGATACAACCAGAATTGGCTTGAAGGTTGAGTTTGGTAAGTGTTAAAAGTGATGTTTGATATGTATGCAAGAATTGCAATAAGGCAGTTTCAGTTTTAGGCCTATCACTTTAAGTGTGTGGCTCCAATTGGTATGAGACCAATTGGAGATGAAACTAGGAACAAAATGTGCCAACTTTCATGAAGAAAGCTTGCCAAAATTCTGCTTGCAAAGTAGCTTGAAAAATGACCAAATCCGGATTAAGTGCAATAAGGCCTGAAAATTGACCATTTGGGTAGCAGTTAGTGTTTAGGCCATAACTCACTCAAAACAGGTCCAATTGACCTGAAATTTTAACCATGAATAGTTAAGACCCATATCTACAAGTCTTATGAAGACACCAAATCCTAGAAATGACCATAAGTAAGTCAAACAGTTTGCACAAGTTTGGGTCCAAAAACTGGCCGAACCTAAAATGACCTAAAGTGACCTAAAGTGACCAATTTTGGTGCAATTTGACCAGCAATAGTAAAATGACCATAACTTGGTCTACATAACTCAGAATGACCTGAAATTTTGCTCCACGTGCAATAAGACATAGATCTACAAGTTTGTAGTTTTGACCGAAACCCGAAAACCGAGGGAACTAGGTCGTCCGGCTAGGTCAAACTAGTATCCCGGAATCCAGCAAATTGCAAGAAAACGCAATATACATGGAAATGAGTTTGGTAACATATACCAACCTTAAAAGACTATCGAATGTGACATATTAGTAACATTAAAACCTAAATTACCTAGAATGCACCGAGGGTCGACATATTAGGTTGACTAAGTAAATAATAGAATTCAGTGAATTACTTATCAAGCATTACCGTTACAGACAGTTTAATTGAGTACTGAAACACTTCAAATTGTGTTTCTCAGTTAGCAAAGACTCAGGGAAAGGGAAGGAAACACTGGGTCAGAGCCAAGAGGCATATATCAGAGGTTTGTGCACAATAAGTATTTCTTTTGAATTTTTAAATTGAAATAAATTATGATTATTTATATGTTATTGTTTTAAATTATGTTTGTGCACAATAATTAATTCTTTTGAATTTTTCAATTGGAATAAATTATGATTATTTGTATTGTTTTAAATTGTGTTTGTGCACAATAATTAATTCTTTTGAATTTTTCAATTGGAATAAATTATGATTATTTGTATTGTTTTAAATTGTGTTTGTGCACAATAGTTATTTCTTTTGAAATTTTCAATTGAAGTAAATTATAATTATTTGTATGTTATTGTTTTAAATTGTGTCCGTGCACAATACTTTTTATATTCACTGCTTTTACCGTAAAATTTATTTGGAGAATTGAGTTATGAATAATTTTGATTGTTTTAACTTTGGGAATTGTATTTGGAAATTATTGTGTTGCCTACTTTGCAAATGGAAATTTTGAGATAAAATATGATTTATGGTTTCTATGAAATATTGTGATTTGAAATTGTTTTGATTCACACTTGGCATGACATTGTTACTATGTTCCTCCTCCATTTATGGGGTGAGTGTGATATATTCCTCCCTCTTTTACTTATCAGTCTGGAGTGAGTGTGATTATGTTCCTCCCTCTTTGACTTACCAGTCTGAGGTGAGTGTGGATGAGTACTCATTATTCAGCTAGCTTCCTCCCTCATTGATTTCGATTATTGGGGTGAGTGTGTCTTGTCGTGGTGTACAACACGGCATGTGTGGAAAAATTGTGTCATGGCCTAAATTATGTTATCGATTGGCAACATTGTATTATTCAGTTATTTGATCGAATTGTGTTATTGGTTTGCAAAATGGTATTATTCAATTACTTGATCAAATTTGTGTTAGATGGATTTTGTAAATTGTGAAATGGAATTGTGAATCATTTGATTTGTGAACTGCCAATAAAAGATTTATATATCGCATTTCAAATTGTTATTGTGCACCACTGAGTAAATTTTACTCAGCGATAGCTTTTCATTGCTGTCGCAGGTAGACAGACTGACAGGGCAGCAGACTAGGCTGCTAGTACTACATTGAGAGATCATCGGGTATATTGAGTATACCACATTTTGTATTTTGTACTGTAATGTATGTTCACTGTATGTATATATTGTTCTTGGTTTTGAGCAGTTATAACTTAAAATTGTACATTGAAGTTGTAAAGTAAATTATGAGTATTTTGGCTTGAAAAATTTGTACTGTATTTCTTTTATCTCAGTCTTTGAAAAATTATTGTGGATTTGAGTTGAAAAACATATTGTGTTGAATTATGTTAGAGTGTGAGATTGAGAAAAATATTGAAGTGCTTTTTATAGGTTTTTGAAGAACTGTTTTGTCCAAAATACAGATGGCACTTTGCCAAAATTTTTATAGAAATTATTAATAGTCCAAATGTGTTAGCTGTTTCACTTCAGTTCAAAAAGGTTTTTAACACCTGTAAATAGTGCTCACCACTATAAAAGAAGTAAGAAAAGTTTTTAAAATCCCTTGTAGTGTATTTAATGGGTTATCAGTAGACGGAGTTGGTAATTCATTAGGTATACTACGGGATCATGTTATGCTTTACAGAGGGGTAGGGTGTGACATCATCCCTCTCCCTTTTCTCACTAAATCCTCCATGGCTACTTAATTTCAAGCTTTTAAAGCTTGAATTAACCCCATAAATCCCACAATTTTCCTAAATAAAACTTGTTCTTGGATCTTGGCAAGCCTATTGAGAAAGAAATTTAACAAGAAAGAAAGAAGAAAAAAGGAGGAAAATTGAAGAATTGGAGCTAAAAATTCTGCTCACTTAAGGTTGGTACTCTTCCTTCATTCTCTCTTTGAATTTATGTTTAAGTAGCTAAGTTACATTTGTAAGCAACAAATAAGTGAATAAAATCAAGCATGGTGGACCAAATAGAAATGTGGGTAGCTAGGGTTTAGGTTTGAGGATGGATAATTTTGATACAAATTATGAATTAGTTAAGTGTGAATGATTGTATAACTTCTAAGTATGCAATTAGAATTCAACAAGTGAGTTAAACATGGAAGTTAGGGTTTGAAACCTAGGGTTTGGGAGACAAAATTTGGAGAAATGGTGAAATGATGTCTTTGACCTAATGTGAAGTGAAAAATGGTCATTTGTGACCAAATGAGGTGTGTTAGAAGTGTTGGAATTAAAAGCCAATTCGGATTGGGTATGCACCATGACCAAAAAGTCAACTTTGAGGGACCAAAAATGAAATTTTACAAGTCCAATTGGTATGGGACCAATTGGGGATGAAAATAGGCACTAAATGACACAATTTTCATTTAGGAAGTCTGCGCAAAAAGTGACTAAAACCTAGTGAACAAAGTGGCCAAAGTCGGAAAATCGCAGGCTGCCTCTGCACAAACTGACCAAATGAACAGTGTTTGTTCATTTGGTCATAACTCAAGCTAGGCAGATCAAAATGACCTGAAATTTTACCAGCAATTAGATAAGATATAGATCTAAAACTTTTATGAAGAACACCAACCCAAATTATGCCATTAACCCAATCAAAATACTGAGCAAAGTTGGTGACCTGAATCTGCAGAACTGCAGATTGCCATATGAACAGTAAAGTTTCAATGGCTATAACTCTCTTTAGAAAACTCTGATTTAGGCGATTCTTGAACCGATGGAAACCTAAGACATAGTAGAATATTTCATATGAATAAAATTAGACCAAATTATGGACCTAACTTAATCAAATTGCTGAACGAATTTGGAATCAATAATCTGCCAGAATAAAATTCTGCAGCATGAACAGTAAACATAATTTGCTTATAACTTGAGCTACAAAACTCCAATTGGGGTGATTCAAAAAGGAGAATAAACTTAAGACAATAAGGAACATTTTATATGAAGAAAGTTTTGCCAAATTCCAACAGTAAACTGACCAATGAAACAATATAATTAGGGACACCAAAATTGAAAATTTGGCAATTTTGCCTAAAAGACCTAAGTTTTGAGAAAATAACCAAAACCAACAAGTTTAGTGACCAAAATGTGGTATGTGGGTGAAGTTGGAGTTCCCATTCCTATTAAGCCTTAGAAAGTCAACTATTTGACTTGAATAGTATAGTGAATAGTAACCCAAAACACAAAAATTTTGAGAACGTCGAATTTAGCACGTTAGAGCTAGGTAAAAGTGAAGCTAAATTTATTTGGGTTTATGTTAAGTTTTAGTACTGAAACATTGTAAAATTATGTGTTTCAGTTGAAAAAATGCCGAAAAAGAACCCGAGGAACCGAGTCAAGGCCAAGAGGCGACTCGCTTGAGGTTTGTGCACAACGTATACTTTTTATAATCATCTTTTTCATACTGTTTTGAATAATGTGAAATATTGGATTATGGCATTCTTATGATGTTTGATTTAAATTGTTGAAAGTTATTATGTATATTTGAAATGACAATATTTAGCAAATTGTTAAGATAAGTTTTGAAACCACAGTGTCATGACCATATATTTGAACACCTCACTAGCACGACTAGTGGGGGTAATTAGTTTCGAATTTTGATTCCTTCTCTGGAGAAGTGTTGAGGTGTGCCAGTAGAAGAGGATGTGAATGGATATCCATATATTTGAGCTAGCTAGCCTTGTGATGTGATTTCTCTTTAGCCTCTGGCTATTGAAATTCTATTTGTTTCGAATGGCATGATCTAACTGTGGGTTTTATGAAATGTGATTTGATACTTCAAAATGAAATTGTTTGGGATTAAAATCTCATAATTCATGATTTGTACTTAATTCTCATGTTCAACCAAATTTTTGAATAAATGTGATTTAAGTTTTGCATAAAGATTATTTTAGTATGTTGTGCACCACTGAGTCCTAGTACTCAGCGATAGCTTCTATTGCTGTCGCAGATACAGAGACTAGAGGAGCAGCAGACTGAGCTGCTGAGGTGTGAGGAGCTATCAGCTTAAAGTCTTCGGGTATAATTTATACCCTAACTGTAAATATTTCTTTTGATGTATATATTGCACATAAATATATGGACACGTAAAAATAGGTCTTGAGCAGTTTGTATAAAATTTGTATAAAATTGTAATATATATTGTAGTTTGAAATTCTCTTAATGTAAATTTTATAATGATGTATATAAATTGTTTTGTTTCTAATGAAATATGAATGAAACTATTTTATTTAATTTGAATGAAATGTATTACTAGTATTTTGAGGATTATTGAATTTTGAACTTGAGAAATTGATTGAAGTGATTGTGGAGTTGTTGAAATGGATTGAGTTTGATTGTGAAATTGAAGTAGTTGTTGAGAAAAATTTTTAGAAGTATTTTTTTACAGGTATTTGAAGAACTTTTTTCTCAAAATACAGAGGGAACTCTGTCAAAATTTTTATAAAAATTGCGGAAAAATAAAATGGACTAAAAATATTAACTAGATTTACTTTTAATCATATGTTTTAAATACCTATTAGAAAATGCTCACCACTTAACAAAAGTAAGAAAATTGTTTTAAAATCTCTTGTAGGGTACTTAATGAGTTATCGGTAGGTGAAGTGCGGTAGTTCATTAGGTATTCTAGGGATCATGTTATGCCTTACAGAGGGGTAAGGTGTGACAAAGATACTCAGTGGTGCACATTAAAATGTAAAATGTATAATTTAAAACATTAATGAACAATTCATAATTCAAATATTTCACAATCATATTTCAAATTTTCAAATCACATTTATAACAAATCATAATTTTCAAAGCTTAATACAACACAAAATTTAATCAAACAATTTAATAAACATATTTTTGCCAAACAATAACACAACTTAGGCCATGACACAAAATTTCCGAACATGCTGTGTGTACATCACGACAAGGCAAACACCCCCACTAATCGAAATCAATGAGGGAGGTGGCTAGCTAGCTAATGAGTACTCATCCAAACTCGCCCCTCAGACTGGGAAGCCAGAGAGGGAGGAAATTGATCAAATATCAAACTCACCCCACAAGTGGATGAGGAACATATTAATATTGCCATGCCAAGTGTGAATTAAAACGATTTAAAAATATGATGTTCAATTATAATTGATGCAACAATTAAACAAGCTTCATTTCAAATCTCCATTTCCAAAGTAGACAACACACAAATTCTCAAATAAAATTTCCAAAGCCATAACTAAATTCAAAACCATATTGTTCAAATATTCCTTACAAATCAATAAATAATTTTCATTTCAAATTTCCATTGTAAAATAGGCAACACAACATTTTCGAAATTCATAATGAATAAAACATATTCACAATGTATAACAAATCAATTTTCATTGTGAAACTATAATTTATAAATTTTTGTGCACAAACCTGATGCGAGTGGCCTATCGGCCTTGACTAGATTCCTCGGGTTCTTTCCCGGTGTTCTTTTCCACTGAAACACATAGTTTCACAGTGTTTCAGTATTATAACTTAGCATAAATCCAATAATTGATTCATAAATACTTAATTCTAGCCTAAATATGCTTAAACTAACGTTCTTGAAAATTTTCATTTTGGAGTTACTATTCACTACACTATTCAAGTCAATTTGTTGACTTTCTAAGGCTTAATAGGTATGGGAATTCCAACTTCACCCACATACCACATTTTGATCACTAAATTTGTTGGTTTTGGTTGTTTTCTTAAAACTTAGGTCTTTTAGGCAAAATTGCCAATTTTCAGTTTTGGAGTCCTAAGTTGCACTGCTCCATTGGTCACTTTACTGTTGGAATTTGGCAAAACTTTCTTCATAGAAAATGTTCCCTAATGTCTTAAGTTTATTCTCCTTTTTGAATCACACCAATTGGAGTTTTGTAGCTCAAGTTATGGCCATTTGAACCATGGCTGCCGGATTAGATTCAACCCAGAATTCTGGGCAATTTTTGGTGCTGGCAGATTCGGGTCACCAACTTGGGGTGGCCAAATTACTTGGTTAATGGCATAATTTGGGTTTGTGTTCTTTATGAAAGTTTTAGGTCTATATCTCGTCTAACCACTAGTAAAATCTCAGGTCATTTTGACCTGCCTAGCTCAAGTTATGACCAAATGAACAAATACTGTTCATTTGGTCAATTTGTACAGGGCAGCCTACAATTTTCTAACTTTGGTCAATTTGTTCACTATGTTTTGGTCACTTTTTGGGCATGCTTCCTAAATGAAAATTGTGTCATTTAGTGTTTATTTTCAAATTGGTTCCATACCAATTGGACTTGTAAAATTTCATTTTTGGTCCTTCAAAGTTGACTTGGTCATGCTGCCAGCAGCATGACCACACTCCCTTTGAATTTGGCTTTCATTCAAACACTTCTGACACACTTAATTAGGTCACAAATGACCATTTCTCACTTCACATTAGGTCAAAGATACCATTTACAAGTTTCTCACATTTTTGTCTCTAAACCCTAAGTCCAAAACCCTAGTTCACAATTTCTTTGCATTTAACCAAATCTAAACATTTCAATCTCATTACTACATTCACATAAGCTTGCCTAAAATATTAAATTCAATCAAAACACATGCTTTTCATCACAAACCCTAGCTGCCAGAATTTCCATCTAGTCCTCCAACAATTAATTTCTTTTCATTTTAAGCATATTTCCATGTTCTTCATGCTATAAATACTTAAATTAAACTATAATTTCCAAGTTTAGCTACTAACCTTGAATGCAGAATTTTCAATCTCCCTTTTCTTAATTTTCTCCTTCTTTCTTTCCCTTGAATCTTCTTTTCTAGTTGCCTAAACAAACTTTAACCATGGTAAGACAATTTTCTATGGTGGGATTTTGTAGTCTTCAAGCTCAAAGATGAGCTTCAATAATAGTTTTTGGTGAGGAAGGGAAAAAAGAGATGGGTCACATTTTTTTTAAGAAGAAGATGATTTTATTTTTCTTTTCTTTTCTTTTCTTTTCTTTTCTTTTCTTTTCTTTTCTTTTATGTCTTAAGAAGACCAAAAATCTAATTAATTAAATATATTAATTATTATTTTTATGGCATCATGCATGATGTCATCACCCTTTTTAACTTTTTCATTTTCTCTTTTTTTTTTCTATTAGTTCTTTAATTTAATTCTTGATTCCAAAATTTTCTTTTCTCCGATTTTATTTGACAGTTAGGTCAGGAGTCAGCTCTCAGGGTCAATTGACCAAATTGCCCCTCGCCGGTTCAACCCGATTTGCAAATAATTCAATATTTCTTCCGGCTCCCTGACCTAATTATTTGACTGGGTTAACAGTTCTTTTTCTTGATTTTCTCTTTTCCACTGTGTTCGTAATAGTCCTAAGGACCGCAGCGTCACATTTTACGATTCGAAATTTGAGTTTAAATCGACTTCGCAGTCGTTCCCGAGAAGGTCACCCATCGCTGTGACTCTCAGCTCGTTTAACTTCTTATGTTCTGTTTTTCTTATTTAAACTTAACTAATTGACAATTACTAATTATTTGTGTTTATAGCTTATCTAGTTGTCTTAAGGGTGGTTCTAATCCCCTTAATTGTCCGGACCGACACTGGTCACCGGAACAGTGGAATATACCTAGCTATACAAATAGGGGTGTTACATATTCACTGTGCCTTAGCTGCCTGCTGGGTTACCTCTACCCCTGCCTCTACCTTTGCTAGGTGGTTGTGAACCTCTGATGACAGGGCTCTGAACTGACCCTTCAGCAGTAGTAGGAGGTGGTCCAACTCTGCGAGTACTGGTACAGTCCTTGGCAAAGTGCCCTGTGCCTCCACAGTTATAACAGGCTCCTACGACCTTGTAGCACATACCACCATGATTTCTTCCACAAGTTTCACATTGGCGAGGAGGGTAGGAAATTCTAGTTGTTCGACGACTGGACCTTGGTGGTCTCTGCCCTGATGATCCACCTCTGTTATATCCCTGAGCTCAGGGCTCTTCAAATTCTTTTCTCTTCCCCAAATTACTGCTAGAGCTCTGACCCATACGTTTCTCCCTCTTCTCTATTTCACACTGCCCTTGTGGGGGTTAGGTTTATACTTGGGCTTGGGCTAACAGATTATCAGCCATTTGTTGAAAGAAAGTGGCCATTTGCTGGGCCATTTGTGTAGTAATTTGTACAGGTGGGGCTAGTAAAGTCGAGCTTCAATTCTCTGAGGGGCTGGGGCATCCCCTTGTACCTCAGCCTCTATAGATTGATCGACTGAACGATCACCCTCTTCCATAGTCAATTTGAGGATCTTAGAGCTCCTGAACAAATAACACAAGGAGATTTCCTCCTGTTAGTGCATATTTATAATGTAATGTGCTGTATGTATCAAACAATGACATTGAGCAGTTATACTATGAAGAAAGAATATTCAAATTATAGGTGAAAAAAAAATTCAAAAACTAGCTCTGATACCACTAAAACATGTCACACCCTACCCCTCTGTAAGGCATAATATGATCCCATAGTATACCTAATGAATTACCAACTTCGTCTACTGATAACCCATTAAATACACTACAAGGGATTTTAAAACTTTTCTTACCTCTTTTTACAGTGGTGAGCACTATTTACATGTGTAAAAAATTTTTTGAACTGAAGTGAAACAGTTAACACATTTAAATTATTAGTAATTCTTGTAAAAATTTTAGCGGAGTGCCATCTGTTTTTTGAATAAAACAGTTCTTCCAAAACCTGTAAAAAGCACTTCAAATATATTTCTCAATCCCAACTCTAACATTTAATCAACATAATATGTTTCTCAACTCAAATCCACAATAATTTTTCAGTATTTTCAAAGGCTGAGATAAAAGAAATATATCACAATATATACAAATCAAAATAATTTACAATTTATTTTACAACTTCAATGTACAATTTTAATTTACAATTGTTCAAAACCAAGAACACTATATACATACAGTGAACATACATTACAATACAAAATGTAAAATATGGTATACTCAATATATCCGATGATCTCTCAGTATAGTACTAGCAGTCTAGTCTGCTGCCCTGTCAGTCTGTCTACCTGCGACAGTAATGAAAAGCTATCGCTGAACCAATGTCTCAGTGGTGCACAACATTAACAAAATACAACTTTAAATCATAAATCATAAGTCACATAAATAGTGGATACTTAAAACATAGTCAAATTCAAAAGACAGTGAATGTCAATAAGAATTTAAACTTCATTTCACAATATCACAATGAATATCAATAAATCATACACACACAGCTTAATCATGTTGCCAAAGTTCAATTCATCCCAAAAACCGATGGCTAGTGAGGAATTCAATTCATCCCAAAAGCCGATGGCTAGTGAGGAATAACATAGCTAGCTAGCAATAATATGAGTACTCATTCTATTCGTCCTCAACAGGCACACACCTAAACACTTCAGCCAGAGAGGGAATTCAATTCATCCCACTAGACAAGCTAGCGAGGAATTCAATCAATATACATGATAGTTGTGGTTTCAAACCATTTACAATGCTTTTCAATTAATAAGTATCCATCAAATATTATTCAAACAATTTCTCACAATTTAAAACAATAATATACAAATAGTCATAATTTATTTCAATTGAAAAATTCAAAAGAAATAATTGTTGTGCACAAACCTCTGATAACTGTCTCTTGGCCCTGACTCAGTGTTTCCTTCCCTTTCCTTGAGTCTTTGCTAACTGAAACACACAATTTGAAGTGTTTCAGTACTCATTTAAACTGTCTCTAACAATAAGGTTCAATAATTAATTTATTGAATTCTATTATTTCCTTAGTCAACCTAAGATGTTGACCCTCGATGCCATCTAGGTGAATTAGGTTTTAATGTTACCAATGTGTCATATTTAATAGCCTTTTAGTGTTGGTACATGTTACCCAATTCATTTTCATGTATATTGCATTTTATTGCAATTTGTTGGATTCCGGTATACTAATTTGACCTAGCCGGATGACCTAGTTCCCTTGGTTTTCGGGTTTCGGTCAAAACTACAAACTTGTAGGTCTATGTTTTATTGCACGCGAGCAAAATTTTAGGTCATTCTGGGTTGTGTAAACCATGTTATGGTCAATCTACCAATGCTGGATAAAATGTATCAAAATGGTCACTTTAGGTCATTTTTAGGTTACTTTTGGTTTGGCTAGTTTTTGGACCTGAACTTGTGCAAGCTATTTGACTTGGTTCTGGCCATTTCTGGGCTTTGGTGTCTTCATAAGAATTGTAGATATATGTCTAAACTATTCATGATAAAAATTTTAGGTCAATTGGACCTGTTTTCAGTGAGTTATGGCCAAAACACTAACTACTGCCCAAATGGTCAATTTTCAGGCTTTCAATGCACTAATCCGGATTTGGTCATTTTTCAAGTCACCTTCCAAACAGAATTTTGGTAAGCTTCCTTCACGAAAGTTGGCACATTTTGTGTCTAGTTTCACCTCCAATTGGTCTCATACAAATTGGAGCCACACACTTAAGGTTCTAAGCCCAAAACATACACTGCCCTATTGTACATTATTCACCCTTTACCAATTACATATCCTATGCTTACCAAGTCACTCTTCCATGTCATTTCTGGTTTGCACCATAACATACACACATTTAGCAACTCATTTTTGGTCATTTTGGCAGCTTATAACCACTCTCAATATGCACATTATAGTACAGAATTTTTCAAGTCCAATTACAAACAATTTAACTACATGACATAGCTCATTTACATGTCCACATTCAAACCTTTATACACATATACATGCTGCTATAACAAGCACCATAATTCAACAGTATAATTCCATAAACCAAACCATGAAACAACACATTTTGATCTACACTTCAAAGTTGCCGATTGTACATCTCCTTCAATTAGTTTCCAAGATTCCAAAATCAAGTGTACTATCACTCATACATTTAGTATATATTATCCAATTTATTCCTACACACAAAAACACTTACATCAACACTTTAATCTACTGTTTACATGCAAAGATAAACTGCTCTTATTGAAGTTCCATGGCTGCCAAAAATGTACCTCTCCCTTAACTCATCAAACTTAAAAAATCCTTCTACAATTCAACTACCCATAACATCCATTCAAGGTTTAATGAAATAAGAATTAAAAATACATACTTACTACTTTTGAAATTCTTCAAAACCTCACCAAAACTTAATTTTCTTGCTGCCTATCTACTGCTCAAGTTGTGCAGAACAACTTTAGTGAAGGAAAATGTAAGAAAATTGGTTTGGAGATGAAGGAGTGAAGCTTGCATGGAGCTTGGAAGCTTCGGCCATGGAGGTTTTCCTTCAAGGGAATTTCGGCTGGTTTTGGCAAGGTGAGGAAGATGAAGTTTCTGTCCAAAATATTCTTAGTGGTCCATTTAAGTGGAGTTAGTGGAGCACCATCACCCATTTTAATGTTTATTTATTCTAAAGTTCCCAAATTATCACATTTAACTCCTATCTTTTGCTATTTAAATTAGGTACCACCAATTTAATTTTTCATGACATTTTCTAAGTGTAATATCATTTATTTTTAATGGAAATTTAGGTTAAAAGACAACTCGGGGTGTCAAATAACTACAATGCCCCTGTTCGGGTTGCATTCCCGATTTTTCGGTAACACCGAGTTTTATCATTTTCTCGATTTCCCGTTTTTCTTTATACTAATTAATTAATTTTTCTTTGATATTTCTAATGACATTTATACTTCAATAGATCTTTAATTATGTCTTAAAAATATTTTCTAGGGTTCCCCGTGGTCCAGGGCTAGTCAACGATCCATGCCGCAACTTCCCGGTGCGGTCACCCATCGCTAGGGTTCTCGGCTCGTTTAACTTGGTTACATTTCATTGCTATTATTTTTCCTTTGTTTTTCTTATATTTTCTTTTCTTGTATTTCATTATTTTATGTCTCCTCACCCATATCTAAGTGTAGTTCTAGGCATCCTAGCTGTCCGGACAACATTGGTCACAGGAACAGTAGAACGCACTACCGAACATAGGGGTGTTACATGAATCCTCAACGAGCAACCTTTATGCACTTTATTCACTACCACACTGTGGCCTAGTGGATTTGTGACCAGAATGTCTTGATCACTCTCCTCTACTGGAACTCCCCTCTCTACGGGTAGTTTGATGCAGATGTATGAATGAGTGGATCCTGGATCCACCAATGCATGCACAAAAGTGTTGTAGAGGGAGAACGTACCCCTGATGACATCCGGGGCATCTTGCTCCTCCTGAGCTCTGATGGCATAGGCCCTGGCAGGTACTCTAGTCTCTGGCCTCTCAGCTGACTCGGATGCAGGCCTCAGTGATGGACTAGCTGCCTCAAATTTACCGGGCTTCCTACCCCTTTGTGGTGCAGAAGCAGGTCTGTCTGCTTGCGTTGGGGCAGCTGTAGTAGTTCTCTTCGGACAATTTTTGATCTGATGTTCTGTAGATCCACACCGTAACCATGCACTAGTCACTCGCCAACAGTCCCCCTTATGCCACTTCTGGCAGTACGGACAGGCAAAAGATGCTAGGGCTGGTCCCCTGAACACCGTCCCTGGAGAGCTACCCACTGATGGTGTGGACTGGCCTCTCCTAGGTGTGAACTGTGGTCTAGGCCCCTGGGACTGACCCTGACCTTGTGGTTGTCCTGAACCCTGAGCAGGAGGACCTTTACTCTTCTTACTGGGAGCAGAAAATGAACTGGATTGACCTGGATCCCTCTTCTGCTGTCTTTCCCTTCTATTTTGCTCATTTATTCGGACTCTTTCTACTTTCGTTGCAGCATCAACTAGCTTAGCAAAATCCGTAATCTCCAATGCTGTTATCATGACTTTGATATTGTCATTGAGCCCTTCTTCGAACCTTTTG
Source organism: Hevea brasiliensis (assembly GCF_030052815.1). Taxonomy (NCBI): domain Eukaryota; kingdom Viridiplantae; phylum Streptophyta; class Magnoliopsida; order Malpighiales; family Euphorbiaceae; genus Hevea; species Hevea brasiliensis. The sequence continues at coordinate 27,371,464 of NC_079495.1, read as the reverse complement.
CACCTCTCTGCCTCTGTAGGGACTATCTCCCTCCCATACCGGCTCAGTCTGACAAACTTATGCTCATACTCTACCACTGATAATTGCCTCTGTCAAATACTGATAAATTCTCTTCTTCTCTCTTCTAAGTACACTTTACTGACATACTTCTTCCTGAACTCTGTGAAGAAGTATTCCCAAGTGATTTGATCCGGTTGCACCTCACTGGTTACTGTGTCCCACCACTGATATGCATTATCCTGAAGTAGGGACACAACACCCTCCAGGTTCTGCTCGGGGGTGCAATGAAGCTGTTTCAACACTCTGATTATTCTATCCAACCAGTTTTCTGCTGCCATGGGATCATCCTCCTTTTTCCCAAAGAAATCCACAGCCCCATGTTTTCGCAGTTTCTCAATATGGGACTTCTGTGGTGTTGGTGGAGGTTGTGGCTATGGTTGTGGTGGTGGAATTGCCTCCATCATTTGCCGGTAAAACTCGGTCATTTGATGAAATAGTGCAAACTGAGGTTGGGCAGGTGCCTCAGCTGCTAGTGGAGCAGATTCTCCCCTGCCCCCAGATTCAGCCCTTGGTGGAGCACGACTCTCCATCTCTTCATCAACTGCTCTTTGAGAAGCAGGATCTATATCCTAATCAAAATAAAAAAACAAACAGATCTGCATCAGTGTCACCTCAACACTTACAAATGCAATGCAATGGTATGCACTCTATCTAGGCCCAGAAACGCCTAAATCGTGCTCTGATACCACTAAATGTGACACCCCTTACCCGTCTACAGTGTAGCTGAGCAAGATATGCCACACAGTGTGCCGGAGCACCAAATTATATTTCAATTCAATTTACCCTTTTTACTTATTTATTTACAATTTTGATTAATCTGAATTTTTTCACAAATTTTATAGAAAATCCGGCAGAGTGTCCGCTATAAATTGGAAAAACAGTTCTTCTGAATTTATTAAAAACACTTCTAATAAAATCATCACATCATTCTCAGTCAACCACCAATATATTTTCAATAATTTCTCAAATCACTTCAGTATCTCAAAATTCAATTCATTTCATATCACACTCAATTCAATGAGAAATGCATACATTTATTACTGAACATAGTTCATAAATAATTACATCAAAAGAATAATTACATGAGTTTATAATATTCATTATAGAAGTTTACAAAATATAAAATACCAAAATACCAAAAGTGGCCTAATGTCCTACCAAATGCACTGCAAATGTGAGGTGACTCTGGACTCCGTGTGTAGATCTGAAAGCTCACCCTGTATGAGGTCTGCTGGACTCCCCAGCTATGTCTCCAGAACCTGCGCATGGCAAAAGTGACGCGCTAAGCAATTCTGCTTAGTGGTGACAATATAAAATAAAGTAACTAAAATAAAGTAAATATGCAGAATGATGTTTATATTTTTAGTAGACTTAATTTCTGATATTTATTGCAGTATTATTCGATTAAAATTTGGTAAGATTTATTATCATTGCCGGGCAACCCATACTAGTCGACTGGACTGGATAAACGGGTAAACTGGCACTGGGTACTAAGTATCTCAGACCATCACACCATTGGTCATATTGTGTCTCCCGGTGTGCAACATAACAACTAATAAGCTGTAATAATTATCAGGGATAAAACCCAAGTATAATATCTCAATCAACATAGCCAAAGGCTATTTTATCTCAAAATGGCACGTGAGGTTATAAAACACAAAATGGTATGAAGCCATATGCAGTACTGCTAACAGAACCCTATTGGCATACCAACCTGTCCAAACCAATCTTGCTAGGTGTACTAGGGCATATTACACTCTTAAGTTTCACAATTCTTGGAATTCAAGTTTTGGTGTTAATATTCAATTTATTAGTCAAAAAAATGTTGACTTTTACATGGACAATAGGTACATTGGTTTTAATACTCCCAACATACCACATTCTACATTCTAAAATTGTTGGTATTGGTTGCCAATACCATTTCTAAGCTTAATGTTAATTGTTCAAAATTTTCAGATTTCAAGCTTTGTGTTTACTGTTCCATGAGTCATTTTTGCAGTGGGAATTTGGCAAAATGGTCAACATAAAAGTTGTTCCTTATTTTGTCTAGTTACATTTCCTTTTTTGAATCACTCTATTTGAAGTTTTGTAGCTCAAGTTATGGCCCAAAAACCACAACTGGCCAGATTACAAATTTTCCAGATTTTCTGGACTGACCAAATCTATAGTATTTTGAATAGTGACTGTAGGTCACTTTTTGAATATGTTATAGTTATAATTTGGGTTAGGTTTCTTCATGAAAGTTGTTGGTCTATATATCAGCTTATTACTGGTAAAATTTCAGGTCAATTGGACCTCTCTACACTAAGTTATGGCCAAATGACTAAATACTGTTTATTTGGTCATTTTGCCCAGGCAGAATGCAGGTCACCTGGATTAGGATAATCTTTAGGTCAACTTGGTTTGGTTTTCTAGGCATGGTTTCTTCACCAAAGTTGTGCCATTATGTGTCTAGTTTCATGTCCAATTGGCCTTGCACCAATTTAACCTCTACAACTCTAGTTATTGCTGCCCAAACCTACTGGACTCATGCCCAGTCTTGTAGGTCACCAAGGGCAGCCACACCAACTTCAATTCCCACTAAACCAACCACTTCATTTCTTATTCATGCATAACCAAATGGTCACTAATTGACCATTAAAACCTATTTTTATCATTACATGATCAAAGTCTCACTTTCATCCCAAACCTCAGCTCAACTATCTCAAACCATACATTTTAACTTGCATTTCATTACTCCACTTAAGAGATTAATACTAAGGGCAACCATACTACCATTTTAGCTCCATGAAAAATCATCAAAACCCTTCCACATCCAAGGCTGCCAAAAATATGGGATGGGCATAAACATGGTATTTATTAAATTTCTTTGTAAATTTACACTCATTCATACTCCTTCAACATAAATTTAGAGAGAAAAACAAGTTTAAGTCACTAACCTCTAATGGAGCTAATCCAAAGCTTGCAAGAACTCTTCCTTTTGATTTCTTTTTGCTCCCAAAAGCTTTACTATGAGGAAAGAACAAGTTTTTGTATTGGGAACATAGGGTTTAGTTGGGTAAAAACCAAGCAAATCAAGCTTGGTAAAGCTTGGTTATGGAGGCTATGGTGCGGCAAGGAAGAAGAGAGGAAGAGCAAGTGGTTGTTCCAGAAATTTTTGACTTCTTTTCTGCCCATTTCATGTATTATAAGTATTGTTCTTTAATTTGATTGGCTAAGCATTTTAATTACCTCATGCTTATTGTTCTTTAATTTGATTGGCTAAGCATTTTAATTACCTCATGCTTACATAAGCATGAGGTAATAAATCTCATTTATTCACAATTTCTCTTCTTCCTTTTCCTATTCATTTTTCATTAATTTTTCATCAATATTTGTTCATATTTTATGTCATATAATTCACTTACATAAATGGAAAAGTTGGTCAAAAATCATCTCTGAAGATGAAATGACCAAAATGCCCTCCGTTTGGCTTAACGAGCCAAAATTGTGTGTACCAATTGATTAAATTTTCCTTATGTTTTCTTAACATTTTATTGTCATTGGAACCCCAATAATCCTTCCCTGAGGTCCCAAAAATTATTTTATGAAGTTTTTCCCGGGTCCAGGGTTGTTAACGGCCTTCACCGTCACTTCCCTTTCGGGTTACTCATCCCTGGGGTTTCAACTTGTTTAACTTTAGTGTATTTCATTCCTATAAATTTTCCTTGATTGTTATGAGCATTATTTAGTTTCTTTATAACTCCTCACTCTAGTCTATTTATAATTTCAAACATTCTAGCTGCCCGGACCGACATTGGTCACCGGAACAGAAGACTGTATGGACTAGCTAAAGTGAGGATGTTACAATAGTAGATGATTCATTAGAAGGGATAACTTGTTTAATAACTTGTTTAAAAGGAGTAGCAATAACATTTTTATTATTTATTTTAAATTAATACTTTCTAAAGGACCATAAATAGAATTGATTATTCTACTATCATAAGTAATCCAGTCTTTAGTAATCCACTCTTTAGTAAATCTATTATTTACTAAAAGGAAAATTTATTTGATTTTCCTTATGAAAATAGAATAATTAATTTTGTTTATCCTCCTTCAGAAAGTATTAAATTTAAAATAAATAATGAAAATGTTATTGCTACTCCTTTTAAACAAGTTATCCCTTCTAATGAATCATCTACTATGCCTACTATTAAAGGCACTAATAAAATTATTTTACAAATAACTATTCTAATATGGTTCTTTCTACTGCAGCTAATCAAGTAGATATAATAGAAAATTCTTTAGAAAATAGTTCTTTATAAAATAAATCTGGAAATTTTAGTATGAGAACTTCTTCTCAACCTATTTTTAAATCTTATGAAGTCCATAAGTAACAAATGATTAAATTAGATACTACAAAAGATATATTAGAAAAGATACAAAAAAGATTAGAACCATTAAACATTAATCAATCTTCTGTAATAGTTATAAATAAAGATAATTCTAATATAGAATACTTAGGTGATCAGTTTAACAAAGATTTAGAAATTAGTAAAATATATCATGGTAGAAATAATTATCCCAAGACTATGAATTGGTATCCTAGACCTAACCCACTTGATGTTCAATATGGATAATGTAATTAGACTACACAAGCTAAGTATGATGGTGACTCAATTTATGAGTGGAATTTAAATGGTTTACGTGAATATCACACACACACATATACATGTATACATGTATGTATATACATACATGTATATGTGTGTGTGTATATATTAATCAATAATGTATTTATAACATATATAATATAATCTATAATTAAAAAATAAAAATAATTATTAAATATATTAACTAATTAATATATTAAATATGTTTTAAATTTTTTGTAATAAAAATGAAAATTTTATAATGATAATGCACTAAAATAATAAAAATTTATTTCAAAAATTGTTCTATTTTCTAATTTTACAAATAATTTTCTTTCACATTAATCTGGATATGCAATTTCATTGTGCAAGTTAACATTATTTTATAATATAAATAAAAAAAGTAAAATAATAGAGTTTAAATGAATTAAATTCAATGAACTAATTTGCATTTATTGTTAATTTATTTTAATTTTTAAATATTTTCACTTATTTATATTTTTAAAACTTATTATTATATAATTTTTTTATTATATTATATTTAAGTTTATAATTAAGTTAATATTTTATGTTAATAATAAATACATAATTTTTATAAAAATATGATCGAATAAAAAAACATAAATTTTAAATTAATAAATATTTTATTTATATAATTAATTAAAATGACATTAAAATTAATATTTTAATTTAAATAATTAAATGTAATATTTATGATTCTATGATTATATTATATAATATATAAAAAATAATAATATAAAATTATATAAAAAAATTAAATCATGAGTTTTTATAATGAGTATAATAATGTACAACGTGCGTTTGAAAATAACTAATTAAATATAAAATTTTATAAAAAGTAATGAACTAAGGTAAGAAATTAATAAATAAAAAATAAAAAATATTATTAATCTATTTATTATTTATAAAAATATAAAAAAAAAGTATTTATAGCGATAGGTAAATAATTTGTCATCAATAATGAATATGAAAGATAACATATAATCAATATAAGTTCGTTGCTAATACAATAAAGTGACAAAAAGATAAATGCTAATAATTTTAGCAATTAATATCTTCCAAGTTGCTAATCTTTTAGCAATAGAAACTTGTCACTAAATTCGTTATGATGTCAATTCTACAATATACTATATAATAACTTCTAGTAATAAAATATTTGCCACTAAATACCTAATAATTTCATTTTTAATATTACAATAATCAATATAAATTAAAATTTTAATATTATTTTATTAATAATTCTACCTATATTAAAAAACATATTATAATTCTTAATATAGTAATTCTATAATCATAATCCTATAAATATTTAATTCATTAAAAATTATTTAATTTATTTTAATATATATATATATATAGAGAGAGAGAGAGAGAGAGAGAGAGGGGAATAATTGGAGGAACAAAAATATTCTTCACATTATTATAAAATTATTATTAAAAAAATTAATTATTTAATTAATAAAATTATGAAAAATATTATTAAAAATTAAATATTTAATTAAATAAAAATTTAGCATTACCTACATATTAAAATTAAGAATTTAAATTTTTAATCCAATTCAAGTAGATGAACCACATTATTGGTCATAAATTTATATATATCATTTTTTTAATTATTTATATTTTTAAAAATATAGGTTTAATCAAACTTAAAATTTATTTTTATATATAAAGAAATTTATTTTATTTTTTATTAGGCATAAAAAGAAATAATTTTATATTCTCAAATTATTGTTTAATATAATAAATTAAAAAGTAATTTTTATTGAAAACTTTTAATAAAGGGAAGCATCATAAATCAAAGGCTTATTGGCTAAATAAATCTAAACCTTTACGTTGGTTGCTGATTATATTCAATACTTTTTTAATTTTGAATAATTTAATCATAACTTTTAAAATAGAAGAATTTTTATCAAAAATTCAAAAGCCACTTCGAGGATTTTGACTTTTTACACCCAGATTGCTATTTGGTATGCCATGTTACATTTTCTAATATTTTTTATTTGATTCATCTCTTTATCTCTCTTCCCCCTCATTCTTTGTGTGTGTGTGTGTGTGTGTGAGCAATCAAGTTCACTTACTGTGGAATTCCTACTCTTTTTTTTCGTTTGCATTACAAGCATTTGGAATGCATCCACCATATTCTCACCGAAGGAAATTTCATAAGTCAATAGCCATCATATATAATGTAGAAACAAAAAATCAATTCATTAGGAAATGAGAGGAACAATTGAAAATGTATCAGTATAGAAATATAAAATGATACAATGAACAGGGTAAAAAAGGGAGCCAATGCCTCCAAACAAAAGAGTAGGGATCCACACTAAGTGAGCTTGATAACAAAGAGAGAGAGAGAGAGAGAGAGAGAGAGTGATGAATCAAATAAAAAAAATTAGAAATTGTGACATGGCATGCCACTTGGTAATCTAGGTGTAAAAAATCAAAATCCCCAAATTAGTTTTTGAATTTTGGATAAAAATTCTTTAATTTTGAAAGTTATGATTAAATTGTCCAAAATTAAAAGTTTTGGATATAATCAGTAACCATTGCAAAGGACTAGATTTATTTGGTCAATAAGCCTAAATCAAAAGGACTAACACAAAAAAGAAAAAAAGAAGAACCTTAAAAACAACAAATAAGAGCTTTTAATGAAAGAAAAAAGAAGAGCAATAAGAAATATTGTCTCGAAAGAAGTAGAACAGCCATTAAAGCTCAAACAAGAGTTTTATATACAAAAAGAATAGGACAACTAAAGATTACTTAAGGAAAAACCTAATTAAAAAAAAGAATAATGAGTTTAAAGAAGCATAGATTGACTTGGCAGTAAAAGCATATGGCAAAAAAATAATTATAAGTAGGCTAAATATATTATTACACACCTGTATTATTTCACTTTTTGCCTAACACACTCTTAAACTAAAAGTTTTACCTATAATACACCTTAACTTTAAAAAAAAAACTTAATACTTAAACCCAATTTTGCACAATCAACAAGTTGTATGATCTCATGTGAGAAGAGGCGAGTGAACAAGATTTTGGTTGTCTATGTGGCACTCTTAATGGCTAGTTGACACCCTTTTTTAAACGACACTCGTTTCTCACCCAGCAACTCTTTCTTCTTTCATTAGGTTGAATTTTTTTTTCTCTCCAAAAATTTCTTCCTTTGATTTCTATTTAATTGATTGCACATTTCTATATCTAACCATCTAGTCTTATTAATTTGCTTTAGGTTGTTCAAATTTTGAAGGATATACTTGAAACCCTAATTTTGCAAATTCTGGAAATTCATGAAATCAACAGCTTTAATGGACTCAAGCCCAATTAGTTTCATGTATCCAGTTTGCCATTATAGAGAAATAACATCTTTGAAAGTTTCTTAAACAAGGATTGGGAGAAGGTTCTTTAGTTGTAAACATTTTCGGGTGAGTGTATAGTTGTGAATATTTGAAATTTGATTTGGTTTGTGTTGTATGCATTGTAATTACACTATGTTTTTTTTTAATTTTTTTTTATCTTATCTGTGAAATGAAGTCTTTAGTGGCTTATGGTTTTTTCTCATGGTATGATCCTCTTGTACGTAAGTATTTGAAAAATGTGATTTTTAGATTGCTGTCAAGAGTGAATGAGCATGAAACTGAAAGGAAAAGAAGCCTAAATAAAAAATCAAACATTTGTAGAACAATGATTTTTGCAACAACAATTTTATTGGTATTTGTAACTTGGGTAGTGTGTTAAAGTTAGATTTAGGTTGTTTGTATTGTGTGCTTGGATGAATTGAGCATAAGTTTTTTGATGAACTTGGCAATGTATATTTTATAATTAGAATAGAAGTTTTTAGGAACTTTGGGCTTTATTTTGTAATCCTTGAATTGCATTAAGATTGTAATTGTGGTATAGTTAATATAATGAAATTTAAATTAAATGAAGCATAAGTTTTGTGATGAAATCTAGCAATTTATATCTTATAATTAGAATAAAAGTTATCAGGAACTTTGAGCTTTATTTTTTTAATCCTTGAACTGCATTGCGATTGTAGCTATGGTATAGTTAATGTAATGAAATTTAAATTAAATAAAGCTGAAATTTCCTTACAAGTTTCAAATTCTAGTGTAAGCAATTTCTTGTTGTCACGACCCAACCTATGGGCCGGACTGGCACTAGGACCTGGGCCAGCCTAAAGCCCCTGAGGCCCGTAGTAAGCCTAACTATTCATCAGCCCAACTCTAAGGCCCATTTGGGCCCAATTTCAAGAAATCAACCAGACAGAGTCCGGCCATAAAATGGACCTACCAACGGGGAGTTTTTAACTCACCCGACCTGTAAACACAATAAATACTCAATTGGGGAGCTCAGCTCACCCTCCACATACTCATCAGCATAAAAATAAATGGGAGCTCAGCTCCCTCATTCAATCCATCAAACATGCATAGAATATTAAGTTTACAGGTCCAAAATAATAATTTAGTTTACAGACCCAAATCAAATAAACATTTCTAACACATACGGAAATTCTAAGATTTAACAAGTTTATACAAACTTTAATAATCGACCTGCGAGGAAGAAAGCAGTTTAACCTCAAAAATATCCTCCTGTGGCCTGGAAAAAATATTGAACAGGAGTGAGAGTTCGACTCAGAGAGTAAAATATCAATTTTAACCATAATCTCTATAACTATCTAAAACTAATGCACCCTGTAGAGTGAAATGCAACAACAGCAATAATTGCACATCATAACAGCAAAAAGGTAATTTGGAGCACTCACGCACCCAGCAATATTAATCATATATATATGAGAGCTGATCCCCTATACAGCTCTCTTAATTCCAACGTCGTGCGTGAAGAACTCATTTCGGACTTCCACTTAATAACCAAATCGGGTTCCCAGTGAAGAACTCAAGCCGTGTCTACCCCGAAGACCGGGTCCCAGAAGATCTCAAGCGTGCCTACAGTCCTATCCATAGTCCACACCACATCACATGCACGCACACTGCTCCAAATTACCACAACAACATACATGGCACTTTCACAGTTATGAATGCAACATAAATCGTGCCTAAAGTTTATCTACATAGATATATGCATATAAGTGATGCATGGGCATGCTTGAACATATAATAATAGTGAAATTACAATTAAAATTAATATTTTACTCACAGACTTGACAACGGTTACTGTGGCGGCTGGGCGGAGGAAGAAGGCTGTCTCGGCTCACCTGAAAATTACATTACAATTATTTAATACAAATGACTCCATACAAATCAAGAAAAGACCAAATACGTCCTAAGTCGTGCCGAAAATCCGGCAGAGTCTCCCCTATACCTAGGACCTACCAAACCTGCAAAATGGCTCAAAACACACTTCTATATTCACAATCCATATATCCACAACTCAATCACATCACACAGCCCCTCCTGGGCCCATCAAATCAGTCATCCATCACAATATGTAAAATTTCAATTTAGTCCTTATAATTGATCATTTTTGCAAAAACTACCCAAACAAGCTCTAAAAATTCTAAAACTTTGCCCCGAGGTCCTTAGCAATATTACTAGGCTATTGCAAAAAGAATTATAATTTTCTGAGCTATCACGAATATTTTATAGATTTTTGATCCTATTTAAGCATTAGAAAATTACGAAAAAGCAAGGTTAGGGTTTACCTTTGCCGATTCCGACTCCGAGGACGCGTTCGGGACATCTGACAATGGGGGGGTAGCCAAAACCTCGGTCCAATTCGGAGACTTTTAATTCGGCGAATTGAGGATACCTACACGAAGCCCACAACACGGGGGTTAGTACATAAATTTTTTAGAATTTTCTAAGCTCATTTAATGCTCGAAAAAACACTGCGAAGTTCCGTGGGACCCACCCAAAAACGGTGTCAGAAAATTTTGAAATTTATATCCCCGCGAAGCTCTCGACGAGTGGAGCGCTCTAGTACTCTCGGTTTTCTCGTGGGGTTTACGGTTTGTGAGAAATCTAGCCCAAAAGTCAAAATGGGCTAAAATTTCTCGGGCAAAAATTTGACAAATCGCTCGATGGATTTCAGTGTTCTTGGTGTCTATAAAAAGCTCTCGACGAGTAGATGAATTTAGACACAAGACCCGGTCCAATTGGTGGCCGGATCGGCCGGATTTTGGCCGGGAAGGTGAACGATCGTGCGCGCGCTGCTTCGAGTCGTTTGTGGCTGCCGTAGGAGAGGGCTGGCAGACGCCGTGAGGTGGCGGCAAGGGGAGGAGGGAGGAGAGAGAAAAGAGAGAGAGAAAGGAGAAGGGTCGGACGCGCGCGGGGAAGGAGGAAGAAAAAGAAGAAGACCGGTCCGATTCGACCGGTCCGATCTGGTCCGGTTCGATTCAAGATACAAAATTTTGAATTTTTACTCTGCCTCGGGACCGAAAACGAGGTCCAAAAATTCTGAAAAATTTTCAGAAAACTCAGAAAAATTTGTAGATTCCAAATATATTTTTAGTTTTGCCACGTGGTCTTTAAATTAATTTTTAAAAATCATCAAAGTTTATATTTTTGAAAAATCGAACCCGATTTTTAAAATCCGAAAAATCTCAAAAAAATTTCCAAAAATTTAAATAAAATTAAAATACCAAAAATGCTCATAAAATAATAAAATTTAAAATTTTGGGGTGTTACATTCTTCCCCCCTTACAGAAAATTCGTCCTCGAATTTTACACAAGGCAGAATAAAGCACATGATTATACATTGAACAAATAAGGGTACTTGCTACGCATGTCCCGTTCTGACTCCCAGGTGCACCCTTCCACCGACTGACTCCTCCACAAAACCTTAACCATAGGAATCTGTTTGGATCTTAGCTGTCTCACTTGGTAGTCCACTATGGCTACAGGTTGCTCCTCAAATGTCAAGTTCTCTTTTAGCTCTATTACATCTGGTTGTAGTACATGAGAAGGATCTGGAATGTATTTCCTGAGCATGGAGATGTGAAATACGGGATGAACGTGAGAAAGGTTGGGTGGTAGCTCCAACCGGTAGGCAACTGCTCCAACTCTATCAGTAACCTCAACAGGTCCAATATACCGAGGTGCCAACTTGCCCTTCTTCCCAAATCTCATCACTCCCTTCATCGGAGAAACCTTCAGGAAAACATAGTCGCCTACTGCAAACTCCACATCCCTCCGTGCGGGTGCATAACTCTTACGCCTCGAAAGTTTTCAATCGTTCCCTGATTAAAGGAACTACTTTTGAAGTGTACTGCACTAGGTCTACGTCATGCACCTTCGCTTCTCCCATTTCCGTGCAACATAGAGGAGACCTACACTTCCTTCCATATAATGCCTCATAGGGTGCCATCCCTATGCTGGAATGGTAACTGTTGTTGTAGGCAAACTCTACCAAAGCTAGCTGATCATCCCATTGACCTCCAAAATCCAAAACACTCATGCGAAGCATGTCTTCCAGTGTTTGGATTGTCCGTCTGTCTGAGGGTGGAAAGCCGTACTAAAGTTCAACTGTGTGCCAAGTGGCTCCTGCAACTTTCTCCAAAATCGAGAAGTGAACTGGGGCCCTCTGTCAGATATTATGGAAGCGGGAACTCCATGCAATCTGACTATCTCTCGAATGTAGAGTCGGGCGTACTGTGCCACAGAATATATAGTCTTCACAGGCAAGAAGTGAGCTGATTTGGTTTGACGGTCCACAATTACCCATATTGAATCATATCCTCGCGTGGTACGAGGCAACCCAGTCACAAAATCCATAGTGATTATTTCCCACTTCCATTCTGGGATAGGGAGCTCTTGCAGCTTCCCTGATGGTCTCTGGTGTTCAAACTTCACCTTCTGACAAGTCAAGCACTTGGACACAAAGTCTGCTATGTCTCTCTTCATGCCATTCCACCAATAGCTATCCTTCAAATCATGGTACATCTTGGTGGAGCCTGGGTGGACATTGTATAGGGTATAGTGTGCCTCTTGTATGATTTCATTTCTGAGATTGTCCACATTGGGCACACATATCCTAGGACCATGCACTAGGGCGCCATCATTGGCAAATCCAAACTCACCACCTTCACCTTGCTGTACTCTTTCTATGATCTTCATCAATTGTTGGTCTCTGTGCTGGGAAACTCTAACTCTGTCCCTCAAGTCTGGCCTCACTGAAAAATGAGCCAACAATACCCCCTTATCTGAAAGATCTAGGATTAAACCTTGATCCATCAACTCATGTACTTCCTGAATCAACGGTCTCTTCTCTGCTGAAATGTGCGCCAAGCTACCAGAAGATTTTCTGCTCAAAGCATCTGCTACTACATTGGCCTTCCCAGGGTGGTACTGGATGGTGCAATCATAGTCTTTCAGAAGCTCCATCCATCTCCTCTGTCTCAAGTTTAAATCTCTCTGTTGGAAGATGTACTTCAAACTCTTGTGGTCGGTGTATATCTCGCACACTTCACTGTACAGGTAGTGTCTCCAGATTTTTAGTGCAAAGATTACAGCCGCCATTTCCAAATCATGGGTGGGGTAGTTCTGCTCATGCCTCTTCAACTGCCTTGAAGCATAAGCCACTACTTTTCCATTCTGCATCAAAACACACCCTAGGCCAACTCTGGAGGCGTCATAGTACACGGTGTATCCTTCACCACTCGTAGGTAGTGTCAACACAGGGGCGGTGGTTAGACACTCCTTAAGCTTCTGGAAACTCCTCTCACAGTCATCTGTCCAAATGAATGGAACATTCTTCCGAGTTAATTTAGTTAAGGGAGCCGCTATCCTAGAAAAATCTTGCACAAAATGCCTATAGTAGCCAGCTAAACCCAGAAAACTTCGCACCTCAGTGACTGTTGTAGGCCTAAGCCAATTAGTTACAGCTTCAATTTTCTTGGGATCCACTTTAATGCCGTCACTAGAAACCACGTGTCCCAAGAATGAGATGCTTTCTAGCCAAAATTCACATTTTGAAAATTTGGCATATAGCTGGTGCTCCCTCAAAGTCTGCAACACTATTCTCAAGTGCCACACGTGTTCTTCCTCGGTTCGAGAGTACACCAGAATGTCATCTATGAATACGATGACAAAACGGTCCAAAAATGGTTTGAACACCCGGTTCATCAAGTCCATGAAGGCTGCTGGTGCATTAGTGAGTCCAAAAGACATCACCAAGAACTCATAATGACCATATCTTGTCCTGAATGCCGTTTTGGACACGTCCTCATTCCTGATTCTCAACTGATGGTAGCCTGATCGCAGGTCTATCTTGGAAAAGAATCTAGCCCCTTGAAGCTGATCAAACAGATCGTCGATCCGAGGAAGTGGATACTTGTTCTTCACAATCACCTTGTTCAGCTGTCTATAGTCAATGCACAACCTCAATGACCCATCCTTCTTTCTCACAAATAGAACAGGAGCACCCCAGGGTGAAGTGCTCGGACGTATGAAACCTTTGTCCAACAGCTCCTGTAGTTGCTCCTTTAACTCTTTCAATTTCACTGGGCCATCTCGTGAGGTGGCATTGATATGGGATTTGTACCCGGAACAACATCAATGCAGAACTCTATTCCCCTTTCTGGTGGCAACCCTGGAAGCTCTTCAGGGAAGACATCCATGAATTCTCTGACAACAGGAACATTTTCCATTTTGGCACCTTCTACAGATGTATCTCTCACCAATGCCAAATACCCTTGGCATCCACGCCTCAACATTTTTCTAGCACTAATTGCTGACACTAAATTATATGGAGCCACGCTCTTGTCACCATCAAAGCTAAACTCTTCCACACCAGGTATGTGGAAATGCACCTTTTTGTTCCTGCAGTCTAAGGTGGCATAATGAGTTGCCAACCAATCCATCCCCAAGATTACATCGAAATCAATCACTGGTAGAGGAACCAAGTCTGCTGGGAGGATCCTTCCATCCACTACTACTGGGCTACCCGGAAAAATCATGTCTATATCTATGTTGTCACTAAGTGGGGTAGCTACCGACAACGGACATTCTAAGGTTGTAGGGTTTCTACCCAACCTCATGGCAAACATAGGGGAGACAAATGAGTGCGTAGCACCCGGATCTATTAAAACACGAGCCTCATAGGAACAAACCAGAAGAATACCTTCCACAACTGCATTTGAAGCTTGAGCATCCTGGTGGGTCAGGGTGAAAACCCGAGCTTGACCCCTACCCTGAGTGGCAGAACCACGATCGACTTCTACCTCTGACCGCCTCCAAATCCATGTCCCCCTTGTACTCGGCCCACTGCCATGCCGAAGCACCCGGATACAACTGGCGAGGAACATTTGCAACAGAACCTTGTGACCCCATCTGTGGCTCACTGAACACGGGGCATTCCTTAGCAAAGTAACTTGGTTGGCCACACCTGAAGCATACTCCTGAACCCTTCATACAAGGTCCTGAATGTCCTCTTCCACACTGTGCACAAGGTGCCAAGGAGGATCTGAACTGCACCAGGCTGCTGTACCGTGACCCGCTGGATCCGAACCCTCGGGATTTGTGTCTAAATCCACTCCTCTTATTTCTGCTTCTTCCTCTGTAATTAGTTTGGCCACCACTATCCGTAGTACCCATGTGTGGAACACCTGAAGAACCCTTTGCTCTATTTTTCTTTGCCCTTCCGCTGTCATCCACAGCATAGCTAATCTCAATATGTCTGGCTCGATCAACTACCACGTCAAAAGACTGATTAGACATCATGGCCAGGTTTACATACCTCCTGTCAAGCCCCTTTAGGAATCTCTTCACCTTCATAGTTTCTGTAGCTACTACTGTAGGGGCATACCTGCTCAACTCCGAAATTGCAGAGCATATTCATCTGCCATTCGTCTTAAGGCCTCAAAAGCCCACCGCTTTTGATCCTCAAGCTCGGCACAAACCGATTGATGAACAGTTCCACAAACTGAGTCCACGACAAACCCTCCATCCGAGGTAATATGTAATCATTCATCCATTGTCTAGGCATAGGCCCCATGACATGCTACATACACTCTATTAGTCTCCTATCAGTCAACTGTAATTCTGTTCCTGCCTGTCTGCAGGAATCCAAAAACCGATATGCATCATCAGACACATCGTAAGTACCAGGCACCAATTTCTTGAAATTTATTATCTGTTTGTAAGGTTCCCCTCTTGGTGCAGTGGACTGCTGCTCCTCCTACCCCGCCTCCTCGGGGCAGGCGCCTCATCCTGTGCTGACACCTCGTCAGGCACATCTGGTTCTGGTGCAGTGGCAGCTCTCCTGCTTCTACGCATTTTCCTGAAATTCAGCAGCATTAGCCCACAAAATTCAAAATTACTCATTACACAGCTCTATTGACTCATATTTATACATAATTATATGAAGCAGAAACTAGAAGCAAAGATGACAATGCAAGACGAATGTGGACCCTATTTTTTCCGCATGTGACTCCTAGTAGACTCTTCCCAACACTTTAGACAAACATTCCCTAAGAATCTGGAGCCTAAGCTTTGATACCACAATTGTCACGACCCAACCTATGGGCCGAACCGGCACTAGGACCTGGGCCAGCCTAAAGCCCCCGAGGCCCTTAGTAAGCCTAACTATTCATCAGCCCAACTCTAAGGCCCATTTGGGCCCAATTTCAAGAAATCAACCGGACAGAGTCCGACCATAAAATGGACCTACCAACGGGGAGTTTTTGACTCACCCGACCTATAAACACAATAAATACTCAATTGGGGAGCTCAGCTCACCCTCCACATACTCATCAGCATAAAAATAAATGGGAGCTCAGCTCCCTCATTCAATCTATCAAACATGCATAGAATATTAAGTTTACAGGTCCAAAATAATAATTTAGTTTACAGACCCAAATCAAATAAACATTTCTAGCACATGCGGAAATTCTAAGATTTAACAAGTTTATACAAACATTAATAATCGACCTGCGAGGAAGAAAGTAGGTTAACCTCAAAAATATCCTCCTGTGGCCTGGAAAAAATATTGAACAGGAGTGAGCGTTCGACTCAGAGAGTAAAATATCAATTTTAACCATAATCTTTATAACTATCTAAAACTAATACACCCTGTAGAGTGAAATGCAATAACAGCAATAATTACACATCATAACAGCAAAAAGGTAATTTGGAGCACTCACGCACCCAGCAATACCAATCATATATATATGGGAGCTGATCCCTATCTGACTCTCTTAATTCCAAAAGAACTCGGACTTCCACTTAATAACCAAATTAGGGTCCCAGCGAAGAACTCAAGCCGTGTCTACCCCGAAGGACCGGGTCCCAGCGAAGATCTCAAGCCGTGCCTACCCGTCCTATCCATAGTCCACACCACATCACACGCACGCCAACTCATGCACACTGCTCCAAATTACCACAACAACATACATGGCACTTTCACAGTTATGAATGCAACATAAATCGTGCCTAAAGTTTATCTACATAGATATATGCATATAAGTGATGCATGGGCATGCTTGAACATATAATAATAGTGAAATTACAATTAAAATTAATATTTTACTCACAGACTTAACAACGGTCACTGTGGCGGCTGGGTGGAGGAAGAAGGCTGTCCCGGCTCACCTGACAATTACATTACAATTATTTAATACAAATGACTCCATATAAATCAAGAAAAGACCAAATACGTCCTAAGTCGTGCCGAAAATCCGGCAGAGTCTCCCCTATACCTAGGACCTACCCAACCTGCAAAATGGCTCAAAACACACTTCTATATTTACAATCCATATATCCACAACTCAATCACATCACACAGCCCCTCCTGGGCCCATCAAATCAGTCATCCATCACAATATGTAAAATTTCAATTTAGTCCTTATAATTGATTATTTTTGCAAAAACTACCCAAACAAGCTCTAAAAATTCTAAAACTTTACCCCGCGGTCCTTAGCAATATTACTAGGCTATTACAAAAAGAATCATAATTTTCTGAGCTATCACGAATATTTTATGGATTTTTGATCCTATTTAAGCACTAGAAAATTACGAAAAGCAAGGTTCGGGTTTACCTTTGCCGATTCTGACTCCGGGGACGCATTCGGGACGTCTAACAATGGGGGGGTAGCCAAAACCTCAGTCCAATTCGGAGACTTTTCCGGTAACGGGTCTGTCTGGCCGGAAATTCACAAACCTGGTCAATTGTCGAATTTCCGCGAATTGAGGATACCTACACGAAGCCCACAACACGGGGGTTAGTAAATAAATTTTTCAGAATTTTCTAAGCTCATTTAATGCTCGGAAAAACACTGCGAAGTTTCGTGGGACCCATCGAAAAACGGTGTCGAAAAATTTTGAAATTTATATCCCCGCGAAGCTCTCGACGAGTGGAGCGCTCTGGTACTCTCGGTTTTCTCGTGGGGTTTACGATTTGTGAGAAATCTAGCCCGAAAGTCAAAATGGGCTAAAACTTCCCGGGCAAAAATTGGACAAACCGCTCGATGGATTTCGGTGTTCTTGGTGTCTATGGAAAGCTCTCGATGAGTAGATGAATTTAGACACAAGACCCGGTCCAATTGGTGGCCGGATCGGCCGGATTTTTGCCGGGAAGGTGAAAGGTCACGCGCGCGCTGCGCGTTGCCTCTGGAGCCGTTTTCCGGCGTTCCAGGCGGCGGCCGGCCGTAAGGGAGGGCTGAGGCGGCGCGCCGGAGAGGTGGGGAGGCAAGGGAGGTGGCAGCACGGCAAGGGGAGGAGGGAGGAGAGAGAAAAGAGAGAGAGAGAAGGGAGAAGGGTCGGACGCGCGCGGGGAAGGAGGAAGAAAAAGAAGAAGACCGGTCCGATTCGACTGGTCCGATCCGGTCAGGTTCGATTCGGCCGGTTCGATTCGGGATACAAAATTTTAAATTTTTACTCTGCCTCGGGACCGAAAACGAGGTCCAAAAATTTCAAAAAAAATTCAGAAAACTCAGAAAAATTTGTAGATTCTAAATATATTTTTAGTTTTGCCACGTGGTCTTTAAATTAATTTTTAAAAATCATCAAAGTTTATATTTTCGGAAAATCGAACCCGATTTTTAAAATCCGAAAAATCTCAAAAAAATATCCAAAAATTTAAATAAAATTAAAATACAAAAAATGCTCATAAAATAATAAAATTTAAAATTTTGGGGTGTTACACTTGTAATCAATTAGTGCAAAAACTAAAATTTGCAAACAAAGTACAGATTAGAAAGTCTTTATATCTGTAAATAAAATGCCATTTATAATGTCCTTTTATTCTATAAATAACAAAGTTTATATAATAATAGCTTATTTTGCATGCTATATTAACCACTATTTACAACAACAAAAGACAAAATCTGCAAATAAGAGTGCATATTACATATGCCATTTGTTTCTAATAACTGAAGGTGCAAAAATGAAATTTCATAGCAAATCAAAAACCAAAGTTGCAAATAATGTAGAATAACAAGGCTAGATATAGAAGTACCTAATTACATTTCACCATTAACTTAAGAACAATTTGTCATATACTTTAAATTACATTTGTCCAATATGTATAGACTTGTGCAATCAAAATACACACTATTAAGCTACCAATTTAAATAATCCACAATACAGAACCAAAATAGTACCTAATATCATAAATTCTCTAAAAACCAATAAACACAACCTGAAATTATAAAAAGGACACAAAATTGCAAAACTTGACCACATCCCAATATGACACTTCTTTACAGTCTTGAAACATTGCCTTGTGATTACTGGCTAAGTGATCACCTAGTCTAGTTTCAAACTTCAAAGGCAAACTGTTTTGTGATTGCTGGCCCTTAGCCTTCCTTGTCATAACATTCCCAAATCTGCTTTGATGCAACTATGATGAAGAAATGGCTTGCTTACCTTTCCATCTAAGACTTGGTGGTTTAAATCCAAGATCCATAGTCACCTCAAAAGCTCTTTTCACCTGGGTTTGTTGTGTTTGATAAGGAATAAATTTACTAAAAGGTAATTGAGATTGCAAATGAATACAATTGTAATAGTTTATTAGTTATAGAAAATAGCAAACAATTATAAAATAAGAAGAATTAGCATTTGCAATCCAAAAACCTGGCTCCAAATTTCATATACCTAACAAATTAAACCTACATATTGTCCATGTTTACAAGCATGCAAAGACCAAAAATTAGAAAATATGAACATTTAAAACTCACATTTTGTAGTATTAATTTAAGCCTTACATCAGTTTGAACCTTGTACACCCTCAATAATGAGAAGTTGTTGATGTTAATTTGCTACAACATGCTTCTACTCAACCCTAGAGAAAGGCTTCAAATGTGTTTTGTGATTCTTTGACAAAGGAATTGCAAGTTTGATTTCGATTTGGGGATAAAATTTATGTAAATGTGTTTTATCATCTCTACAAAACCTTGCCCTTAGGTTGCATGTGCCAGCTCAGCTTTTCCCTTTGCCATTTGGTAATTCCTTTTCACATAGTGTGTGTGTCTCTCACACTCTTGTAATGTACAAAATTGGGTTTAAATGTTTCTTTTTTTTTTTTTAAGTTGAGGTGTGTGATAGGTAAGACTTTTAATTCGGGTGTGTGTTAAGCAAAAACTAAATAGTACAGGTGTGTGTGTTAAGCAAAAACTAAATAGTACAGGTGTGTGATAATATATTTTGCTAATAGAAGTACAACTAAAAAATTTATTAAAAGCCAATAATACCTCAAATAACAAATGAGAAGGTGATAATAAACAGTAAGAAAAAGGAAAAAGAATCATAAGACTAAAAAGTAAACAAAAGGAAAAAAAAAAAAAACTTGAATCTTGGATATTTACACCTTTCAACTCCTATAGACTAGAATTTTAGGTTTTTTTTTTTTTTTTAACTAACTAATTTAACTTTAACTTTTCAAATCTATAAGAAGTATTAACATTCTTTTTGACCGAGAGGAGACACACACATTATGAACAAATCAAATAAAAAAGAAGAGGAAATGAAATATAATCTAATTTTTTTTTACATACTTTGTTATAATAGAAACTCTTTATTTATAACATAAACTCTTTGCTCATCTAAAAAGGTTCTATCTACAGACATCTAGATGGATAAGTTAAGTTTATATCATGATCCCAGGAACCAGATTTGAACTAGTGACATGAGGATTTTCAGTCCTTTGCTATACTAGCTGAGCTATCCCAACTATTTTTAATGCAAAATGACTACTAATACCTCGTAGGCTGAGGAGCAAAAGGAGGAATCTGCCCGAGGAGGGGCTCGAATTTGATTAGTTAGTTGGTGAGGCAATAGCTTACGAAGGTGACGATCGGTACTTGGTCCAAGAGGATGGCTAGCCACACTGGATTGAGACACAGCTTAGACTCCTACAGGAGGCAGCAGTGGGAAATTTTCCACAATGGGCAAAAGCCTGATGGAGCAATGTTGCATGGGGGTAAAAGGCCTATGGGTTGTGAACTTCTTTTCCCAGATTGCTATGGATGGTCCACTACTGAATAAATAAATATCCCCCTAGATGGAAATAGATTCTCTTTGAAAAATAGTTTTGTCCCATCCACTAGAGCTTGAAGAACTCCTAAAGGACTGGCATATTCAAGTCCAATACATTATTGTGTCCCTGTAGATATTTCTCTTTCTAACCATACAATTACTAGTATGCCTATTGTGATTCCTAATACAAGAATAAAAATCAAGATAAACACCCATATAATTCCATAGATCTCATTTAAGGATTCTAATCGAGAAATGAACAACATATCACCTAACAAAGAAGATAAAGAATAACCATTGAAATGCATACTATTTGTAGTTATAAACCATTTCTAACCAAGCATTTTGCCCTAAAAATATGTCAAAACAATGATGAGTCAAAGTTATTAACCTTTAACAAAAGCAAAGTTATAAGATATAGTAGTGAAAAGTAGAGTTGAAGTAAAGATCTGAAGCAAAAAATGAGGCCTTTTTAGTTTGAAAAGACAAAATTTTTGCTAATAATTATTAAGTCAAAGGAAATGATGAGCTTATAGGCAAAATTTCAGAATTGACACTGTTTTTTGTTATGCATAATGAGCACGTTGGGGAAAAGAAAGTAAAAAAAAAAAAACTTAAAGTAAAGAAAAAAACTAAGGGTACCATAAAAAGGAAGCATAGCAAAAAAGGAGTACCAGTGTTTTAAAAGGGATTGAAGGGTAAGAAAGTAGAATATGAAGAGAAATACATGCATCCAGCAAAAAGGACACTCTTGAAGGTAGCATACATCGTTGTTTTGGTAGGCAACTACTAGCAAGAAGAAAAAACACCATAACCATTGGAAACGTGGAGTAGAAAAGCAAAATACACTGAACCAAAGGCCTTTAAAATAGTGCAAAAGGCTGAAGAATGAAAATGGACAAATGTAACACCCCTCGCCTGTCTATAGTATAGCTGAGCAAGGGGTGCTACACGGCATGCCGGAGCACCTGATCTTATTTGATTTCATTACAGTTCTTGATTTATTTATTCAAAAACTTTATTTAAGTTTTAGGCTATTTTTACTTTTATCAAAATCTAACTAATTTGGAAATTTTAAAAATTTTAACGATAATCCGACAGAGTGCTGGCTGTAATTTGGACTAACAGTTCTTTTGAACCTGCCAAAAATAATTTCAATATATACTCAAATTCATAACTCAGATTATCTCAAAGCATTCTCATCAGTTTCTCAAACTCAGATTCAGTCTCAAAATTTCTCAAATTCAATCTCATTCAGAATCATTATGATTAGATAATCAATTCAAATATCAGAATTCTTATATTTCAATAACTTATATAATTTACCAATTAAGTACATAAATTTATCAAGTACTGGATATACAAATGAAATTACAGTTACTAATTCACATTACAATATAAGCAGTAATTATAATGTATAGATTAGAAAACATGCTTAAAATGAGCCCTATCTACATGCATTGCTGAGGAGGTGACAACCTTGAACTCTTCTGACACTTCTGCAAATCTGGACTCCAAAAATCTCGATCCAACGGTTCTTGGTTTTACCTTCAAGACTGCACACGAAGAAGCAATTCCATCGCGCTAAGCATTTCTGCTTAGTGGTGCAATAGTATAACAAGAAATAATATATACAAATAAAGAAATGATAGAGCATAATTTAACTATTGAATAATCAATTTGATTCACTGGAATGTTTCTAATATTAACCATCTTATATACAAGTTTGTTCCTCTTTGGAAGTGCTAAATTTATAACCTTTCAGTAATACTACCCAGTATACAAATTATTCTAACTGTGTTGTCTTTTAAGTCTCTACAGTTGTACAAATTGTATTTTTGTTATATTTCTATTGCTAATCTCTTTTACTCATTTCATTCAATACTAAATTTTATTGTACTGAAATTTTATTATACTTAACTTAACTTAGCTGCCTAAATTAAATAATGTGTTAATTGACTGCCCATGTAGCCTATACACTGACCAGACTGGATAACAAGATATACTAGCACTGGATACCTAGTACCTCGGGTCGTCACACCATCGGTCACAAAGTATCTCCCGGTGTGCAAACAGTGTGGCTAAAAAGCCATATAATCAATCAGGCATTAAGCCGAGTATAATAACACAATCTGTATAGCCATAGGCTATTAAAATCATAGTATGGCATAATAAGTCATAAAACACAATATAACGTAAAGTCATTTACAGAACAGCTATCAGAATCCTATTGGCATGCCAACCTATCCAAACTAGTCAACTAGGCAAATTAGGGCATAGTACAAGATTAAATATTTATTTTTAGGGTTTACTGGTCATTATACAATTCACTGGTCAATGAAAATGTTGACCTTTTCATACATCATGCATAAGTTGATTCTAGTATCAACATGTCACAATTCGTAATTCAATATGCTGCCAATATAGTGCAATTTACCATTTTTACAAGTTGGCATTCATTGCCAAATTATCTCAAGCATCATTGTATGTAAATGTCAAATTCTCAATTTTTGTGTGCTAGATTGGTCTAGCTTAAAGTCCTATTTCTCTTGGTTTTTAGCTTTTGGTCAAAGAAGCAAAATTGTAGCTCTATGTCTTATTGCACTCTGGGCAAAATTTCAGGTCATTCAGAGTTGTATAGACCAAGATATGGTCAATTTACTAAAACTGGACAGATTCACTTTTAGTGCAAAATTTGGTCAATTTTAGGTCACATTTAGTTCTGGCAGTTTTGCTACCCGAACTTGTGTAAGCTATTTGACTTGGTTCTGGCCATTTTTGGGCTTTAGTGTCTTCATAAGAATTGTAGCTCTATGTCTTATTGCACCCTGGGCAAAATTTTAGGTCATTCAGAGTTGTATAGACCAAGATATGGTCAATTTACTAAAGCTGGACAAATTGTACCTTTAGTGCAAAATTTGATCAATTTTAGGTCACTTTTAGTTCTGGCAGTTTTGGTACCCAAACTTGTGCAAGCTATTTGACTTGATTCTGGCCATTTCTGGGCTTTGGTGTCTTCATAAGAATTGTAGCTCTATGTCTTATTGCACTTTGGGCAAAATTTTAGGTCATTCTAAGTTGTATAGACTAAGATATGGTTAATTTACTAAAGCTGGACAGATTGCACCTTTAGTGCAAAATTTGGTCAATTTTAGGTCACTTTTAGTTCTGGCAGTTTTGGTACCCGAACTTGTGCAAGCTATTTGACTTGGTTTTGGCCATTTATGGGCTTTGGTGTCTTCATAAGAATTGTAGCTCTATGTCTAAGCTATCCATGGTAAAAATTTCAGGACAATTGGATCTGTTTTGAGTGAGTTATGGTCATCCCAATGACTACTGTTTATATGGTCAGATATTTGGGTTTGCAAGGTTGCCATTTTGGATTTGGTCATTTTTAAGGTCAGTTTCTAGGCAGAATTTTGGCAACATTTCTACATGAAAGTTGGCCTATTTGGTGCCTAATTTCACCTCCCATTGGCCTCATACCAATTAGGATCACAGTTTTGCACTTATGACCTAATTTAGTCGCTGCCAACATACACAACCTGCATTTGAACATCACACTTTCAATTTTGACAATCCTCCTCCTCCCAATACTTTAACATTTAATCATGGCATTTCTATATATATTGTACACAATTCTAGTAAGCATTTTGGGAAGAACACTCAAGTGCTCAATGCAGACAATACACCATTAATGTTTAACATTTACTTCAACCCAAATTCAATGTACAATAACACATATATCACACATACACTTCCATGGCAATTACATAAACTGCCCACCATTCAACACCATCATATTTCATTAATAAATTTCATAAAATCACACACAAATTCATGATATTTAAGGCTGCCCAACATGGCAGTTTACTAAAGCATCAAAGTCCACTTTTAAACCCTTAATTCAAGCACTAACATACATATACTTGGACATTAACCTACTACAACTTCCATTTGAGTTAATCAACCTTAATTCCCATCCATAAGTGGTAAGAAAAACTCAACCACAACAAACTTTCATGGCTGTTCAAAATTGAATATATCAATAACTCATCAAATCCTTCAAATTTCTTCACCATTCAACTCATCTCAACCTTAATACAAACTTTAATGAAGCAAGGGATGAAAAACTAGCACTAACCTCAACTTGAGATTGAAAAATCCTTGAAATTTCCTCTCCTTTTTGCTGCCTATATGTTGCCCATGGTGCAGGGATCATTTTTCATGAAGGGAGTTTGAAGAAATAATGGCTTAAAGGTTGGGAAATGGAGCTTGCTTCATGGATGTCCATGGAGGACACTTGAGAGCTTCAATTCAGCCATGGGAGAGGAGCTTGATGAAAGTGATGAAGTGAGTGGGAAAATTCTGCTTCTTAGGTGTCTTTATATAGTGCCACTTAGTGTCCACTAAGTAAAGTTTACTAATATAATAATTAAACTATGTAATATTTAAATTAAACCCCATAATTCCTTTAATTGCATTTCAATTTCATTTCATTTTTTTTCTCATGGGAATTTATAAATTTAATATCACTTATTTTTCATGGACATTTAAGTCAAAAGTCCACTCTAGGTGTCAAATGACCAAAATGCCCTTCTTCGGGTCAAATTCGGACTTTTTCGGTGCTACCGACTTACTCCTTGTACCGCCGATTCCTTAAATTTTCGTTTTTGTTTATATTGACTTACTAAATTTTCTTTGACATTTTCAATATCAATTACACCTCAGTAGACCTTTAATTATGTCCTGAAAATACTTTCCCGAGTTTCCTGCGGTCCAGGGCTAGTTAACGGTCCTCGCTGTAACTTCCCGGTGTGGTCACCCATCGCTATGAGTTCGGCTCGTTTAACTTAGTCACATTTTATCTATTTTATTTTTCCTTGATTTTTCTCATCACATATTTTATTATTTTATGCTTCCTCACTGTCAATTAAGTGTAGTTCCAAGCATTCCGACTTTCTAGGGTAGACATTAGCTGTCGTAACAGTAGGATGTACGGGCTACGAAAATGAGGATGTTACAACAAATTTGTAAACAATGTCATCAAATCAATTCCAATTGCATTGTTCCTTTTGCTATTGAGCTTTATTAGATAGCTATGTAATACGATTACTTTTTTTAATTAATATTTTATTTTGTAGTATTATTTTTTAAAAAAATTACATGTCTTTTGTTTTCTTCATGAAGTAATTTTTTTCTTAAGTTAGTAAATTTCTCATAATTAATTACTTCACATATAAAAAAAAGAATATCATTACAAAAATATTATGGGGTAAATTGTAAAATTGTGTTAAATCATCATATTTTCAAGAACATGTTAAATTTTTTAATAAAATTTTGTAGTTTTAATTAAAATAATATATTTTAAATATGAAATATTAGATGACTATACCTTATTTTGTGTTATCTACAATTAATATTTCATAATATCACTAAAAAATATTATGTGTTTTTTTAATAATATTACTAAAAAATATTATGTGTTTTTTTTTTTTATGCTTAAAGGAACTTTACTTTTTCTATTAAGTTGATAAATTTTTTATAATTAACTACTTTACAAAAAATGTATTGTTTTACAAAAATTTCATAAGATAAATTATAAAGTTATGTTAAATTATCTTTTTTTTTTCAACAAAATAATTTTACTTTATATAAAATCAAGTAAACATAGAAAATACCTTCATGTTAAGTAATCTTAATTTATTAATTAGTACATTTTATTATACTTAGCTTTGAGGGATCATAGGGGCTAATGATTAAGTGAATTTGTGTGTAATTTAAGGCATATTCATTATTTTTAGTGTTTTCTTTTTTTTTTTAAGAAAAAAAAATGTATAATGCATTTTGTTTGATGAATTGTTTAATTTTTAACTACTTATCTTACAAAGTTTCCAAAACGAAAAAGATAAAACCACAAATTGTGATTTTCATATATTGTTGCTATTGTCAAAATACAAACATTATCTTACTTAATACTCTCTCCTCTCTTCCCAATCTCCACCTTCTCTCTTGATTGTCTTATGTTAATATACACATCTCTTTAAGTCTTATCCACATTTGTTATTTATTATCATTTAGATCTAGAACTCGATTCTTTAATTTTTCTTTTGATTGCATAAAACTTAGCTTTGTTGCCATGGGTTTGGTTGATGTAAAAAATATGAATTTAGCATTTTTTTTGGTATAGTTGTTAGACATAGCTGATGGCTAATAACTAATAGTTGTTGTTGGGCCAAAAGTACATCTTGCCTTCTGAACTTTTCATAAAAAGTCAATTTGCCCTATGAACTTGAGTTTGAAATAACCAATTTGCCCCCCTTTAATTAAAAATAAAAAAATTGAACATTCAAATATTTTTTTAAACCAATTAAACATGTAACACCCCCGTTTGCATAGCCTGGTAGATTTCACTGTTCCGGTGACCGGTGTCGGTCCGGACAATTAAGGGGATTAGAACCACACTTAAGACAACTAGAGAAGCCAAAAAAACAAATAATTAGTAATGTTCAATTAGTTAAGTATAAACAAAAAAAAAAACAGAACAGAAGAAGTTAAACTAGCCGAGAGTCACAGCGATGGGTGACCTTCTCGGGAATGACTGCGAAGTCATCTTAAACTCAAATTTCAAACCGTAAAATGTGATGCTGCGGTCCTTAGGACCCTTATGAACACAGTGAAAAAGAGAAAATCACGAAAAAGAACTGTTAAGCCAGTCAAATAATTAGGTCAGGGAGCCGAAAGAAATATGAAATTATTTGCAAACCGGGATGAACCGGCGAGGGGCAATTTGGTCAATTGACCCCGAGAGCTGACTCCTGACCTAACTGTCAAATAAAATCGGAGAAAAGAAAATTTCAGAATCTAGAATTAAATTAAAGAACAAATAGAAAAATAAATAAATAAAAAAAAAGAGAAGAAGAAGATGGAAAAGTCAAAGGTGATGACATCATGCATGACCTCATGCATGATGTCATAAAGAAATTAATTAATTTATTTAGTAATTAGGATTTTGGTCTTCTTTAAGTGATAAAGATAAAAGAAAAGAAAAAAATTAAAAACAAAAAGCCATCTTCCCATTCTTGCCGCCTCCCATTTCCCTCTCCCTCACCATAGTTAAATCCTCCATTAAAGCTTGTGTGTAAGCTTTTAAAACCCCAAATTTTCCCACAAACTCCCCAAAAATTATGGATTACACCTTGTTCTTGCAACTTGGAAAGGAGAACTAAGGAAAGAAAAGTGAAGAAAGTGAAAGATTTGAAGATTGAAAATTCAAGGAAAGGTTAGTAAGCTAAACTTGAAATTTCTAGTTGAATTAATTGTGTTTATAGTTCAATTAATTAGAATTATGCTTAAAATGAAAAGAAATTAATTGTTGGAGGATTAAAGCAAAATTCATCCAGTTAGGGTTTTGATGTGTGTGCATGAATTTGATGGACTTAAAGGTGTGTATGAGCTTGATAGAGTTAAAGAAGCATGTATATAGGCATTGAATTGGTTAAATGAAACAACTTAGTGAGTTAGGGTTTTGAATATTAGGGTTTGTGAACCAAAAATGTGAGAAGTAAGTAAATGGCATGTTTGACCTATTGTGAAGTGAAAAATGGTCAATAATGACCAAAGGAGATGTGTGGGAATTGTTAGAATGGAAGTCAAATTCGTAGGGTAAATGGTCATGCTACTGGCAGCATGACCAAGCCAACTTTGAAGGACCAAAACGGAAATTTTACAAGTCCAATTGATATGCCACCAATTGGGGATGAAAATAGACATAAAATGACACAATTTTCATTAAGGAACCATGCCCAAAAACTGACCAAAACCTAGTGAACAAATTGACCAAAGTTGAGTAAGAGCAGTTTGCACATCAGATAAATCGACCAAATGAACAGTAACTGTTCATTTGGTCATACTTCGAGCTAGGTAGGTCAAAATGACCTGAAATTTTACCAGTAATTAGATAAGATATAGATCTAAAACTTTCATGAAGAACACCAACCCAAATTATGCCATTAACCCAATCAAAATATTGAGCAAAGTTGGTGACCTGAATCTGCAGAACTGCAGATTGCCATTTGAACAGTAAAGTTTCAATGGCTATAACTCTCTCTAGAAAACTCTGATTTAGGTGATTCTTGAACCGATGGAAACCTAAGGCATAGTAGAACATTTCATATGAAGAAAGTTAGACCAAATTATGGACTTAACTTGATCAAATTACTGAATGAAGTTGGAGCAACAAATCTGCAGAACCAAATTCTGCAGCATGAACAGTAAACGTTATTTGCTTATAACTTGAGCTACAAAACTCCAATTGGGGTGATTCAAAAAGGAGAATAAACTTAAGACAATAAGGAACATTTTCTATGAAGAAAGTTTTGCCAAATTCCAATAGTAAACTGACCAATGAAACACTACAATTAGGGACACCAAAATTGAAAATTTGACAATTTTGCCTAAAGGACTTAAGCTTTGAGAAAATGACCAAAACCAACAAGTTTAGTGACCAAAATGTGGTATGTGGGTGAAGTTGGAATTCCCATACCTATTAAGCCTTAGAAAGTCAATAATTTGACTTGAATAGTGCAGTGAATAGTAACCCGAAACACAAAATTTCAAGAACATCGAATTTAGCACGTTAGAGCTAGGTAAAAGTGAAGTTAAATTTATTTTCGAATTATGCTAAGTTATGGTAGTGAAACACTGTGAAATTGTGTGTTTCAGTGGAAAAGAATACCGGGACAGAACCCGAGGAGTCGAGTCAAGGCCAACAGGCGACTCGTTTGAGGTTTGTGCACAACGTATACTTTTTATAATCATCTTTTGCATACTGTTTTGAATAATGTGAAATATTGAATTATGGCATTCTTATGATGTTTTGATTTAAATTGTTAAAAGTTATTATGTATATTGAAATGACAATGTTTAGCAAATTGTTAAGATAAGTTTTGAAACCACAGTGTCATGACCATATATTTGAACACCTGACTAGCACGACTAGTGGGGGTAATTAGTTTCGAATTTTGATTTCTTCTCTGGAGAAGTGTTGAGGTGTGCCAGTAGAAGAGGATGTGAATGGATATCCATAAATTTGAGCTAGCTAGCCTTGTGATGTGATTTCTCTTTAGCCTCTGGCTATTGAGATTCTATTTGTTTCGAATGGCATGATCTAACTGTGAGTTTTATGAAATGTGATTTGATACTTCAAAATGAAATTGTTTGGGATTAAAACCTCATATTTTATGTTTTGTGTTTAACTCGCATGCTCAATTCAAATTTTGAATAAATGTGATTTAATTTTTACATAAAGATTATTTTAGTATGTTGTGCACCACTGAGTCCTAGTACTCAGCGATAGCTTCTATTGCTGTCGCAGATACAGAGACTAGAGGAGCAGCAGACTGAGCTGCTGAGATGTGAGGACCGATCAGCTTAAAGCCTTCGGGTATAATTTACACCCTAACTGTAAATATTTCTTTTGATGTATATATTGCACATAAATGTATGGACATGTAAAAATGGGTCTTGAGCAGTTTGTATAAAATTTGTTTAAAGTTGTAATATATATTATAGTTTGAAATTCTCTTAATGTAAATGTTGTAATGATGTATCTAAATTGTTTTGTTTCTAATAAAATATGAATGAAATGGATTGCTAGTATTTTGATAATCATTGGATAGTGGATTTGAAATTTGAAAGTTGATAAATGTGTTGAGAAATTGATTGAGATTGAGTACGAAATTGCAGCAGTTGTTGAGAAAAATTTTTAGAAGTGCCTTTTTACAAGTATTTGAAGAACTGGTTTCTCAAAATACAGAGGGAACTCTGTCAAAATTTTTATAAAATTTGCGTAAAAATAGAATGGGCCAAAAATATTAACTAGTTTTAATTTAACTAAATGTTTTAGGTACTTATTAGAAAATGCTCACCACTTGTCAAAAATAAGAAAATTGTTTTAAAATCCCTTGTAGGGTACTTAATGAGTTATCGGTAGGTGAAGTTCGGTAATTCATTAGGTATTCTACGGGATCATGTTATGCCTTACAGAGGGGTAAGGTGTGACATGTTTTAGTGGTATCAGAGCAAATTTTTGAAGTATATTTTAACTTATGAATTTGTGTCTTTCTTTGTTAAGTACAACTGCTCAATGTCCATTTTTGTTACATACAGTGCATTACATCATAAATATGAACTAACGGATGGAAATCTCCATGTGTTTTTTGTTCAGGAGATACCCTACTTCAGATTGAAATGGAAGAAGGGGATCGCTCAGTTGAGCAGTTTGTTGAAGCTGAGGCACAAGGGGAAGCCCCAGCTTTACCGAATGTTAGTGGATCCGTAGCACCAGCCCCGTAAATGCCGCAATTTCCTGCACAGTTCGCACAGCAGATGGCGGCAATGTTTCAACAAATGGCTAGGGGTATGCCTGTTCAAGCTCCACCCCAACCACCTGTGGCACAACCACTGCCTCTGGCCAGACAATATGATAAACTACTGAAGTATGGGGCTGCAGAATTTAAGGGTACAGTGGACCCTTTAGAGGCAGAGCAATGGCTCGAAAGAATGGATAGAGTATTTAAGAAACTGCACTGCCCAGATGAGCTGAAGTTTGAGTATTCTGTGTCTCTACTGCAAGGGGATGCGTATGATTGGTGGAAGACCATCCCCCACGGCTTGGCTGAACCACCAGTGCTGACCTGGGATGACTTCATCAGAGAGTTCAGACAGAAATACATCCCAGATGCATATGTTGATCAGAAACTACAAGAATTTTTGAGTCTAAAATAAGGGAACCGATCGGTGGCAGAGTATGAGAGAGAGTTCTCCCGCCTGAGTCACTATGCGGGGAGTCTCCTTAATACCAGCAAGGCAAGGTGCAAGAGATTTGAAACGGGTTTGAAGCCCAGCATAAGGATGCAAGTTGTGGGATTCAGACACAGCAACTTCTCAGAGCTTATGTCTCAAGCACTTGAACTGGAGAGAATTGAATCAGAAGCAACCCCAGTGAAAGAGAAATCAGAAAAAGTTGAGAAATCAGAAAAAGACAAGGGGGGAAAATCAGTTGAACAGAGTTCTGGTGCTACCTCTAGAAAGAAAAAGAAGTTTAGTGGACCCAGCAGGGGTCGAGGTGGAAGATTTGGCAGAGGCAGATTTTCTGGACAGAGACCCCCTAGGTCTGGTCAGCAGTCGAGCAGGGGTTCACATTCTGCCCGCCCCTGTGAGACTTGTGGTAAGATTCATGGGGGGGAATGCTATTGGGCCACTGGAGCCTATTTTAATTGTGGAAGCAAGGGCCATATAGCTAAAGACTGTACTAGTGCTTCGAGATATGGTCCAGCTCCTACTACTGCCGAGGGATCTATTCAGAGTCCTGCTCCCAGAGGTTCACAGTCATTTGGCAGAGGAAGAGGCAGAGGTAGAGGCACTGCTTCAGGCAGTCAGGGCACAGTTGGTCAATCAGCACAAGGAAGTGCTTCAGCCAGAGTCTACACAATGAGACAGTGAGAAGAGGCTGAGACTTCTGATGTGGTAGCTGGTACATTCTCTATCTCTGATCAAGAAGTATTTGTATTGTTTAATCTGGGTTCAACCCATCATATGTTAGTGCTAGCATAGTCAGTTCACTTGCTGTTCCATGTGTGCAAATGGGTTTTGAAGTGCTAGTAACTAATCCGTTAGGACAAGAGGTCCGGGTCAACAGAATTTATAGAGACTGTCCTTTGGTGATCCAAGGACATGTTTTCCTATCCGACTTGATTGAAATGCCCTTCAAAGAGTATGATATCATCTTGGGCATGGATTGGTTAGCCAAGCATCACGCCATGATTGACTGTAGACTGAAGACAGTCACTTTTGGTCTCCCTTTGTACGGTGATGTGGTAATACATGGGGAGAGGCATTTACTGCCATCAAACATCATTTCGGTTGCACTAGCCGGAAGGATGATCAGAAAGGGGTGTGAAGCATACTTGGCACATGTGATAGACACCCAAGTGGGGAGTCCAGCACTAAGAGACATCCCTATTGTATGTGATTTTCTGGATGTGTTTCCTGATGAATTGCCAGGATTACCTCCAGAAAGAGAGGTGCAGTTTGAAATTGATGTTATGCTTGGTGTGGACCCAATCTCCATAACACCATATAGAATGGCACCAGCAGAATTGAAAGAGTTGAAAGTGCAGTTGCAAGAATTGCTTGACAAGGGCTTTATCCGCCCTAGTGTGTCACCTTGGGGAGCGCCCGTATTGTTTGTAAAGAAGAAAGATGGCACTCTCCGCTTGTGTATTGATTATCGACAGTTGAATAAGGTGACAATAAAGAATAGATATCCATTGCCCCGCATTGATGATTTGTTTGATCAGTTGAGGGGTGCAGCTGTGTTCTCCAAAATTGACCTGAGATCAGGTTATTATCAGCTGAAAGTACAAGAGCAGAGTATTGCTAAAACTGCCTTCAGAACCCGTTATGGCCATTATGAGTTCTTGGTCATGCCATTCGGGTTAACTAATGCTCCGGCTGCTTTTATGGATCTGATGAACACTATTTTCATACCATACCTCGACCAGTTTGTTGTGGTATTCATTGATGATATATTGGTCTATTCGAGGAATGCAGAAGAGCATGATAGACATCTGCGGATTGTACTGCAGACTTTGAGGGAGAAACAGCTATATGCCAAATTGTCGAAGTGTGAATTTTGGCTGAAGGAAATATCTTTCTTGGGGCATGTAGTATCAAAAGAGAGCATTAAAGTAGATCCAAGTAAGATTGAAGCTGTCCTTAATTGGAGGCCACCCAGAAATGTCACAGAAATTTGTAGTTTTCTGGGTTTAGCTGGATACTACCGTAGATTTGTGAAGGGATTCTCCATGTTGGCATCTCCATTGACCAAGTTGCTTAGAAAAGATGTAAAATTTCAGTGGACGGATAAATGCCAACAGAGTTTTGATGAATTGAAGAGATGTTTGACTGAAGCTCCAGTCCTGACTTTACCTACTCCGGGTAAAGAATATACAGTATATAGTGATGCTTCTCATAATGGGTTAGGCTGTGTGTTGATGCAAGATCGAAATGTCATTGCCTATGCATCACGCCAGCTAAAACCGCATGAGAGGAATTATCCGACACATGATTTGGAGCTTGCAGCTATTGTGTTTGCTCTTAAGATCTGGAGACATTATTTGTATGGAGAGAAGTGTAATATTTACACAGATCATAAGAGTTTGAAGTATTTGGGCACCCAGAAAGAGCTGAATTTGAGATAGAGGAGATGGTTAGAGTTGATAAAAGACTACGATTGTCTGATAGACTATCAGCCAGGGAAAGCTAATGTTGTGGCTGATGCCTTAAGTCGCAAGACTATGGCAAGTCTACGAGTTACTCCTTTGTCTTTGGTACATGAGTTAAGATCATTGCATGCCAGCTTAGAGATTAATGATGATGGGCAGACAGTAGTTGCATGGCATGTACAGCCAGTGTTGATTGATCAGATTAGAATGGCTGCTCAGAATGATCAGAAGTATCAGAAGTTGATGGAAGAAGTCCGACAGGGCAAGAAACCAGAATTCTCAATCAGAGATGATGGTCTATTGGTACACCAAGGCAGAATGTGTGTTCCTAATGATGTTGAATTGAGGAAGATCATTTTGAAGGAAGCACATGAGTCTCCTTTTGCCATGCACCCTGGTGGCACAAAAATATATAGGGGGCTAAAGGAGCATTACTGGTGGATGGGTATGAAAAGAGATGTGGTAGAGTTTATATCCAAATGCCTAACTTGTCAGCAAGTAAAGGCAGAGCATCAAGTACCCACTGGGTTGTTACATCCACTACCAGTACCAGAATGGAAATGGGAAAGAATAACAATGGATTTTGTGATGGGACTTCCAAGGACACAGAAGAGTCATGATGCAGTATGGGTCATTGTCGACAGACTAACTAAGTCTGCTCATTTTCTCACACCGATGGACTACGCTTAGAAAGATTGGCCAAGTTATACATCGATGAGATTGTGAGATCGCATGGAGTGCCAAGATTCCATCGTGTCGACAGATCCTAGGTTCACTTCTAGATTCAGGGTAGTCTTGAGAGAGCCCTAGGAACTAGATTGAACTTCGATGCAGATTCCACCCACGCATGCATGGCCACCCGAGAGGGTAATTCAGATCTTGGAGGACATGTTACGGGCTTGTGTGATTGAGTTTGAGGGCAATTGGGATACACACTTGCCTTTGATTGAGTTTGCTTACAACAACAACTACCAATCAAGCATTGGGATGCCTCCATAAGAAGCTTTGTATGGCAGCAAATGTAGAACCCCGTTGTGTTGGGATGACGTGGGTGAAAGAAAGATGATTGGACCCGAAATTGTTCAGCAAACTGAGGAGAAGATCAGGGTGATCAGAGATCGACTTAAGACTGCATCGGACCGTCAGAAGTCCTACATTGATTTGAAAAGAAGGGATATTGAGTATGCAGTGGGTGAGAAAGTATTCCTCAAAGTTTCTCCTTGGAAGAGAATTATGAGATTCGGCAGAAAGGGGAAACTGAGTCCTCATTTTATTGGGCCATATGAGGTTCTGGAAAGAGTGGGTCCTTTGGCATATCGGTTGGCATTACCTCCAGAGTTAGAAAAGATACATAATGTTTTCCATGTATCGATGTTGAGGGGGTATCGATCAGACCCATCTCATATACTACCAGTAGAGGAAATTGAAGTAAATCCAGACCTCACATATGAAGAAGAACCCATAGAGATTCTGGCTTATGAGGTGAAGCAGCTACGGAACAAGCAGATACCGTTGGTGAAAGTGTTGTGGAACCATCATTCGGGCCAGGAGGCTACTTGGGAACGAGAAGAGGACATGAGGAGACAGCACCCACAGTTGTTCAGAGATTGATACCAGGTAAAATTTCGAGACGAAATTTATTTAAGGGGGGGAGAATTGTAACACCCCGCTTGTATAGCTCGGTAGATTTCATCGCTCGGTGACCGGTGTCGGTCCGGACAATTAAGGAGATTAGAACCACACTTAAGACAACTAGAGAAGCCAAAAAAACAAATAATTAGTAATGTTCAATTAGTTAAGTATAAACAAGAAAAACAGAACAGAAGAAGTTAAACTAGCTGAGAGTCACAGCGATGGGTGACCTTCTCAGGAATGACTGCGAAGTCATTTTAAACTCAAATTTCGAACCGTAAAATGTGACTCTGCGGTCCTTAGGACCCTTATGAACACAGTGAAAAAGAGAAAATCATGAAAAAGAACTGTTAAGCCAGTCAAATAATTAGGTCAGGGAGCCGAAAGAAATATGGAATTATTTGCAAACCGGGATGAACCCGCGAGGGGCAATTTGGTCAATTGACCCCGAGAGCTGACTCCTGAACTAACTGTCAAATAAAATCGAAGAAAAGAAAATTTCGGAATCAAGAATTAAATTAAAGAACTACTAGAAAAATAAATAAATAAAAAAAAAAGAGAAGAAGAAGATGGAAAAGTCAAAGGTGATGACATCATGCATGACCTCATGCATGATGTCATAAAGAAATTAATTATTAGAGGATTAAAGCAAAATTCATCCAGCTAGGGTTTTGATGTGTGT
Organism: Hevea brasiliensis; assembly: GCF_030052815.1. NCBI lineage: Eukaryota > Viridiplantae > Streptophyta > Magnoliopsida > Malpighiales > Euphorbiaceae > Hevea > Hevea brasiliensis. The sequence continues at coordinate 27,334,722 of NC_079495.1, read as the reverse complement.
GCATGAATTTGATGGACTTAAAGGTGTGTATGAGCTTGATAGAGTTAAAGAAGCATGTATATAGGCATTGAATTGGTTAAATGAAACAACTTAGTGAGTTAGGGTTTTGAATATTAGGGTTTGTGAACCAAAAATGTGGGAAGTAAGTAAATGGCATGTTTGACCTATTGTGAAGTGAAAATGGTCAATAATGACCAAAAGAGATGTGTGGGAATTGTTAGAATAGAAGTCAAATTCGTAGGGTAAATGGTCATGCTGCTGGCAGCATGACCAAGCCAACTTTGATGGACCAAAACAGAAATTTTACAAGTCCAATTGATATGCCACCAATTGGGGATGAAAATAGACATAAAATGACACAATTTTCATTAAGGAACCATGCTCAAAAACTGACCAAAACCTAGTGAACAAATTGACCAAAGTTGAGTAAGAGCAGTCTGCCACTGCACAAATTGACCAAATGAATAGTAACTGTTCATTTGTTCATAATTAGAGCTAGGTAGGTCAACATGACCTGAAATTTTACCAGTAATTAGATAAGATATAGATCTAAAACTTTCATGAAGAATACCAACCCAAATTATGCCATTAACCCAATCAAAATATTGAGCAAAGTTGGTGACCTGAATCTGCAGAACTACAGATTGCCATTTGAACAGTAAAGTTTCAATGGCTATAACTCTCTCTAGAAAACTCTGATTTAGGTGATTCTTGAACCGATGGAAACCTAAGGCATAGTATAACATTTCATATGAAGAAAGTTAGACCAAATTATGGACTTAACTTGATCAAATTACTGAATGAAGTTGGAGCAACAAATCTGCAGAACCAAATTCTGTAGCATAAACAGTAAACGTTATTTGCTTATAACTTGAGTTACAAAACTCCAATTAGGGTGATTCAAAAAGGAGAATAAACTTAAGACAATAAGGAACATTTTCTATGAAGAAAGTTTTGCCAAATTCCAACAGTAAACTGACCAATGAAACAGTACAATTAGGGACACCAAAATTGAAAATTTGACAATTTTGCCTAAAGGACTTAAGCTTTGAGAAAATGACCAAAACCAACAAGTTTAGTGACCAAAATGTGGTATGTAGGTGAAGTTGGAATTCCCATACCTATTAAGCCTTAGAAAGTCAATAATTTGACTTGAATAGTGTAGTGAATAGTAACCCGAAACACAAAATTTCAAGAATGTCGAATTTAGCACGTTAGAGCTAGGTAAAAGTGAAGTTAAATTTATTTTCGAATTATGCTAAGTTATGGTAGTGAAACACTGTGAAATTGTGTGTTTCAGTGGAAAAGAATACCGGGATAGAACCCGAGGAGTCGAGTCAAGGCCAACAGGCGACTCGTTTGAGGTTTGTGCACAACGTATACTTTTTATAATCATCTTTTGCATACTGTTTTGAATAATGTGAAATATTGAATTATGGCATTCTTATGATGTTTTGATTTAAATTGTTAAAAGTTATTATGTATATTGAAATGACAATATTTAGCAAATTGTTAAGATAAGTTTTGAAACCACAGTGTCATGACCATATATTTGAACACCTGACTAGCACGACTAGTGAGGGTAATTAGTTTCGAATTTTGATTCCTTCTCTGGAGAAGTGTTGAGGTGTGCCAATAGAAGAGGATGTGAATGGATATCCATATATTTGAGCTAGCTAGCCTTGTGATGTGATTTCTCTTTAGCCTCTGGCTATTGAGATTCTATTTGTTTCGAATGGCATGATCTAACTGTGGGTTTTATGAAATGTGATTTGATACTTCAAAATGAAATTGTTTGGGATTAAAACCTCATAATTTATGTTTTGTGTTTAACTCGCATGCTCAGTTCAAATTTTGAATAAATGTGATTTAATTTTTGCATAAAGATTATTTTAGTATGTTGTGCACCACTGAGTCCTAGTACTCAGCGATAGTTTCTATTGCTGTCGCAGATACAGAGACTAGAGGAGCAGCAGACTAAGCTGCTGAGGTGTGAGGACCGATCAGCTTAAAGCCTTCGGGTATAATTTATACCCTAATTGTAAATATTTCTTTTGATGTATATATTGCACATAAATGAATGGACATGTAAAAATGGGTCTTGAGCAGTTTGTATAAAATTTGTTTAAAGTTGTAATATATATTGTAGTTTGAAATTCTCTTAATGTAAATGTTGTAATGATGTATCTAAATTGTTTTGTTTCTAATAAAATATGAATGAAATGGATTGCTAGTATTTTGATAATCATTGGATAGTAGATTTGAAATTTGAAAGTTGATAAATGTGTTGAGAAATTGATTGAGATTGAGTACGAAATTGTAGCAGTTGTTGAGAAAAATTTTTAGAAGTGCCTTTTTACAAGTATTTGAAGAATTGGTTTCTCAAAATACAGAGGGAACTCTGTCAAAATTTTTATAAAATTTGCGTAAAAATAGAATGGGCCAAAAATATTAACTAGTTTTAATTTAACTAAATATTTTAGGTACTTATTAGAAAATGCTCACCACTTGTCAAAAATAAGAAAATTGTTTTAAAATCTCTTGTAGGGTACTTAATGAGTTATCGGTAGGTGAAGTTCGGTAATTCATTAGGTATTCTACGGGATCATGTTATACCTTACAGAGGGGTAAGGTATGACAAAACACGTGTAGCTGGAGCAAGAATGTGTGAATGCACATGCCACTTACATGGGGAAAAGCCATTTGATGTGTTCTCCATATCATCTCATCATAAAATGGCCAAAAGCATATCCCACCCCTTGAATTTTTCACGAAAAGTCAATTTATCCATCAAGCTTGAGTTTAAACCAATTTGCCCATTTAATTTAAAAAATTGCATCAATTTAACATAAATTTGCTTAGTCAATTTCTATTCAAATGATTTTTATTATTAGATTAATTACTATCAAATAGCTCATGAAACCCTTAGCACAATAATAGTGGATAATTAAGCTATTTGATAGCAATTAATCTAATAACAAAAGTCATTTTGATAGCAATTGATTGGACAAATTTAAATTGGTGCAATTTTTTAAATTAAAGGGGCAAAATTGATTTAATCTTAAGTTTAGAGGACAAATTGACTTTTTGTGAAAAGTTCAGGGGGATAAGCTTTTAGACTTTTTTTTTTTCAAATCCACGTCTATAATCTTTTGTTCAATAATGCGTGATTTACACATCATGCAAACTGGCGTGCTGAATGGACAAAATTGTATTAAATTGGTGTAATTATTTAAACTAAAGGGGCAAATTGGTTCAAACTCAAGTTCAGGGGGCAAATTGACTTTTCATGAAAAGTTTAGGAGATGAGGTACGTTTTTAGCCATTGTTTCTCTTACCAGATAGTTGAAGGTATCTAATTATATTATGTATTTGGTAAAAAATAATATAATTATTGTTATTAATATGTAAAATGACTAATAAGGGAGCATCATATAATTCATATTACTATTAAAAAATATATAATTATTAATTTATTATATTATATTATTTATTTTATTATTGAAATAAATATAGAGTTATTAATTTGTTATTTTATTAATTTTATTAATTTTATTATTGAAATAGATAAATCAATGTAAATAATCGAAAAATTAATTCAAAAACCTATGAAGAAAAAAAGAAAAAATAAAATGAAGCAGCAAATGGCTTCTCATTCTTGATTATACAAGTTAAGATGCATATGTGTTCTTTACGGGCACCATGTATGAAATTAGGCTATTCTCTGATTTCTTTTGGATGTTATTTTCAGATATGTTGCTTATAAAAAAAAATAAAAAATAAAAAATAAAAAAAAAGAAGAAATAAAAAAAAATTACACAAGATTGTGGATACAATGAGCCACACGCTATAACAAAGTATGATCATTAAAATAATGTGAATATTTTTTTCAAACAATAAACCAATTTCATTGCAGTTCATAAATAACTCTAATTATATAGCTAATGTAAGTAATAGGTATTCTATCAGTTGTTTATACTAGACACCTTGGCTCAACTATTTAGAATCCTATCAGCTATCAATTGCATTTAACAGTTGAATCAAACATCTCTTAAAATGAGATGACCATAAGAAATATGAAATTGATTTTTTTTAAACCAATAAAACTTAATGGTTATGATGCAAAAAGAATATTGGTAGTAAAATATTTTGGGCAATGATTGAACTAATTTTGATTTTTCTGTTTGAGCGACTTTGATTTGTTATTAAAAGATTAAGTGAAAGAGGTTAAAAAATGAATAAAAAGAGATTTATGATAAAAGGAAATGGTAATAAAAAAAAATAAAAAACTGAAAATAAGAAATAGTTTCTTATTTTTGGTAAACTAGAAACAAGAAAATTTTATGACATTTTTTATACTGAGTTTTGAGATATTCTTTAAAGTTAGCTTGAAAACTGAATTATCATTTGTTTTTATTGAAGTGGATAATTTAACAGTTTATCATTCGTTTCTTTGGAAGAAGGTTGATTTCAACTACAATGAATATTTATTATTGCATATTAAGTTGTTTCTAAAGAAAGAATGGTAGGTCTAAATTTGTTATGCTTATCAAAAAGTTAATGGCTGCAAATTGCTTAGCTCATCTGACTCATGATATTCCCTTAGGACTGACTCGGTTGCAAGCTCCACTAATTAAAATTTATTGATCAATACGATAGTATATAATGGGGGTCATTTTTCTAAGATTTGTGGCAGTTTAATTCTATGATTTAATTTGTCCCTTTTTTTTCAAAATATTTTTATTGTTTTTTATTTAATTTATTTTAAGAAGTAGGAAAAATTTTGTTTTTAGATTAAGATTTAAAGTCTAAAATAAGGGAAATATTTAGTTTATTGGTTTTGTCATTAATAACACTTAGGTCTCTGTATTTTAGAAATTAAACTATTTATTCTCTTAATTTTACTTAGTCAAAATTAAAGGTCCCTCTGTCCAATTAAAAACAATTTACTGTTAACTCTTATTAAATTAGGATTAGTTTCTTTATTTCTCTATCAAATTTACGCTTATTAAATTAGGATTAGTTTCTTTATCTCTCTTGCCCCCTCCCCCGTGTCACGGGTCCAGGTTTTAGCCCTCACTTGGAATAGTGCGGCACTTGGCTTGAACTCTTTCAAGACAAGTCAGCCAAGAGAATCTGTTCAATATGATCAATATATTAGCATGGCTTGGCAAGCCAATCAGGCAAAATATCACAAGCATTACATTTGAACAAGCATCTCATGCTTAATAAAGAACAAGGCACCAGTATATCAAGAACAGACTACTTCTTTCATTCATTAGTCACAATCAATACAATTAAGTTGGTTGTCCATACATCACTTGTAGGCAGGGGGGAACCTACAAGGAGTAGCGGGACAAGTACTCACCATGCCAGTGACTAGCTATACCAGTTGCTTCATGGTAGTCAACTAGTCACTCCCCGCTAAAGAGCATTAGGAACACAATGAGGTGTGACAGGAGGAGACATCAATATGCTTGAGCCATCACACCCCAAAATTACATAAATAGGAAATAATTACAAAATATCCCCTTTAGTCCCTGAAATTTACATATTACTACTTAAACTTTCTAACCCCCTGACATTCTCCCCCACTTGAACGGTCGACGTCCTCGTCGACTAAGCTTATGGCAACTCTTCAATCTTCTGTGCATGTGGTTGTAAGATATGCGATGGGATGCTGCCTCATTAAAAAACCTTGACCAAGTAAAACCCAGTGGGAAAAAACCTTGGTGAAGGAAAAAGAGTGCAGTGCGTATTTACAACCAGGATTGCACTTGCAAGAACTCTCCACTGTATTGCCTTTGTGGTTGGATGTCTGTTTCTAATTTGATGATGTACTCCTTGTATGCCTAACGCTGGGTGGCTTTGACAACTTGCTCTGGTAGGATTTCTTCTACAGCTTGGTTGACTAGTGCTGTGTAAATGAAAGCTAATCTGGCAGGTTTATCACGGCTAGGATCCATCTCTTTTGCATGGTGTTATTTTGTACTAGTAGCATGGCAAAGTGAATGAATCTTCATCCATTTTGATAACTCTGCTATGTAAGTTAGCTGGTCGACCCCGATAATCAGTGACATTGGCTTCTTATCCCTGTGAATTAGTCTCTTGTACGTGTTGGTTCCGTATTTTTGGCACTCCTTGTGAGCTGCTTATGGTCCTTGGCTTTCATATGTCCACTTCTTCATAAGTCTGTATGCTTGAGGAATCTTGCCTTTGTTAAACATATCCCTAAAGAATTTGACTTTGGGTTGCTTTGACATGCCTTTCTCTCTCTTGTAAAAGAGTTTATTCTCTTACACCTTCTCAAAGCTAAGTAGAGATATTCCTCTAAAGTGTACGTATATGCCATGGTATCATCAAGGTGGACCACCACAACTTGTAGGGATAATCGCAAAATACCTGATTCATTGAAGTACAAAGATATCCAAAACATTTGTTAGTTAAAAAAGTACAGTAAGAAGTGTTAAAAATACTTATACTGTGTTACACATGTGGTTTTGGGTTCAATCTTCCTGCACACATTCGTTTCTTTAAGCTTGCTTAACACCTTCCTCGAATTGGAGAGAATCAATATCACTTTCCTTTCGTAGATGGTAGTATAACTTGTAAGCATTGCACAAGGTCGGTCTCCTTTGTTAGGTAGTTAGTTTCAGCTTTTGCTTCTCCAAGGCTCTACAAAGCATATGGTATCTACCATTAATGGAGCACTATCTTCTTCCTTTGTTCTCTCTTTTGGGACCCTTCTCCTCTTTTTGGATGGCCTTTTAAGGCATTTAAACACCTTTGTAGGAACATTATAAGATGCAATGTACTCCCCACAAAGAGAAACACTTTTGATATTCTAAGCTAAGCTACTGTTAAGTTGTTTGATCTCTAGTATTGATTACTCTACAATCTTGCACAATAGTGTTCTCTTCCCCGTTTGGTTAGCTTGTCTCCCTTTATTTCTCTAAGAATGGAGTTGTTTTTGGATTACTCCCCCACTTAAAGCCTTGCCCCATTTTCTAGGGTAGTTGTCTCGACTTTTTTTTTTTTTTATCATGATCGAGCTCTTATTTAGCTCCTTCACTTACATCTCATTAACACATTCTTTGCCAAAGTTTCACGTCCACTTTACCATACCCTTGCTATCTTAGCATGAGAGTAACAAAGGTCCTCACATATTCCTGGATTGGATTTATCTATTGTATCTCATTAACCCGCATTGTGTGTTATGTGCTACCTGCATAAGGTAAGGATGGTGCATCCAGTTCTACTATTATTCCTTCCACTTTACCATGCCACCACAGTTTGCCCTCCTTTAGCTAAATACATTGGTACTATCTGTTTAACCTGTCTTCATGAAAATCATTTTGAGTAGCATTGGAATATAATTTCATATCATATAAAAGGTTATTTTACCTCTCTCGCATTGCGAGTACCACTAAAGTCTTTAGTTTCAAAATTTTCTCACATTAGGATTACTGATAGTGCTTACTAGCAGTTCACCTCAAAATTGTGTTCTTGGTCTCCTCGACCTCGTTGCTATTCTCAACCATAGTCCCTACAAGAGAATTATGAGGAGTGGTAATAGATTTTAAATTTCTCACAGTACCTTTTTACATGATAGGCCACTGCTTTAAGCTCTCGCATATGTTCTCCAAGTTGCTCAATTAATCCTTTCCTACAAAAGAAATGGGATTTTGGATGGCCTCAAGCTCTATTGGCTCACCCTCACCCTTGGAAAACATGGCTAACATAGCCAGAAGATATCTCCTGTAAGCATGGGATTTTGGGAGGCCTTAAGCTCTATTGGCTCACCCTCACCCTTAGAAAGCTTAGCCATCATAGCTAAAAGATATTTCCTGCAAGTATGGGATTTTGGGTGGCCTCAAGCTCTATTGGCTCACCCTCACCCGATATAGCTAGGCTACAATAGCCAATGATATTCAATTTTTCTCATTGCATATTCAATTTTTCTCATTGCTCAAAGAGCGAGGCGGACTGACTCAAGCTCTATTGCCAGCCCCCTCAAAATTATCATAGGGTCATTACCCTCTCTCCAAAAGATGCAGCTGATGGAGTGTGCAGCATCCCATTTGGGATCATTACCCTCTCTCCAAAAGATGCAACTAAAGGAGCGTGCAATACCCTGCATTCTCAACCAATGTGTAACTCAGTCACCCTGCCTACTCATTTTTAGAGCGCTTGGCGTGACAATCAACAAAACATCCATTGCCTTTAGTGAAATCACTTCGATCCCTTTTCTCTAGGGTGGTAATACTTGCACAGTAGATTCCTTCATGCTCTCCACCATTCATGGATCGGTGGTTGCTCTGATACCAACTGTCACGGGTCCAAGTTTTAGCCCTCACTTGAAACCATGTGGCACTTGGCTTGAACTCTTTCAAGACAAGTCAGCCAAGAGAATCTGTTCAATACGATCAATATATTAGCATGGCTTGGTAAGCCAATCGGGCAAAATATCACAAGCATTACATTTGAACAAGCATCTCAAGCTTAATAAAGAATAAGGCACCAGTATATCAAGAACAGGCTACTTCTTTCATCCATTAGTCACAATCGATACAATCAAGTTGGTTGTCCATACATCACTTGTAGGCAGGGGGGAACCTACAAGGAGTAGCGGGACAAGTACTCACCATGCCAGTGGCTAGCTATACCAGTTGCTTCATGGTAGTCAACTAGTCACTCCCCCCTAAAGAGCATTAGGAACACAATGAGGTGTGACAGGAGGAGACATCAATATGCTTGAGCCATCATACCCCAAAATTACATAAATAGGAAATAATTACAAAATATCCCCTTTAGTCCCTGAAATTTACATATTACTACTTAAACTTTCTAACCCCCTGACACCCCGCACCCCCCCCCCCCTCTCTCTCTCTCTCTTTTCCTTTTCCATTCGCCTTGCCCTCTTTAATCCCTTCCTTGACAACTCCTAGTTATTATTATTTTCTTCCATTTTCATGGAGGCCAACTGAGTGCAAAGCTTTGAATTGAGAGTTCTCTTTGCTTGCTTTAGTCACCATGGTGTTATGGGGTGGAGAAGAAGGATCTGGTGATAGATGTAACATCCCAAAATACTGACTATAATCAATGTTGTTCACGTGATGCTATGAATATGTAATTTTTTAAATTTTATTTTATTAATAATAAGTATGATAATTAATAGAAATTATTAGTAAATATTTATTAAATTTTGTCTTACTGTTACTTTTTTTTAATATGGTGAAATTAGTTTTATAATTATTGTGTCATTGTATGGATTGCGTCATTAAATTTAAAACAATATTGTTGATTTGTTCTTATTTTTATTTGAATTAAGATATGTATTGTAATTTTTAAATTTTTATTACTTGATTGTTAATTATTTCTAAAATAAATTAATAAAGTGTGTTTTATTTAAAAAATTGATAATCTCTTTATATATCATTAAAACTATTTTATTAAAATGTCTAAATGATAATTCTATGTAAATATTTTAAAAATACAATAATGAAAGTTCAATCACTAAAATTAAAACAAAATTAAAAACAATAAATAAAAACACATAATAATATGATAATTTCACATATTAAAAAATGCTCTTATAATTTTACAAAATTTGAGGTGGGGCTGTTTAATGGGAAAAATAATTTTAGTTTGTGGTAAAGCACCATGAAGGATGTCTTTGTAAAACAAGTATTAATTAAAGCATTGAACGAGAAGCAATTAGCGACCATGAAAAATGATAATTGGGGGAAACTTTAATAACGGGTGGCGAGTACGATTAGATTAACATTAGCCCCTGATGTAAAGTATATTTTGGAGAAGACTTTGCTAGTTGTTTTGTGGAAGAAATTGGAGAGCTTGTACATGTTAAAGTCACTCACAAATTGCTTGTACTTGAAGGAGTTATACCAACTCAGAATGGATGAAAGTACTGATGTGATGGATCACCTTAATGTTTTCAATAAATTAATTATCTAATTATCTAGCGTTGGTGTGAAGGTAGATGATGAAGATAAAACCCTCTTGCTTTTAGCCTCTCTCCCACAATCTTATAAAAGCTTAGTGACAGCCTAACAGTTGAGAAGGAGACTTTGAAGGTGGAGGAGGTTACTGTAATTATATTGGATGATGAAAAGTTCAAGAAGACATGTAATAGCAATGAAGGTGGAGCTTTTGTTACTGGTTCTAGTGGTGGTAAAAGCAATAGATTGAGCTCAAGACCATGAGTAAACCTCGAAGATAGATAATGCTACTACTGTCATGAGAAGGGTCACATTCAATACCATTGTATAAAGATGAAGGAAGATCTTACAAAGTTTAAACAATTTAAGAAGAGTCGCAATAAAGAAAAAGAAGAAATTGTTGCAATTGTAATTGACGATGGTGTTGATGGTAAATGTTTAAATGTGGATGATGATAAGGAAAAGGCAAAATATCCATTATAAGATGAATGGTTAATGGATTTTGATTGCTTATTCCATATTTACTCAAAGAAAGAATGGTTCAATGTAATTAAAGAAAAGAAAGGAGAGAAAGTAAAGCTAGCTAATGAAAATAAAATGGAAGTCAAAGGTATTGGTAGAGTGAAGATCAAGCTGCATGGTGATGATGTTTACGATGAATGTTTGAGTGTGGATGATGATAAGAAAAAGGCAAAAAATCCATTGCAAGATGAGTGGTTAATGGATTTTGTTTGCCCATTCCATATTTGCTCAAAGCAAGAGTAGTTCGATGTAATTGAAGAAAAGAAAGGAGAGAAAGTAAAGCTAGCTAATGGAAACAAAATGGAAGTCAAAGGTGTTAGTAGAGTAAAGATCAAGTTTTATGGTGATCGCGTGAAATTATTTTATGAAGTGAGTTATGTTCCTAAATTTGAAAGAAACTTAATTTCCTTGGGTAAGTTGGATTCTTTAGGTTTTGGATATTCAATTCATGGTGGAGTCATCAAAGGAGAGAAGATTGGTGCAAAAAATCTCTACAAATTAGAAAGAAGCACATTGATTAGAAGAATGCAAATTGAGGTAAGAGGTAACATCAATAATCAAGAGTGCAAGGAAGTAACCAATAGAAAATTGACTTTTGCAGAAATTATAAAGACTAATTCCATTTATCTTGGAAATGAAGATTGTTAGAGTCCAAGTCCAATTGGAATTAGGAAGTATAATTAGTTTTGAAAGTTTAATAGAATTTAAATTATGAAGTTTAATAATTAGAGTCCTAAAATGACTAGATTTTTCAGTGGCCTATATATATGAGTGGTTGGTTGGCCTTTGTATAGTAGAGAGCTCACAAAATAGAGAGGTAGGTCGAATTCCATGAGTTTTGTTTGAGTGACTTGTAAAGGTGAGAAAAATAATTAGTGGTTTTATAATTATTTTTCTTTGATAATGGACTTGTTTGGCAGAATAGGCTTATGTCGAACCATGTTAAATTTTGTGATCTTTAATTTGTGTGGGTGTTATTTTTATTACAAAAAGGTTAAGATATTATTTATTAATTGATAAATCTTATTATGGTTTAATTTCTCAAATTGGATTGGCTAACAAATGAGTTGGTTCTCTTGTACAAAAAAGATGAACAATTTAAATAAGTAAAAAATGATAAAAAAAGGTGCCAATCCTAAGATTAAAGTGTATGGAGTTTGAATTTTATACAAAATGTCGATGTTGCTTTTTAACTAATTGAAGAAAATAAAAGGGTTATTGGTTAAAAAAGCCAAATTTACCATATTTTGGTGATTTTATCTAATCGTTTCATTCTTTGCACAATCGGCCAAAATTTCAAAATGAACAAAATTTTTATCCAAATTTCAAATTAGATCTGGGGAGGGCGGGGAGGGGGGGGAGGGAAGTGTTCTCCATCCTACGCTGACACTCCACCTGGATTTTTTTATTATAGAACTGTGGGTCCCACTGGCCATATGGAACTAAGTTTAGTTAAATAGATTGACCTAACCATATACTTAAAAATACTTAATTTAGGTAGCTAACCTAAGTTAATTATACTAATTAAACAAAATAAACGATTTAAAAATGAAATCCCTAACAACAGTTACGAAAAAAAAAATCCCTAATTCTCTACAACCTATGTAAGGAACAAAAGAGAGAGAGAGAGAGAGGTGAAGGGTGTGCCAAAAAATGCAGTTCTCAACTAGACCCATCACTGAAGGGTGTGGCAAAAAATGCAATTCTCAATTAGACCCATCACTGAAGGAATCTGTAACACCCTCACTTTAGATAGTCCATACGTTCTACTGTTTTGGTGACCAATGTCTGACTGGATAGCTAGAATGTCTGGAACTATAATTAGACTAGAGTGACAAGTCATAAATAATTCAAATAAGTGTAAGAAAAATTAAGAAAAAATTTGAGAAATGAAATACAATAAAGTTAAATGAGTCGGTACCTCGGTGATGGGTAACCCTAATGGGAAGTTGCTGTCTTCACAGCTGGTAGCCCAAAACCCGAGGGGAATCCCATGAATTAATTTTTGGGACTCCAGAAAAGAGTCATTGAGGTTTGATGGCATTAGAATGCCAAAAAAATACTTAGAAAAATTTTTAAATTAGTACAGACAATTTTTGTCTGTTAAGCCAAACGAAGGGCATTTTGATCATTTCGCCTTAAGAGACGATTTTTGATCGACTTGTCCATTTATGTAAGTGAATTATATGACATAAAATATAAATAAATATTGCTAAAAATTAAATTGAAAATGAGTAGGAAAGAAAAAAAAAGAAAATGAATAAAAATTGGAATTATGGCATAAGATGATGTCATTTAACATGCCTCCACCAATCACCATTCAACAACACAATTAAAATTCTTTAAAAAGGGAAAAATGAGTCAAATTAAGAAACTAATTTCTGGTTTCTTCTTCCTCATCCAGTCGTGACTCTCTCTTCCCTCTCCTTCCATTGATCTTCCAACCAAGCTTCATTTCCCACTTCAATTCACCCACCAAACCACTATAAAACCTCATCTTGTCTTCACAAAAATTGACCCTTATCACTAGAGTAAGACTTGGACAGCAAAAAGAATTGGAAATCAAGAAGTTTTGGAAGTTGGGAATTGCTCACAAAGAGGTTAGTGCCATATTTCTTGCCTTTATTCCCTTTTAAGCATGAATTCAAGTTAAGTTAGGTTAGAAATTAATGAAAAATGAAGTAAATATGCATGCTTAGGTTTCATGGAATTTTCGCCAGCCTTATGGGAGTGAGAGTTTGAGGGTTTGATGGATTTGAATGGTTTAGAAATCGTGTTTGATGTGTAGACATCAATTAGAAATTGATTAGTATGCCTAATGTGATATGTGTTGTGTAAATCTTGAATTGGAGCTAGGGTTTGATATAAAAATTAGGAATTTAATGATATGTTGATAAATTATTGATGTTGAGACCAATTATGGACTAATTGAAGTGCATGGAATATGATTTGTGGATGGTAGTAGTGTGGGAAGGTGGTATTGGAAGTGTTGTTGTTATGCAGGAAATTCTGGACCTATGAGTCCAGTGTGTTTAAATGAACATAAGTAAAGCTAGACAGCTCCAATTGGTGTGAGGCTAATTGGAGATGAAATTTAAGACCTTAAGCCACATTTTTTGTGAAGAAACTTTGCCCAGAAAACCAACCTAAGTTGCCCTAAAAATTGACCTAATCCAGGAAACACATAGACTGCCCTAGAAAAGTGACCAAATGAACAGTGTTTGTTCATTTGGCCATAACTTAGTGTAGAAATATCCAAATGACCTGAATTTTATATCAATGGAAAGATTAGACAATTTAGAACAACTTTCATGAAGAACACAAACTCAAATTCTGAACCTAACCAATTCAAATTGCTAGTCCAAGTTAGGACCCGAAATCTGGCAGAACTAAATTTGCTCAGAAAATCTGGGTAAGGACCAATCCGACTAGTTATGGTAAATTGACTATAACTTGAGGTACAAAACTCCAAATGGAGTGATTCAAAAAGAAAATTAAAGAAGACATATAAAGGAACAATTTTGATGAAGAAAATTTTGCCAAATTTCCACTGTAACAATGACCAATGGAACAGTAAACTTAAGGTATGAAATCTGAAAATTTTGAATAACATAAAATAAGCCTTGAAATGGTATTGGCAATCAATGCCAACAAAAATAAAATGAAAAATGTGGTATCTTGATGAACTTAGGCTTAACAAATCTATTATGAATTAAAAAGTCAACTTTTGTGTAGAAATGGCTAAGTGAATAGTAACAACCAAAATTAATAGAGTGAAAGGTACCTCACTTAAATGATTTAATGAATGTTTAAATTATGTAAATGTGTAGATGAGGTTTGTATTCTCATCACAAATAGAACTTAGGAGACATTGTTAATATATTTTAAAATGTCGTTTGAAAATCAATATAAATGAAAATGTTGAACATAGGGACATGTAAAATAATGTAATAAATTAGATAAGGAATTAGAAAGGAAAAATAGATGATATAATTGATAAATTGTGAATTATATAAATGATATTCATGAATATATGCATTTGATGAAAATGAGTAGATATTGTACTTCCACTAGGAAATAAAGTTTATAATGTTACAACAAATATATATAATGGAATATATAATGAAATAATTGTTATAAATTGTGATCATATGAATAACATAATGAATGAATAAATGAATCATGTTAATGTATGAATGAGACATTAGTTCTCATTATTGTAGAAAGGAAAAGTACTTTGAGTACAATGGTATATGAGAACCATTGTTGTGAATTGTGATTGACACAAATGATATAATGAATAAATATATGAATTATGATGAAGGTAAAATTTATGTAGAAATGTATTTTAAAAAATTTATACTACTGTTAGAAATGGAATTGAAATGTTATAAATTATAATTGAAATTTGTCAAGAAATAATGAAGTCATAAAACACAATATATTAATATTTAATGGTACTAATATGCCCATGTATTGCCTAGACATGTGTCAGATTAGATAGATTGGCATGCCAATAGGGTATTATTTTAGTAGTATTGCGTAAGACTTTATGCCTGTATTCGTGGCTTTATGCCCGCACTCATGGCTTTATGCTCTCACTCATGGCTTTTTAGCCATACTGACTGCATACGTGGTTGACATTCTGCGTCCCATGGTATGACAACTCGAGGCACCACGGTATCCAGGGCCAACAACCCATTATCCTGTTTAGTTAGCCTGTCATAGGTTACCTGGGTAGTGTAAATTATTGAAATTATTTAAGATCATTAGTAATTAAAAACATTAAAAAGTATCGAATGAAATGAGGAAAAAGATTAGCAATGGAAACATAACTGAATTAAGTAGTACAAATGAAATTTTCAAAATTATAGGAACCAAAAATACAATACTCCTAGAATTAATCTGTATATCGAATATTATTACTGTATAAACTCAGCACTTCCAAAGAAGGACAAAATAGAATATAAGATAGTTGATATTAGAAATATCATATCAAATTTAATTGATACCCGAGGATCTAAATTATACTTTAGAATTATACTTTAGTCTTTCTTATTTGTATATATTATTTTCTTGTTATATTATTGCACCACTAAGCAGAAATGCTAAGCGCGATGATTTGTTTCTTTCGCGCAGGTACTGAAGATAAAGCCCAGTGGATATTAGACTGGGATTTTAGAGTCCGAATCTGCAGAAGTGTCAGAAGTGTTCAAGTTGTCACCTCCTCAGCAATGCTTGTAGATAGGGCTCACAAAAGTTATTTTATGTATTTATAATTAGTTATTAATTGTAATATAAATTATGGTATTGTAATTAATTTGTACATCATGTAAATTGTGAATTTATGAAATTAGCTTGTAAATCTTATAAATTATGAAGTTTGAGAATTTTAAAACCGTGAGGGCTTCAGCCCAGAGTGGACAATATCACTAGTGGGCTGGGCCGTTACATTTGTGGTATCAGAGCCGCTCCGCGTGCAACCTTGAGCGATAGTGGGGCAAACCTCAGCGAGGACGTTGAGTCCCATAAGAGGGGTAGATTGTAACACCCTAGGCAAATCCCACATCGGCAAAACACGGGAGAGATGCTGGGTTTATAAGTTGGTGGTTCATAACCCCTAGCGACGCATTTTAAAACTAAGAGGGCTTTAGCCCAGAGCGGACAATATCACTAGTGGGTCGGGCCGTTACAGGTGGTCCTAAGCTTTCCACGCAAAATGAAGTACAAACAAGGTGATTGGAGGAAACTTTTGCAAAAAAAAGAAAAAAGGTATTTGATTTATTCAAGCTGAACATGAGAACATTTTGATTTTTGTGAGTTGATAAAATTGATTGTAACTTGGGGTTCAATATATAGAATATTAAATACATATATTGCTATGTTGACTTGCATGGATTATTTACAGAAGTAGTAGCTTTTATACTTTTGGTATGCTACTAGTAGGGTTTTAATCACTGTTAAGTTTTTAGAGTTTACTATTTAATAGATAATGAATTTCATTTATGTTTTATAAACCATTTTTATGTTTACATTATGTTTAAGTTTGTGTTTATCACAATTGTCTTATTGAAATGCATGTTGGTGGGAAATTTATTGAGGGACTATTATTGAAGTATATAGGTGGGCATGTGATTTTAGGTGACTGGAAGGGTTGCCATAAAATGAATTATGGGGATATTGTCAATAGGTGAAAGGAGGAATTTTATGTTGAAGTGAGTAAAATAGGATATTTCAAACTTAGGGGGTTTGGAACTTTCAAATGCTAGTGTGTAATGATAATGAGGTTAGACAAATGTGGGAAGAAGGGAATGAATTTGAGTTTCTTAAGATTTTTGTAAAGTTTAATGAAGATAATGGTGAGGTGTCAAGGATGAATGACCATATCTAAGATAAGAATGCTATAATATATTATGAGAATCACTATGTAAGCAAAACATGGAAAGGGAGTATGTAAGCAAAACATGGAAAGGAAGTAATCATAGAAGTGTAGGCCTTGTACATAATTCACCTGATATGGCTGAACCCCAAACAAAATTGCTAATACTTGATGCATCTAATATTGATGCAAGTAGCGAGGATGAAGATTTTAACCCACCCAGTCAAAGTGTGGATGATAACTCTAAAGATGAGAGTTCAGTATATGAGATGGAAAGTGATAATGAAGAAACTATAATTGTAAAAAAGTAAAAGGCAAGCATAATTTTGATTAAATTCATGAGAAAATAATGATGGTGATGAAGGCATTCTAAGCCATATTGAAACTAATGTCAATGAAAATGTGCAAGTAGCAAGTGATTATGAAGATTCTAAAGATGATGGGTTTGACACCCCATATAACGGTGATGAAAATGATTTAGGGGAATATATAAGGAAGAAAAGGAGGAGGTTTGTTGTTTCTAATCTAGGATGTGATCACACTAAATTTAATTTTGTAATTGGGATGATATTTGAGACTAGGACACAGTTTAGGGAATGTGTTCAAAAGTATGGTATTGCTAATGAATATAACATTAGTTGGAAAGGGACTTGTGAGTTAAGGATGGAAGCCAAATGTTTTGGAAATTGCAAATGGACTATTTATGCAATGAAAAAGTAAGGAGAAAGTAAATATCAAGTGAAAAGATATAATGGGGTTCATATTTGTTATAAGACTTTGAGAAATAGACAAGCTAATGCAAAATGGTGTGCAAAGGAGTTTTTGGAAAGATTTTAGGAGAAATCCAAATTATGGGTTTGATGACATGCAACATAACATGTAAGAAAAATATGGGCTAACCTTATCAAAATAGGTATGTTATAGGGCTACATCAAAAGTCTTAAAGTTACTAAAAGTGACTTTAGAGGGTCATTATGCTAAATTGGGATCATACAAAGCTGAGCTATGAGCAATTGATAAGGAAGGGAAGTTTAAGTTGCTAACTGAGGATATTGGAGCAAATGGACATCTTGTTTCCAAAAGATTCTATTTTGGATTTAGTGCTTTGGGAAAGGTTATTTAGAAGATTACAGACTATATATCTGCTTAGATGGATGTTTTCTAAAGACGGTTATTGGGGGTGCATTACTGAGTGTAGTTGGGGGAGATGGAAACAATTAAATGTTTCCAATCTCTTAGTGTGTGGTTGAAGGTATGAATGAAAATAGTTGGAACTGGTTTCTAGAAAGGTTGTTTGAAGACTTAAATTTCATTTATGGCTTTGACTTGACATTGGTTAGTGATCAATAAAACGTAATCAATTTACTTTTTTTAATTTTTTTTATTTATTTTTATCTTGATTGTAAACATTTACCTGTTTTTATATGTTTTTTTATTGAACTGCAAGGACTTGCAAAGGTAATAAGAGAGTTAGTTCCATAAGCTGAACACAAAAATTGTGCTATGCATATTTATGCCAATTGGAAGAAAGTTCATAGGGGTTAGGAATTTAAAGCAAGCTTATGGAAGGTTGTAAATGCAACCAATGTGGCAACATTTAATAAGCATATGGAGAAGTTGAAGGAGATATTTGAACTGGCCTAAATGTGATGTCATTACATCTAACCTTGCTGAAACATTCAATTATTACATTTAGGACTAAGCCTATGATTACCATGTTAGAGGAAATTAAAACATGTTTGATGGAGAGAATGTTTACTAAAAATGAGTTCATGAAAAAGTGTGAAGATACTATTTGTCCTAGGATAAGGAAAGTTATTAAAGAAGCAAAAAAAAAAAGGAACAAAATATTGTGTTGCTAGGCTTGTAGTAAGCAATATGTTTCAGGTGTTAGTAGGTGAAGATGAGTTTTTAGTGATGTTGGACAAACAATCATGCTCAGGTAAGGCATGGGATCTTTCTGGTCCTTTGCTTGTATGCATTAGCATGTCATGAAGCATCAATTAGAGAATTATGTAGATCCTTATTTCACCAAGTCATAGTACCATGTTGTGTACAAATATTCATTAGAACCCTTGAATGGCCCAAACATGTGGCCCCAAATATGCAAATATTGTGTACAAATATTAGCACCTGAGTATTAGAAAAAACCTGGTAGACCAAAAAAAAAATATAGAAGGAAAGACACACTTCTAAAGGAAAAAATCAATAATGGAAATGACTTGCTGATACTATTTGCAAACCAGAAATAACACAAAAGGATGTCCAAATGAAGACAAAACATAGTTGAAAAACACCAAAGGTGAAATCAGATTATTCAATTCATAGATATTTTTTTCTTCATTTATTAAAAGTTACTGAATTATTCTTGTTTTTTTCTCTATGTATAATAAAACAAAAGAGGTAGACCTAGAAAGCAACTAGGGATAAACAACCCATCAAACCTAGTATTTGTGAGTGGATCAATAAACCCACATGTTGTAACTTTTAATACAGGACTTGTAAATGTGTACATTCAAATAGAATCTGAAATAAGTAAGAGACTTATTAGGAAGAATAGGAAATTGGGAATGGTGTTATACACTAGACCATGATACTAATATTTATTGCCTTTTTTTTCTGAAAAATATAATTAAAGCATTTATGGTTTCTTTTATTAGGCAATGTCTAAATATGATATATTGATATCTGGGGCACTAGGAAGTGTTTATGCAAGGGTAAAATCATTAACAACTTAATTTACTTTTCTACTCAATTTTAAATAACATTTTTGCAATTTTACGTAAGCAGATGCTAGGTGAAAGGAGTGTTGAGTATGTTAATGGGCCATAAGCAATAGCACAAGTAACAAAAAGAGTGTCCTCTAAAAAGAAGCATCAACATACCAAGAAGAAACAGTCCAACCAACAAATTTATATAGAGGAATAACCTTCATCACAACCAATTGGTTCACAAGCTCCAGTAGATCCAATACCATCATGGTCTTTAAGGGAGACTCATATTCCACAAAGAAGGAATCAACCAAAGGGAAAGAGAAAGCAACGGAATGAGGAAACATCTATAGTTATTTTTGGTTTTGTTGGGATCTTAATATGACTTTGGTAATATACAACATGTTTTTACAGTTATGGCCGTGTTATTTTGGTTCTCGTTTGGACATATGTAAACATTATTGACTTTTGTTGGTGGTATGGGATAATTTTGATATAAATAGGCAACACATGGCTATTATCTTATTTTGGTTTTCTTTGGATGTATATAGATAGCAGCTTAAAGTTAACATATGTTTCATTTCTATTATCTTAATATACGGTCAAGTACTTCTCATTATAACAAATACTTTAACCTCTTCCCTGTGTTATTTGGAATTAGCATTAATATCATAATTAAATGTTGTAAATCAAATATAATTACACATATAAAACAGATAAATAAACAAATGGTTATTTCATTGCAGGAAGATTCTTCTAGTTACACCATCCTTACATTAAGCAAGATATAACTTGCTTCTTGTTTCTTTCATTACATTAAACAACAAAAAGCACATGTAGAGCATGGTAGCAACATGTATGTAATAGTGTGATTTCGGACTGTTACTAGTGCTAGAGCATTGTAAGGCATAAAGCCACTAGAACTCATAGCAAGCCTATCTTAAATCAAAATCTCATATAAAGCCCATCACTATTCATATAAATACTATATTAATTTTTAAAATATAATTATAGTTCTTATATATTACAAAATATTAAATGGTAAAGCACAATAACAAAACAACAAAATTACATGCCTTCACAAAAGTGTTCCATAAAATCTACATATACGTTGTAGCAAAATTCAGGCATTTGCCCCTGGAACTATGCTAATTAAATCTGCTAACTGTATCTTCTAATCTTGTCCCTAAAGGGAAAGACAGAAAAAAGGGGTGAGCTGGGGGCTCAGTGAGCAAAAGCATACTTTAGATAAAATAAAACATTTTAATAAAACAACTTAAGTAAACACATGAATATGCAAAAGTCACATGATGTTCCACAGCACAAATAATTCATAACAAAGTAATTCATGTCACCAATGGTTCCCCAGCCACTTCCATTATCATAACATATATTCAAGATGCTTAGCCCTTAAAGTAGCTCCTCAGGACTTCCTCTTAATATATACACATAATAGATACCAGGGACACAAAAGTCTTGACTTACCTGAGGTGGATTCTAAAATCCCTGGTGTCTAGATGTTAATGACATAAAATTATCTTACCTAACATCCCTTTCCATTGCTTTCATAATTGAGCTCATTTACATGTAGGTCTTTCCTTTATCTTTCCCATTAAGAACCAGTGGGTCATCTATGAACCACCATCATAGCACCAATAATATATGCAATGTAGTATCTTTATGATATGCATCATTATGGTTGGATCATGTGGCGTGAGGCAAAAAATCATCTATTAGAATTGCATAAAGTGCACTAGGTAATGCCTAGGAAAGAAGGTGAATTCACATTGGTCTTACTTAAGTACCACCTCCTTAGACAACATTTCCTAGACATGCAATTCATATAATTCGAATAGAATCAGACCCAATAGAAAGTACCGTATTCCCATAACACTACCACAGTATTAAAGAATTATGCCACAAAGATAGATATAGATAGCAGTCGCCACTCGGGTAATAATTGGGACATGTTCATTGTTTCTTCTAAGGGACATTAATTTTTGATAAGGTCAAGGATGGCAACTTACTCCTTGCAGAGGTTCCATAACCATCATCACCATATCCCAATGTCTAGCTTTGGGATAGTACGTATGTAAGGGGAAGGTGTTAGGCTCCCCTTATGCCTGGTCTAACCTTGTTAATTCGAGTGTCAGTCCTTTACTAATGCTTTTAAAAGTATTGTTTATTATTCTTTTATCAAACTTCTTACCTAAAAATGCAATTTCTAAACCTACACATGCAAGTATTTCAAATAGTAGTTGTTGTTTATAAACAATTTTCATGCACAAGTGCTTCTTATCTATGGGGGTTCCAAAATAAATTAAGTGAATTTACCGAATGAATAAAATTAATCTATTGTTGACAATTTTATTTTCACACAAGTTCAATTTACAAACAATACTAAGTTTCTAATTAACCTATTAATTTATTTATCAAGTTATCCTAAAGATAATTAAACTAAATAATTTATGTACATATGTCATTTATTCTAATAAACATCTAAAGGTCCCAAACAATTACAACCTAAAAAATTGTTTCTAATATGCTAATTTATTTTATAATTTACCAAATATTTAATTAAATTTAATTTATATGCTAAAAATGGGTTAAAATACAAACTAAAAAGATTTTAGTATTTACCGAATAAATTCCTATTACGACTACATATTACATAAAAAATTGTTATTTCAATAAAGTTTAAGGGATACTTATCTTTTAATTATTGCAGTTGCTATTGGGGTAAGCTACTTTAAAGAAGGGCCTTCTTTTCTAGCATGGCAAATTAATCCCTGTCTTGGTAAGCTACCTTAAAGAAGGTCTTCTCTTCTAGCATGGCAAATTAATCCCTGTCTTACCCCACACCATTATTGCCCCTTTTTGGTACTTATCTTAGGGCAAATTGGAGAGATAGAGTGAGAGTTCTTTTCTCTTGTGTTCTTTTATTATTCTCTCCTCTTTTTTTTTTTTTTTTGGTCCTTCCTTCATTAGGTATTTACAAGGTTTTGGTTTAGAGTTCCAAGGAGGTAGGTAATTTTATTCCCTAGAGGGTTTAGCAGTGCTAATGAGAAAGAGATAGGAATAAGGATAGGGATAAGTAGAGATGAATAAGGATAAATAAGAATAAATAGGGATAAAAAAAAATAAGAGAAATAAAAAATGATGGGATTTTATTCATTTAATTAAAATCTCTTATCGAGCCTTATTGGCCTTAGAGAGCCCAATTAGGTCTTATTAAGTTTTTTAATAAAATAAATTCCCAAAATTAAATTTAAATAAAAATAAATTTTATTTAAATTTAATTAAACATTTTTTTAACTCTTTTAAATTATTTTCTTCAAGAGACATGCCATACATATGGTTATCTATTTTTAGTCCTCTAAATATATTTCACCGTCATATAAATTTTTCATCATTGGGTTTTTCATAGTCTCAATGCACATATTTACAAGTTCACATAAATAGGGGTTTACAATCACTAACATATACCATTATCTATGCAATTATAATCAAAATACATTACATAACTACCATGATCCATGGGCGTGCATGCAATATAATAAAACAATTTAAGTAATTCAATAAAAAAACATTTTAAGTTCTACTCACCTTGAGTGTTATGGCTTCTACTATTTTATTTATTTTTATATGACACTTGAACTCCCTGATTTCTAGGTCCTTTATATCCTTACTCTTATCTATAAGAAAAGGTTTGAGGGGACCTTTAGTTTTGGGATTTGAACAACTTTAATTAATACTCATTTATTTAGGTAGGGCAAGTTCAGGGGCCAAAGTTTGCATATTAGAGGGTCGAACTTGCCATGCATTATTCATGAGACTATTCACATGTTTCTGCCATCAAACCTAAAAATTTCTAGAATTCATCCTTACTTTATAACTTAGGGTTTAAACAATAAATCTTCACATTTACATCCAAACTTCTTATTCTAGGTTCATTATACCTTTTTAGGCTCAAAGAGTTAAAACTGTACTTAAATGACTTAGATTTATAACTTTTAACTTTAGATTTTAGTAATCTTTACATTAACCCTAACATAGCCTTAAAACTATTTCTATTTACAAAATGCTAACTTTAATACCTTAAACAAACTAAAAGGAAAGGAGATTAGAACTTACCTTTTGTAGTTAGGGTTTTTAAAGAGAAGGTTCCTCCCACTTCTTCTTCAAACCACATGATAGAAGAGAGGAAAGGGTGTCTCTACTATTTTTAGAGGCTTGAAGGAGATTATTCTTCATTAGAAGTTAGGGTAGGATGTTTTGTGTTGCATGGGGTGAGGAATTAGAAGGGAGAAAATAGGGAGAGAGGTAGAGAAAATAAGAAAGGGTTGATTTGGAGACATTAGCCTTTGAGTTTTATATTCTGTCTATACCAACTTTAGTGGCTGAACTTGCCTAGATAGGCTTATTATAGTTTAGTCCCTATTTTCTTATTTTCTCGCTAAGCACCCTGCTTCCCTTATGCCTTCTTCTCTTCACTCAGAAATTCGGGGAATATTCCATCTTCGAGTATGGATCCTGACCACTTTGGGTGAGGATATTAAAATACAATAGCCTCATTTTCCAATTATCAGCTTGGATTTTTTGCATTCTTGAATGCAACAATAAGCCTTTTTTTCATTCAATTTCTTCATTTTTCTCTTTCTTCTTCAATAGCTTTGTCTTAACAACCTTCAAATTCCTTTCCAACTCCACTTCGTTCTACCATTTTGTTGAAATTGGAATAGATATTGGATAATTAGCAATCTTGTACAAATTAACAATATTTAAAAAAAAAAAAAGAAAAAAGTCAAAATTTCTTTAAAAGAACTGATAGAAGAAAGAAAATGATAAAAAAGAAAAATGCAATCGTGGGTTATTATTACTAGAACAATGATCCATGATTGTGTTTTAGTGCATATATTAAAGTGAGTAATGATAGTTTAGTGAATGAATGGTTGCATAGTTTATTTATTGTGTTTTAGTGCATATATTAATGTGAGTAATGATAGTTCAGTGAATGAATGGTTGCATAGTTTCTTTTACTCTCGTGTTTTAACATGAATAAGAAATTAGGAATAAAAAGTGCAAAATTAATATTTTTGGTTCTATGAAATGCTGGACTCTAGAGACTAAAAAGCATATTATAAATAGATTTAGGGAGGTAATTATATATAAAAAATGATTTAATAAGATATTTTTTTTTTAGGGGGGAGGGGGAGAAGTGTAGGACCATTGGTAAAGAGCAAAAATTTATTTTATAAGAAAGGACTTGTGAAGATTATTAATAGGCCATTTAAATGGTGCTAAATTGCACAATTACTGTCTAAGCCCATAAAATGGGGAGAAAAGGGAGAGTGAGGGACAAGAATTTCACTCTTACCTTCCTTTCTCTCTGTGGCTTGATTAGTAAATTTCATCATCTTCTCTTTAAAATTCTCTTAACTTTTTGTTTTCTTCTTTTAACCCAAATGTTGGATTGTCCTTCCTTCCTTCTTCTCTTATACATTTGCATCACCATGAGTTGCCTTTTCTGTCACTTAAAGAAGGAGAATTTTTTTGAAGTAAATAAAAGGAAATAGAAAAGTATTAGAGAAGAAGGAAATTTGGTAAAAGGGTAAGTATGGCTAATTGTCATCTCCTTATTCCTTGTTCCCTACTTTTCTTTTGAGCTAAATGGTTAGAATAGAGTGGATTTACAATTTAAAAGAACAAGGAGGAAGGGAACCCCTCTAATGGAGTTTAACCATTTAAAAAGCAATTGGGAATTTTGTGAGTCTCCTCTTCATTACTTTTTCTATTTTTCTCTATTTGTTTTAAATTTTTTCTCATGTTAATAATTTGTATATTGTAGTATGCTTGAAGTCGAGGAATAATAAAAGGAAGGGACTTTAACATAGGGTTATGTTAAAGAGGGGACTTGACTAAGTGAAGTGAAATTGGGAGTATGTCTTACTCAAAATCCTAGCTCAAAAGTTGGAATTTATGTAGGTATTTAACAACCCTATATTAAGAAATGTTCTTAAATTGATTGGTAAGATTTCATAATGAGGTCAATGGTTGTGTAATGTATGATAATAATAATGGAAAATTTTGTGTTATCTAAGATATAATATATAAGTGTTTAAGTTTACTTCCATTGAGTGAACTAAATACATGTTTAGATAATATTGTTGAGAGAGATGAAATTAAAGTTAAGTTGAATAAAGGATTTGATTCGTTTTAAAATTAAAATCTATAGTGAGTTGAATTAAATTAGTAGCTTGAGTATGTAATTGATGTGAAAAGTGGAAAAGCTACTGCTAAGTAAGAGCAAGAAAGATGCTAGCGTGCCAAAGATTCTAAGCTTAGGATTGAAGAATTGTGAGTACCTCTCTACTTTTAATTCTTATGTTGGACACTTTTTCAAAGTTTATAGATTGTTCTTTATTTAAATATGAAATTGTGATTCTTTCATGTGTGTTTAATATAATGAAATATATTATAATGAGGAAATTGAATGGATGATTGGAATAGGATAGTGAGCTTACATGACTTCAAATCTTCCTATTATAAGTGTACTCTATGAAGTTTTATTTATTTTCTATTTATTTATTTTGAAATCTGTACCTAGATACAAGAATGCTTGTGCAGTATCTGCCACTTAAGTTTAATGGAATATGTGTCCGAAATTGGAATATTCATCAAATGCCAAGTGGAAGTGAATTTTAGTCATGAGAGTGTAAGATGGATTGAATAAAAGTATGGTTGCTATAATAGGCAACTTCAATTGCTGAAGGTCCTTATACAAACCTATAAATAGAAATCCAATTCCATTTCAATTATTGGTCTCTTATTCCTTTCATACTCGACTAGACTCTCCTCCCCACTATCTTCTCTCCTGTAACACCCCTCAACGAGGGTAACTAGAATTAGTACTCAAAGAGGGAATGTCCTAAGAAGTCTCGAAGGAAAAAAAGCTCAAAGGAAGTGGAGTGTTTAAGGAAAGAACAACAAAAGAGGGATTTCATTGTAATAAGCCTATCTAGGCAAGTTCAATTGCCAAATTTGCATAGGACATAACATAAAACCCAAAGGGTTGGGAGCCTCACAAGCCCTTTCCCTCACACTCTCCACTTTTTTCCCTTTTTCTCCCCTTTTCCTTTGTTTCCTCTCCCTTCTAACCCTAAAATTCTCTACCCTAGCTTCCTTATAAAGGGAATCACCCTAAACCTCTCTAACGTAGCTTCCCTTCTTGCCCTTTTGCTCCCCTTTCCCTTTGTTTCCTTCCCTCTCATTTTTAAAATGGTTTGGAGAAGAAGAGGGAGAAAAGCTTCCCTTGGAAACCCTAGCTACAGGTGAGCTTCCTTCTCCTTCTCTTTAGTTTGTTAAAAGATTTTAGTGTAGTATTTTGTAAAAGAAGTAGTTTAGATTTGGTTTAAGTTTTTTTTAGGGTTTATTGTATAATTATGAGATTTAAGTTAAATGTAGAGATTTAAGTAAAATAAAGAGTATTTTTAGTTGTTTAAAATCTTAGATATAATGGACTTAGAATGAGAACTTTAAGACTTACAATTGAGATAAGTTGGGATTTATGAAGATTGGATGGACCCCAAAGTGGATAGGATGATGAAAGAGATAAAGTTCTTTCAAGGTATGGGTTTAAGCAAAAATGTAAAGGGCCATGGAGCTTTCCCAGAAATTAAAGGGCAAATCACCAAGCATGGATTAAGATTGAGCCTAAGCAGGGAGATGAGGAGGTGATGCCAAAGATATCAAGTTTGTGACGGAGAAGTCAAGCAACTAGGTTAAAAGATGCTAAACTTCCATAGCAGCTAAAAGAAGTTCCAAAGGGGATAAGAAAGTTCGGCCTAAATGAAGTGCCTGCAAGCTGAAAGTTGGGTACCTGGAGCTATTCTCCAAAATATGATTTTGGTTTTTCCAATAATGATGTGACTCTAATGTTTTTATTTTGAGGCAAAGATCAAAAATGAATTTTCTCCTTTTGCTACCTTGTTTAATGTTTATCTTGATGGTCAAGTGCATAACATTCATAATCATTCATAATCTATCTCTATTAATGCATTGAATTCAATTTCTATTAATCTGGGTACACTAAATAATCCTAAAGAAATAAAACTTATTGTTGACTTAGCAAGAGAGAGAAAACTTCATAACTTTAATAACTAACCACATTGAAGCCTTCGCATAGTCTTATAAAGGCATGCCTGGAATAGACAGGGACATAGTTCAGCATAAGATCCTAATAAATTCAAAGATCAAGCCAGTTAAGCAAAAGAAGTGTCGACTTAGAATAGAATGAAAAGATAAGATAGCTTATGAAGTCAAAAAGCTAATAAAGGTAGATTTTGTAAAGGTAGTGGAGTGGCTAGCAAATGTGGTTCTTGTGCCTAAAAAAATGGGAGCATGAGAATGTGTGTGGATTATTGGGACCTTAACAAAGCAAAGGATGGCCATTATGCTGTTCCATGACATGATCCGTAAGGAGCCAAAGGTTTATGTGGATGATATGGTTGTCAAATTAGCTACTGGAGAAGGGCATTTTGAAGACTTGGAGAAGTTCTGTTAGAGGGAAATAATGTATAAGTTAAGGCTAAATCTAAGCAAATGCGTCTTTAGGGTAACTTCAAGTAAGCTCTTAGGTTACCAAATTAGCTAAAAGGAATTAAGATTGATCTAAATAAAGTTAAAGCCATTTTTTTAAGAAATACCTACACTTAAGACTGAAAAAGAAGTTGGAGGATTCTTGGAAAAACTATTGTATATTAATCAATTTATAGTAAAGCTCATGACTACATGTGAGCCAATTTTCAAACTACTAAGGAAGAACCAACCTATGACATGGAATGAATAGTGTCAGGAGACCTTTGAAAAAATTAAGTAGTATCTCACTAGCCCATTGGTTTTATCATCACCAGTTCTAGGAACACCCTTAACTTTGTGTTTGCTAGTGGAAGATGTTGCACTAGGGACAATGTTAGCACAAGAAGTAGAAGATCTAGAATGAACTATCTACTACATTAGTAAAAAGCTTATCCCTTATGAAGGGAAGTACTATCTGATTGAAAGAACAAGCCTAGTAGTTGTGTGGGCCACTAAGAATCTGAGGCATGACTTCCAGTCATACCAAGTGGTAGGAGTATCTTGAATGGACCCCTTAAGATACTTGTTTGTGGTTCCACCACTGGTTGGGAAGTTAGTTAAGTGGTTGATCTTGCTTTTAGAGTTTGATATAGTATATGCCACCTAAAAGACTATAAAGGGTTGTGTAGTGGTCGAGTTTTTATTTAAAAATCCTATAGACGAAAAAGAAGAAGTAGAAATGGGATTTCTTAATGAGAATTAGATAAAGAGAAGGTACAAGGTTGGAAGATGTGCTTTGATAGTGCTGCAAATAAGAATGAAGCAGGGATTTATGTAGTCCTAATTGCACTAAATGGGGAACAAATGCTCATGTCAAAGAGATTGTGTTGCCCTGCCACCAATAATATTATTGAGTATGAAGCATGCTTGTGCGGTATGTAAGCTCAGATGGCAATAAGAGCCAAGAAAGTAGAGATAGTTAGAGATTCTATACTAGTAGTCTCTCAAATTAAAGAAGAATTGGAAATTAAGGAGGAGAAATTGAGACCTTCCTTTGATTATGCTAAAAGGCTCTTAGGGTACTTTGAAGAAGTCAATTTGAAGCATTATCCCAATCACAGAACTAGTTAGCTAATGCTTTGGCTACTCTAGCATCCTCATGGGAAAATAGTGGGTGGAAAACCACACAACCAGTAGTTTTAATGAAGTGCAAGATTTTGTTCTATGAAGGATTGATCATTGCCCTTTTGGAAGTACAAGAGGGAGTATGGTATAAGGATATAAGGAGATATTCAAAAACAAGGGAATATCACCATAGTGCTAATAAGAAAGAAAGGGCTATAATCCGGAATGGGCTATTCAGTTTATACTAGATGGAGGGAAACTTTATAAGAGGTTCTATGAGGGGTGTCTATTTTAGTGTGTTGATGTTTTTCAACATTATTTTATTTTATTTGTGATATAAGTTTTTCCCCATTATTTGATGCAATGCATATTTTAGTGTTAATTTTATTAATCTTTGTCAATATTTGGACTTTTTTTTTAATTTTTATTTGCATTTCATAAGATAAATTAGTTAAAAGTTCATTTCTTTTGGTTAATTAAATTTGTTTCTTTATTGCAAGAATTGAGCTAGAAAGCTAAATATAAGGGAAAAATGGAGAAGTTAGAAAAGGAAACAGAAGATCTCACAACTAGCCTATGGGATTCAAGGGAGATGCCCAACTTGCCTAGAAGATGTAGAAAGGCACACAACCTAGTTGGGAGATGTAGAGGGGGCACACAACCTACTTGGGATATGCCTTTTTCAATGCCCAATCAGCTCTTGACACATAGGAGGAGGACAGAGAAGAGTTCAGAATGGAAATTAGTTAAAAAGAAATTTTCTCCTTTGCTGGAGAACATCCCTTAGCCTTCCAAACACCCAAAAATCCACCGTTGTTATTGGAGAATAAGATTTTCAAGAAGAGGATATTAGGAGCTTGAAGGAGGAGGACATCAAACTACACATTATAGAGTTTATCTTTTTTTTTTTTTTCTCTTATTGTCTTTATTATTATTTTACTCATACTTTTGTTAGATGATTTTTATTTTTATTTAATGAATTTTATGTTTAATCTTGAGATGATAAGGAACTAAATTTTTATACTATGGTATCTAATGTAGCTTAGTTTTATGTAAATACCAATACTCTATTTATTTTACACTATTAATACATTTGCTTGTTATTGAACTTAATGCTTTTGAGTTTCTATTGTTGATGCTTGAATGATTTAATTCATAATTTACACTGGAAGGGAAGATTATGAATCTGATTTAATAGTAAGTAATATAGGAATAATAACTAGAGTGGGAGCAAAAGGTTTGACCTGTGGGGTTGTTACAAAATAACAATAGATTTTATTATAACTAGTTAAGACTTGCTTTATCATTGAAAAATAATTTAAGACTTTTAATTAATATTTTTTTATAATGCTCAGAAGAGATTATCGAAAATATTAGGGTTATTTATTCATGCATTAATAGTTAAAACTGGATTATTTGGGATTTATAATTAAGCTAAATGAAATCTGATATACCTTACTAATTTTTATATATTGAATTTACTTCATGAATTTTAATTTGGCTTTGATTTCATTTTCTCTTATATTTAATTTTAGTCATAATTTAGAGTTAATTTTCGATTGCCTAAATATTAGTAAAGTTAACACAGATTTTGGTACTTAAACAAAATCTTTGTGGGAACGATGATGTAGTTAAATTATATAGGCATGTAGGGTTAATATTCATTGCATTTTATTAGCATTTGGTCTCTTTTATATTTATTTTTAAGCAATTTTAAATATATTTTATAAAACCTATTAATCCAACCTAATCCCCTAATTTTTATATTATATCAGGAGTTTTGATGTGATCTTAGAGCCAAAGACGAGTTTGGAAGAGGTCTGGAAGTCAAATAGTGAAGAACAGGAAGCTCGAAGTAGTGCACCAGGCATGTAATACATTACTCGACTCGTGTAATCTAACACTATAGAAAGCCAATTGCACATCCCATGTCAGCAGCGCTATGTAATCTCCTGGACACTATGCAATTCTCTAGACAGATGAAAACTCAAAGAACAAAGCCATAGAACATTGCACAGGGTACAACGTGTAATGCTGCACGACCCATATAATGACTCTAGACAGCAATCTAAGCCGACTATTCTTCCTTCTAACTCAATCCAAGAGGACTTCTAAGCCTTTTAAGACTCTAAATAAGGTTGTTACACTAAATATAAATATAATAAGTCAGGATTTAAGGAAAGAGAATCAATTTACATTTAAGAGAGCCCGTTACCTTGAAGAGAGGCAAGAAGAGAAACGGATTTACAAAGTTTTTAGAGGAAGTTCTAGCTGAAGTTCCAAAAATCTAAGGCTGCAATTCTCCATATGGGTTCTTTCATTCTATTTCTTCTCATGCCTTTTCTCTTTTATTTTATAAACTTGATTGTAAAACTCACCATGTGTGAGTAGTTTTCTTATTCTAAGGTTAGAGATGTAGCACTTTCAATTTTATTATGGATCTAGTTTGATTTTATTTAATATATTAAGTATTTTATTCTTTTATTCAATCTATTGTGTTCTTAATGCATGCTATGTGTTGAGCTCCATTTAGTATTGATTTTAGAAATTAATTGAAAGATAAACTAAAATTCTATGTGGATCTAACAATTAATCAAAGAACTTAATAAGTCTTAATTAATTTAATCACCACGAAAGTAGGGTTTAAGTTGATTAAGATACACCTTGAATGCGTTAAGAGAGGGCTTAAGATAATTTAGGATTAATTTTCTTCAAAGTAATAATCTCCCATTTATTAAATGAATTAGATTGAATCTATAATTGATTGACGTGTGAACCCCTAGCTCTGGAATGCTTTCATCCATTGATGTTCAAGTTTCGTTAATTACTTTGGATTTTATTTCATTTAATTTAAAATCAATTGCTACTCTACAATTCGATCGTCTTAATAATCTCACTCATCACTTTATTACTTAT
Source organism: Hevea brasiliensis (assembly GCF_030052815.1). Classification (NCBI taxonomy): domain Eukaryota; kingdom Viridiplantae; phylum Streptophyta; class Magnoliopsida; order Malpighiales; family Euphorbiaceae; genus Hevea; species Hevea brasiliensis. The sequence continues at coordinate 27,302,533 of NC_079495.1, read as the reverse complement.
TAATAATCCATGCACTTATGGAATTTTTCACAACAAATGATACTTTATTCATCATGTTTGCTAGTTTTACAACTAGTGCTCAATCGCTAACAAATAATAGAGTGATGAGTAAAGTATCGTTTCTAGGAGGACCATCTTGAGTACCAAACTATAGTGATTTTAATTATCTAGATGATCAAATTGTATAGAAAAATAATAATTAAATCTAAACTATAAGAAACAAAGTCTAAAATAATTATCTAAACTAAAATATCAATGGATGAAAACAACCTAGAGTTAAGGGTTCACACTTCAATCAATTATAGAATCAATCTAATTCATTCAATAAATGAGAGATTATTACTTTTATGAAAATTAATCCTAAGGTATCCTAGATCCTCTCTCAAGGTATTTAAGGTGTATTTCAATTAGAGCCAAACTCTACATTCATTAGTGCTTAGTCCTAATCAAAACCCTTTAAGATCTATGATTAATTTTGGAACTCCACAAAAGTTATCAGCCTATCTCTAGGTTAGATATCCTAGGTTTAAAATCCTGATTTTCTAATATTAATCTTTACCTTTCAGTCCTTCAATTAATATCTGTAATCAATACTAAGTGAGTACCAACACATAGCATGTATTAAGATCACAAGAGATTAAATCAAAGAATAAAATACCCAATGTATTAAATAACCAAATTCATAATGAAATTGAGAGTGTTACACCCTAACCCTAGAATAAAGAACCTACTCACCCATGGTGAGTTTTACAATCAAGTTTATAAAAACACAAAGAGAAGACATGAAAAGAAAATGGAGTGAAAGAACCCAGAAAAAGAGTTGCAGCCTTGGACTTTTGGAACTTCAGCTGAAAATCCCTTCTAGCAATCTTGCAGATCTTATTTCTCCCTTACCTCCCTTGAGGTTGATGTGCATCTTTAAATGTAAATTGGCTCCCTTGAATGTAAATTTTTCTCTCTCTCAATTCTTGACTTGTTATATTTATATCTGATATAAAAACCCTAATTTTAAAGCCCTAGAAGCATCAGGAGTCCATTTGGGTCGAGTTGGAAGCAAGAAAAGTCACATCAGAATTACTATCAGGGGACTTTACATAGGCTGTGTAGTGATACACGCCCCGCGTAAATTTCTGCAACTTCATTTTTCACGTTTTCTTCAGTCCAGAGAGTTACACGGGATCCAGGAAGTTACACAGGGTAAGTTACACGGCCCGTGTACTGCTTCTAGCCTTGTATTCTTCATGTTTTGACCTTCAGATCTCTTTCAAACTCATCTTTGATTCTAGAACCACATAAAAACATCTGATAAAATATAAAAATCAATAAATTGAGTTAGATTAACATGTTTTATAAAATAATAATGAAAACAAATAAAAATAAACATAAAAGGAGACTAAATGCTAATAAAATGCAATGAATGTTAACCTTAAATGTCTATATAATTTGTTGTAATCACATCACTGTATTACTTGTGCGATTCTATGCACTTACAAGACACATATCAAGTTTTTGACTTTGTAAATATTAGCACCAATTCTTTAATTTTGTAGATACGTATCTTGAAGGGTTTACAAATAGAGTGATTTTTAACAAAATATCTTTATTTTGCAAATAGGTGTAGCTATTTTAAAAGTGAACCATAAATAGTTTTAGAGGGCTTACCTTGTAGTATAGAAGATTAAGAATTCAAATCTTAGCTACCCATTCCACTTTAAGTATTTCCTATTAAAAGAAAAGATTTAAACATTTTGACTTGTTCAATAAATTACAAGGCATTTAATATTTGTTATTGTTTGTAGTTAAAAATTAATGGTATCTATTCTAAATGACTAAGAGTATGCAATGTTGACAACTAAGATAATTCATACATGTATAAATTAAGATTTATAACTTTCTTGATAGTTCCATTTTCATTAACCTCTTTTTATATAAATTTCACCTCTACATTTCTTCTTTTATAAACTTATCAACACACAACAACACCACACTCACCAAGAAATCAAACCATAGTAGAAAATGTGCACCATCATTGCCATTATTCTTTCTGCTACCACCATCATTTTTTCCTCCACATTATGCATAGCGCAAGCGCCAACCACTGTGCCTTTTTCAACCATTGAGTTACCTTTAGGATTGTTGGCACCAGCAACAAATGATTGCTTCGCATCATTGTTAAATATGTCGGATTGCTTAACTTATATGGAGGATTCAAGTAACATTAAAATTGTTGTTCAAAGTTGGGTGGATTAGTGGTTAGCAATCCCATCTGTTTATGTGAGATGTTGGGTAATAGTAGCTTGGTGGAGTCTTATGCCATCAAGATTGATATGAGTAGATCTCTCAATCTTCCTACTATTTGTGGTGTTAACACCCCACTTCTAAATGCATGTTTAGGTACTTTTTTAATCATCCAAAATTGGTATTTAAAAAAAATGCTTAATTATTTTTTTAATATGTAAGTAGCATTTTGAAATTTAAATTTGATTTCTTCAAAAAATTTTACTCACATATTTTCAAGGGAAATTTACAATTTAGTGTCTAAGTTTTACACTATATTATACTTTAATCCATGAATTTTTTAAAATTAATTATTTAGTCTCATTAATTTTTCACTATATCACACTTTAGTTCATGTAATTTTAATATAGAACAATTTAGTTCTTTTGACAATGGATGAAATTATTTTAATATTAAAATTATAGGGACTAAATTATTCTATATATTAAAATTAAATGAACTAAATAATTCATTTCTCTAAATTTAGGAACTAAAGTGTAATATAGTATAAAATTCACAGACTAAATATATAATTACGTTTCCAAAGTTTAGAAACTAAAGTGTAATATATGGCAAAATTTAGGGACTAAATTGTAAATTCCATATTTTCAATCGATGAGAATAAACCATTACATTTTATGAACATGAAATGATTCAAATCCTACATAAAAGCTTAATTATTAAATCTTTTTCTCTTTTAAGAAGTAGGACACTCCTTGGCAAGTCTAATCCCAAGCAAATTGTCTTCCTCACTAGGTATTTGAGGCAATCTGTTTAGCTTGCTTTTGTTTCAATATCAATGTTTCTTTTTTCATTTTTTTTTCATATTTTTTGTTAATTTTACCTTGTGTAATTGAAAATTCAAAATTCAATTTGTGTGGATGTAATGGCATAGTTGGCTTGTTATTGTGTTTTTCAGGATTCTTTATGCACATTAAGGTATTATCTTATACATGCCAATGTATAAACATGGGCAAAACCACATTAGTAGGATTATGAATTCACACTACATTTCATTTGCATTGGAGCTCAATGCCCCATTTACAAGATGGATTTGGGTCATGCATGTAGAGTTTGCAATAAGATAGGTTTGGGCCGCTTTTGTATGATCAACATTTTAAAATTCATTTAAACTTTATTTGTTTTATGAAAAATAATTTGTATATAGAAAATATTTTTTATGTAAAAATATTTTTTATTATTTAATTATAATATTAAATTAATAGTATGTGTTTATATTAATATGTACAAGTGTTTTCATATTTTAATCAGATTATTAAAATCTAAAAAATAGAAAATTATGATTATCTTAAAAATAACTTAATTTTTCTTTTGATTTAGAAAATACTTTTTGTTAATCCATTTCTTGAGTGCTCCAGAGGCTGAAAAATGTAAATAATATTATTCAGGAAAATATTTTTTATAAAATAAACAAAACCTTAGCATTGTTGGAATTACTTTTTATAATTATTATAGTTTTGTTTTTAGCTCATAGAATCTATTTTTCACTTCAAAATCTCTCTTACTAATTTGAATCAAAAAATTAATTGATCTGTTCCTCCCAAAATTAGAATGGGTTAAAGTTATAAACTTATAACCTATAATCTTTGAAAACTTTCAATATATAAGTTTTTTTTTTCAAAATTTTAAATTAAATTATTTGAAGTCATTTAGGTAAACTTGGGTTTTTTTTTCTTCTTTTTCTTTCTTTTTGTCATTTTGAGTTTAGGATATGTTTGGATTGATTATTAAATTGGATTAAAAAATTAATAAAAAATTAAAATAAATATTTAAAAAATTTTACAGACGTTCAACCATCGCAGCCAGAAAGTTTGGCACGCAGTCCATTGGCCAAAGATAATGACAATGGAGCTTCTAAAGTTACAAGTTATGCTGAGTCATTCTTCGTTGGCTTAGCATTTTCATTTCTTGTGACACTTTTTTAAAATGGAAATTCTCAGAGCTTTTTTCATTTTGATCTCTATTCAAACGTTGTAACCATATATGATGGTTAATTAATATATGGGTGTTGTTAATTTTTTTTAATCTAAAATATATTCTTCTTCTTCTTCTTTCCAAAATTTATTTTATTTTAGCCTTATATTTTTAGATCTTTAATTTTATTATAGATTAGTTTATTGCACTTCAATATATATTTTATATCATATATGAAATTAATTCTAAAAAGAATTATAAATCTTAAAATGTTTTAAAAAAAAGCTTAAAATGCTTTTATAATTAAAGATTTATTTGATAGAGAAAAGTAAATTACATAAATGTGAAACATTTGTAAATATTTTTCAAACTTTGCAAAAGGCACAAAACACATGTAAGGCTTGAGCTGAGATATAAAATTTGCAAAATATTATTTTATTTATTTATTTTTTTTAAATAAAGTACGGGTAGCTTTAGGATTGAGCTGTTGGGTTAGAAAAAAAGAGAGAGAAATATTTAAGAGAAAATTAAGAGAGTTTAGCTCTAGTAAATATTCAAATTTATTTTATTGGATAGGATTTTGGGCTAGCCAATTTATTAATCAATTTTTATTCAATAAATTAAATTGATTATTGTCAAGAACACTAGATGGAGGCAAGCTACAACAAAATGGAGCAGTGCAATGTGTGAAGCAATAGAAATTCAAAGTTCAGCTCCAATCAAGCAACTGTGAGGCTACTAAGATGACAATTACATTTTACCAACATGTGTATTAATTTAAATTCTCAAGCTATATATATGGGGCATTTGTTTGCACCACAATTTAATTTTATTATTTTGAACCCAAATTATTAATAGGTTCGAGATATAAAATTAAATTATCCAATTAATATAGACCTTCCTATTATTCGAGCTAGCAGAAAACCAACAATCAGACTGCAATAATTATCTTGGAGCAAGAAGAAGTTCAAATGGTTATCTAAAGTAATGGGCAGTTACCTAAATCAAGAAAGCAATTACAGATAATAGAGCACTGCCTATTAGTTTCTTAAAATCAAGTAATAGATGGTGAGATTGTTTCAAGGTGATTACTAAGTGCAAAAAGTGGTAAAAGTAGTGGGCAAAGTATTTGCAAACATCAAAATCACGTAATTTTGTTAAGAAAATTTGATGCAACAGTAAATTTAAAGTGCAAAAAGCTGATATAGTGAGTTACAATTAGATACAACATGCTTGTTCACCAAGTTTTACCTAATGCATTACTTAGTCGCCAGGCAACTTAAGTCTATAAATAGGACATCGAGGCTTCATTTTAGAGGACACGACCCAATACACAACCTGACAACCAAATCAACATAGATATAATGTCTTAGATCAATTTCCTTACTTCAATAGCCTTTTACATTTCATTATTATTTTTTAGTTAGCCCATCATTCAATTTCAATTTCATTTCAGTTTATACATTTCAAACAATCAGGCTTCAATTTCGGTCAACAATTTTTGCACATATTTGAATTCCTTTAATCTTAATCAAGTTCTTCGATTTTTAATTCAATTTCTAGTTTTTTGTCCATATTTCAAGTTCTTACAAATCAACTGTTTATTTCAACTTAAATTTTCCTATACATGTCCACATTTTCTAGTAAATAAGTTCTTTAATTTTTCAAAATTCTCATTTTGCATTTTCTACACATGTTTACATTTTCTCATCAAGCATTTTATTCTTTTAATCAAGGGCACAATTTACTTTTTCTGCATAAATTTATTTTTCAAAGCGATTTTCTACATTTATAGCAATGATCAGTTTTTTGCTTTTTGAGAATGGCCTTTACCTTTTTCATGCACGAGTGATCTTTCAATTACAATCACTCAGATTTCAGTTTGTTCAAATTTTCAAAATCGATTTAGGTAGAGATCTCGACAAACTATATCGTAGTGAAGTCAAGGAATCTAAGAAAAAATTCAGTCATTTATTTCACTCAAATCATTCATATTAAAAATCAAATTGACAAATTTACACTACATAATTAGGATCTTAACATCCTTGGTACGCCCACAATCCTACATACATAAGGAAAAAGTCATACGATGCTTTTGAAAAAGTTCAAATTGAATAAAATCAATTTAGTGCAAAAACATATGATTAAGTAGATGAAAACCTGTGCAATGTAGTGGAATAATATTTTTCATAATATTATATATTTCCTTGATTAACTAGGTTTCAATAACTAAAATAAAATAAAATTAGAATAATGATATAGAAGATACATTTTTTAAATTTTAGAATGCAACTAACTTGTAAAATGTTTGAAACAATCAAGTATAAGCATCATATTAAATAATTAGTAAATTTTGAGATCATCAATTAATTACTTTTATTTATTTTACATAATAATTGTAAAAGTTGGTGTGAGAACAATAGAAGAGTAAATATTATGTAAACTAAATTAATTAAAACTGCATAATTTTAATGATGGTGGGATTTGAACTTTAGACCCTTAAAATTCTCTGTCAATATCTCTCTTTCTTTTCCTCTCTCTCTTTGTTTCTCTTCTCATCTCTTTGAATTTTAAATTTTTAAAACATACTTTTTTTTTCTAAGCATTAAAATTATAAAAACTGATTATTTGCCAAAGCTTCCATTAAAAAAAAATTCTTTGTGCAAAGTATGAAGAAAATAAATAGCTAAATAAAATACGGTTATTAAACACCCATTTATTGTTTTAATACGTAATTAATGATGCTTTATATGTTTATTCATTAAATGTTGTGAATAATATTATAATGATTAAGGCCAACATTGGTAACAACAGTAAGAAATTTCATATTGGATATGGTACCACTTGATTATTAAGGATAAATAATAATTCAATTTAATAAATAAATTTTAACCTAAATTTTAAACATACATTGTTTCTCACTTGATTTGTAGCTCACATAAATGAGTTAACTTAAATGATTTATAAAATCGAGAAATAAGTTTAAAACCATTTAGATTTAACTAATGTAAATAAAATTTAAATTCAAACATTAAATGAATATTTTTAAATGGTTGTTTAAAAAAATATTACAATACTTGATCACAGTAGAAAAATAAAGTGAGAAAATTAATTCTCAATTTTAAAATAATTGAATAAGTAATCGAATATTTATACAATAATGAAAATAAATAAAATTCCAGTTTTTATTTATCTATAATTTAATAATAATTTTTTAATTTTTTCAGCTCAATTTTTTTTTTAATGATATATATGGCTAAATCACGGGGCTAGGCTTTCTAATTCAGCCAAACTAGCCCAACTTCGATTTCAAAATTAAGACTCTCAAAAGCAGCCATTTCAAAATTGAGGTTCAGCCTTCTACACAATGAATAACTCATCTAAATGTCTTTGCATATTACTAGCAATGCCTCAGCTGATTTGATTTTCCCTTTCTTTAAAAAAAAAAAAATGGAATGAATTATTATATCTAATTTTTATTAATTTTCAGTGTTTTTTTTTTCATGGAATGTTTTAAATATTTTATATATAACTTTTTCTTAGTATTTTTTAATCATTTTTTTCATTTGAAATATGAGATGCATAATTGGCAGATCTTTTTTTATTATGAGAATTGTTGATGTGCTAAATATTTCATGGGTTATTTGTATTTGATTCAGATTTCATGGTTGTTCTCCTACTACAATCTAAGTTCTTCCACCTTTTATTTTGATTCTACATGACTTTTCTTTTGTTATTTGTATTTGATTGAGAGTTTTGATTATTTGTTTGTTAATTTTCTTAATTTTGATTCTATTTATTTTGTAATTATTTGTGTTATTGATAAATTTAATTTCATTGCGATTAAGGATTTGAGTTTTGGCTTCCAAAAGGTGTAGCTTTCAACTCTGTACTCTAGGCATGAACAGTGGCAATGGAGTTCCCTTGGGATTCTAATGGTAAAACGACAGGCAAAGCTAAAAAGACGACGTCATTTTTTCTACATATAGCGCTTGGAAAGGGATAGGAATAGCAAGGGAGAGCAGTTGAAAGGAAACCCAACACCAACAAAGACAAAAAGACAATATTACCCCCTAATTTCTCCATTATAGATCTACAGTAAGATTTCCCACGAAAAATAATGTCTTTTTATATATTAATGATTCAGAATTTTTTTTTCCATAATAAATATATATTTGCAAATGAAAAAAAAAATATTGACAAGTACTTGATTCATTTTAGACAACAAGTAATACATAAGATTCAAACGTTAAAAAAAAAAAAGAGAGAGAGAAATACATAAGATTCAAAGTGCACATTCAAAAAAAGAAACACAATTATTGATCGTCCCTCTTTTATTCACCATATAGCTGCACCCACAATCACAAATATCAAAAGTTTAGATGCAAATTGATAATGTTTAGGAAAAAAAAATTAAGAAAAGAAAATAGTGAGGGATAAAGCTCTTTTTGACCTGTTGTGTTAATCTCATATTTCTCCATTTAGCTTCCTTAGCAATCGAGCCTTGTTCACTGCAATGACCACATAGATTTTGTCTTTCATTCTGTCCACAAACCGAAAATAAGCATGTCTCCAAGATTTCTTTACTATCAATGTGCCACAAACACACCAAAACCCCACCACAAAACCCAATGCCACGCCTGAGTAAAACCATATCCTTTCAGTCCTATCATCTTTGTGGTTACCAACCTTGTCTTCTTCACCTTTATCATTTGGCATTGAGCAGTTGGTTGGCAATGGAGCGCCACAAAGTTTAGGGTTACCCTCAAAAGATGAAGGATTAGTGAAGGTGAGGAATTGGTTGGCTGATGGAATTGGTCCTGAAAAGTTGTTATGTGATAAGTTGAGATAGTTCAAGAATGTCATAGAAGACATGCTTGGAGGAATGGGACCTGAAAGATGGTTGCATGAGAGGTCAAGAGTTTCTAAATGCTTCATGTTTGCAATCTTCTCCGGTATGTTTCCAATCAACTGATTCCTTGATAAATTCAAAGTAACCAAGAATGACAGATTCGTTATCTGTTCTGGGATTTCTCCTTGCATATTATTATTTGAGAGGTCTATGATATTCACAATATCTAGTGTCTTGGTATATTCAAGTTGTCTTCCCTTCACAGTCAACTCCATTTCCTCCAAGTAAGAGAAATGAGCATCTGGTGGGTATGGATGGTATTCTCTAAAAGAATTCAAACTGCTTAAGTTTCCCAGACATGGAGGCACCAATCCTGACAAATTATTTTGTGCAAGGACTAAAATGTGGAGAGAAGGAAGACGACAAAGATGTGTCGGAATGCTTCCATTGAATATGTTGGCTTCTAGGTTTAGTGATGACAATGACAATAGTCTTTCACCAATCCAATTCGGTATTTCCCCCGTGAATTTATTTTGCCCGAGATTAAGCATCTCCAATTTTATGCAATTTTTCAAGGATCGAAACACTTTTCCTGAGAGATTGTTGTTGTCCAATTTCAACCAAGAAAGCTCAGGTAGCGAACACAACGAGCTTGGGACGTTACCGATTAAGTTATTACTTGATAGGTCAATTGTATAAAGAGATTTTGAATCCTTCCAATGATTTGGGATTTTTCCTGATAATTGATTCTTTGAGAGATTAAGAATTGTCAGTTTCTCCAATTTACACAAGGAAGCAGGCATTGTTCCCTTTAGAGAGTTTCCTGAAAGATCTAGGACCTCCAACATTGGCATTTTCCAACCAATATTTACTGGAATTGGTCCTGAAAAATGGTTGTTACTCAAGACGAGAGTTTCAACATTGTAAAAAAGAGGGATAGGGCCTTCTAAGACATTAAAACTTAAATTCACCGTCCCCGTCCCCAGTGAAAATTTCAATGCTTTGGGAAGCATTCCATGCAATTGGTTGCTAGTAAGGTGCAATCTTTGAATTTGTGGAGTTAACTTCCAAAACCAGCCTGGTACAGTATCTGAAATACCCACTTTAGACAAGTCTATTTCAATTAATTCTTTCTGAGTTTTAAGCCAAGAAGGGAAAGTGGGGCCCACTAGACAATGAGTTATTATGATGGTTTCTAGACTAAAAGGGGGAATCCACTCTTGTCTTACTTCAAATGCCAAGGACTTGTTGCGACTTGATAAGGAGAAATATTTCAGTCTCTTGAGTCTGAGGAAATGAATCTCTGAAATTTTGTCTTCCCAAGAGTTTGCATAGAGGTGCAAAGAGGTCAAAGCCATTAGTTGTCCTATCCCTTCTGGGATGGTTCCATTCAATTCATTTGAAGAGAGAAATAGCTCTTCCAAGAGTGATAGAGTCCTGATTGATGATGGAATTGGACCTGAGAATGAGTTCTTATGGAGATCCAAAGAAGTCAAAGCCTTTAGTTGTCCTATCCATTCTGGGATGGATCCATTCAATTCATTTGAAGAGAGATGTAGCCTCTCCAAGAATGACAAAGTCCTGATTGATGATGGAATTAGACCTGAGAATGAGTTTCCAGAAAGATCGAGAGATCTCAACCTTGTTAAGTTTCCTAATGACTCAGGAATCTGCCCATTAAAATTATTATTCTGTAAATCTAACTCCTCCAGGGTATTATTACTGCATTCAGACAAACCATCTACTAGTTTAATTATGTCACTACCAATAATGTTGGAAGACAAGTCTAAAAATTGCAAGGTACAAAATTTTCTGAAGGCATTATTGGGTATGGGGCCTTTAATATTTGAACTTCCAAGGTTAAGGTCTATAAGAGTGCTAATATTGAATAACCACCGTGGTATTGGAGAATTGAAGTTATTTTCATTGAGATGGAGGACCAACAGTGAAGTAAAATTCACAATTGGGAGACTTTGGGGGAAGTCATGGATATGGCATCCTGTCAAATGCAATTCTACAAGAGAAGGAAGGACGCTAAACGCTTGTTGCCAAGGAGATGATGCTGAGCTCAGGTTCACATATCCCAGATTTAGGTATTTAAGAGAATAGAGTTTTGAGAGCCAGGACACATCAGAAACCCAGATTGGTTTAACTTCATAAAGATATGAAAGTGCATAGAGATCAAGATATTGCAAGCTCGATAGGTTTCCTAGAGAAGGGGGAACCATTCCGGAAAGGGACATATAAGAAAGATTAAGGTATTTCAACTTTCTAAGGGAACCAATGAAACTGGGAATTTGAATTCCATGAAAATGGTTTTTGCTTAAGTCTAAATGGGACAAATATTGCAATTTAACAAGAGCAGGATTAATTTCACCTGCCAAACATGACAGTTCATATACTTCAGCCTCAGTATCTGACATTAAGCACTCAGGACAAGGGAGGTTATATGGGTTTCTGAGATTAAGGCTAATGATGTTACCTGTTTTGCGACTGCAGCCTACACCCTTCCACTGGCAGCAATTCTCACCAACCCAAGAAGAGAGCCGCCCTGATGGATCGTTAAGACCATTTTTGAATTGAATAAGTGCATTCCTCTCAACCTCAAAGCAAGGGCTTGTAGTGAAGTTGTTGAAAGTGGGAGTTGACTCTGTAGCTTCAAGAGAATCAAACATTGAAGAAAGATAAAAGCAAAGGAGGATAAGAAAAAGTTGCACGGCATTACTCATGTTGCACATAGTTGCTTGGATATTATGTGAAAGTACCTTACTAAGCTTTTTATAGTCATCAAAGGCTACCATGCATACATATAGGATAAGATTTAAGAAAGAACATTCTATAAAATAAATAAATTCATTATTATTTTTTAATAAACTGTTAGTAAAATTCATCTTTATGAATTCCCATTATTCATATTTTATTTATTATCTCTGAAATTTATTTACTAAAAAATCATTTACATAATATATTAATTTTGATTGAATTTGACTTATTTATAATTAATGTTTGCATAATAATAATAATTATTATTATTATCTTCTAATAGGAAATAATTGAAGAATATTTTTATGGGATTTGACTGAACTATAACTAATTTTGTATAGTTTAAGATTGACTGAACTATTTTAACTTACTAAACGCGCTTAAGACTGATAAGTCATGGAAAATGAATGAAAATTTCTCAAAAGCGATTTATCTATTCTAACTTACCAAATATTCTTTTCGATTTAGTTTTCATTTGTTTTCAAGAAAATAACTTGTATTTTAAAAATATTTTTTACCAAAATTATTTTTTAAAAAATATTTTTATAAAAATAATTTTTATTATTTAATTACAATGTTGTATTAATGATATATATCATATCATTCATATATAAACATTTTTATATTTTAATAAAATTATCAAAATTTATAAAATGATTTTTTTATTAAGAAAAATGTTATTTTTCTTACTATTAATTTAATTTTCCTTTCGATTAGGAAAAGATTTTTTATTTGCCTATTTTCTAAGTGCCCCAAATATAAAAAAAAAAAAGAAAATTATTTTTCACAAAATAAATGGAGTTTAGTGTCTAAAAATTTTAAATGAAAATTTTCAGCATCCAAACTTTATAATTGTTACTCACGTTAGGAATTGAATTGATATTATTGTTGAAATTATAATAATTCAATTAAATAATAATTATTAAAATATAAAAAAATTATTGAGATTAATTAGATTGAGATTTTTTTAAAGAAGATTTAAACTCTTTACAATACTCAAAAATCATAAATCGATGAAGTAAATATTTTCTATTGACTTGTTTTTTTTTTTTAATAGTAAAACAGTCAAATAATTTTATGCCAATTATAAATTTAAATTCATATATGAAATGAGTTTTACGACAGTTAAATTCAATATAAATATTTGTATTTTGATTAATACTCTCATTATAAATTTTAAAGAAATATGAGATTTTAAAGAAAGACTTGTACATGACTTTGTTTGATATGCTTTTACTTGTATCTATACAGCTTAAAAAGGTAAGAGTGATGATAACTAGTACCATACACTCCAAAATATTTTAAAGGCCTCTTTCTACTCTAATTTATTCAACACATTTTTAGTATTATTATTTTTTGGTTAAATCTCTATTAGGTCCTTATTTTTTAAAATCTAATTAAAACGTCTTTGTATTTTGTAAAATCAAAAATCTAATTAAAATGTCTTTGTATTTTGTAAAATCAAACTCTTTAGTCATTCAATAAAAAACAAAAAAAAAAAGTAGTCAACTTGTTTTAATCTTGAATATTTATAAATTTAGATCCAGTAATTGTTTATATTCATACTATTTATTAATGTTTTCTTCGATAGAAATCTAATAAAAAGATTAAAGAATTCAATTTTATAAAATAAAGGGACATTTTAAATTTTTTTTCAAAAGTACAAAAAAATTAATTTTGACAAACTATAAGAACCTTATGATAATTTACTTTTATTTATTTTTTTTATTTTGTAATAAAAGTAAGCGCAGGCTAAAAGGGCTAGAAACACCATTAATGTCATCTAACAGCCAGGTGATGCATCAAAAAGACAAGTACCCATAAAATATAAAATTAACCAATTAATCTCTATGGAAATTTGCTTTTTAAAAATATATAAGTCTTAAATCTCTCAATCCAAAGCAAGCATTTGTCTCATAGAAATCACAAGAGAATTTTTTTTTTTTTTTTAAGAAGTAATGACAAGTAGGGTTGTGCATTTACAACTCTAACCGAAAAATCATACCGAACCAAAGTTATTTTGATATTTTGATTTAGTTTTGATTCTTCACTAAAGACTGAACTGAAACCGAACAGAAAATCAAATTTATACATATTTTTTTTATGATTTTTTTATATGTATTATATACTTTTAATATAATTATATATATCTATATATGTATATATAATTATGAATTAAATACAATATAATATTATATTTCATTTCTCTCTATTTTCTTATTAATTTTAGCAATAAATATATTAAATTATCTTAAAATTCTTAATTATATATATATATATATATTCATAATTATATTTGTGTCCTGTAGTTAAATATTATATAATTAATAAATAGTTAAAATGTATATTAGACAATATACTTATACTATTATATCATATAATATACTTAATCTTAAATTATATATGTACTTATAGTTAAAAATTATATAATTTATAAATAGCTAAAAGATATACTATATGATATATTATGTATTAATAATCTAATTTAAAACTTAAATATTAATTTAAATATGACTTTTTTATGGAAATAACTACATAAAATAATTTCAAGAATGGTAATCGAATTGGAGCCGTACAAAACAGAAGAATCAAGAATCATATCAAACCAAAATTGAAACAATGAAGAACTGAATAAAAAATATACCGAAAGTTCAATTTGATTTTAATTTCTAAACATACCTTGAACCCAATCGGAACCACACACTTCTAATCTTTAAAAGGATTAATCAAGGCTAAGCTACCGCACAAGATATATTTATCACAAAAATACAATCAAATATTTATCTATAAAAAAAAAATAAACATAGCGAATGCTCAACAAATCCACAAAATTCAATTGATAATTGTACCGAACATGAATCATGAACTTGAAAACTTATATTCCTTTTTCATTTTAAAAAGTAGTTAATTTATTAATTTTTTATACTTATATTAATAAATACACCATTAATCAATTATGGTTAGAGTAACTAATTATGTAGCATTAGTGAAAAGAATGATTAATTTGACTTCCGAAATGTGACTATTTATGTAACATCCCTTACCCGTCTACAGGGTAGCCGAGCAAGATATGTCACTCAGTGTGCCAGAGCACCAATTCATATTTCCATTACAATTTATCCCTTTTTATTCATTTATTTACAATTTTTGATAAATATGAATTTTTCCACAATTTTTATAGAAAATCCGGCAGAGTGTCGGCTGTAAATTAGAAAAACAGTTCTTCTGAATCTGTTAAAAAGACACTACCAATATAATTTTCAAATCCAAAACTCCATTATACACACATCTCAACTCAATCTCAAAATCATAACACTATTTTCAGAATTTTTCTGTTCACATCATCACTTGAAGCACATTCATGAATATTTCTCAACATTTCATTTTTCAACATAATATACAGAAAATTTCAATAACATGAAATTTCATATCTTTACATTATCACATAAGTTCAAGAGTTTGTAATTACAATCAAAACTAATACAAAATGCAAAATACAAAATGCCACCAAAGTCCTAATGTCCTACCAAGTGCACTGCAGATGTGAGGTGACTCTGGGCTCAGATGTCGACTCTGAAAGTTCACGGGCACGATGTCTGCTGGTTCCCCGGCTATGTCTCGATACTGCGTGGCAAAAGTGAAGCGCTAAGCAATTCTGCTTAGTGGTGACAATATAAAATAAAATAACTAAAATAAAGTAAGTATGCATAATGTATGTTTAAATTTTTGGTAGACTTAATTTCTGATATTTATTGCAGTATTATTCGATTAAAATTTAGTAAGATTTATTATAATTGCCCGAGTAACCCCTACTAGTCGACTGGACTGGATAAATGAGTGAACTGGCACTGGGTATCAAGTACCTCGGGCCGTCACACCATCGATCACATTGTGTCTCCCGGTGTCCAACAGAACAGCTAATAAGCTGTAATAATTATCAGGGATAAAACCCAAGTATAACAACTCAATCAACATAGCCAAAGGCTATTATGTCATAGAATGGCACGTAAGGCCATAAAACACAGAATGGCATGAAGCCATATGCAGTACTGCTAACAGAACCCTATTGGCATGCCAACCTATCCAAACCAATCTTGCTAGGTGTACTAGGGCATGTTACACTCTTAAATTATACAATTCTTGAAATTCAAGTTTAGGTGTTACTATTCATTTCATTAGTCAATAAAAATGTTGACTTTTGCATGGATAATAGGTACATTGGTTATAATATTCCCAACATACCACATTTTGCATTCTAAATTTATTGGTATTGGTTGCCAATACCATTTCTAAGCTTAATGTTAATTGTTCAAAATTTTCAGATTTCACGCTTTTGTGTTTACTGTTCCATTAGTCATTTTTGCAGTGGGAATTTGGCAAAGTGGTCAACATAAAAGTTGTTCCTTATTTTGTCTAGTTATATTTCTTTTTTTGAATCACTCCATTTGGAGTTTTGTAGCTCAAGTTATGGCCCAAAAATCACAACTGGCCGGATTACAAATTTTTCCAGATTTTCAGGACTAACCAAATCTACAGTATTTTGAGCAGTGATTGCAGGTCACTTTTTGAATATGTTATGGTAATAATTTGGGTTAGGTTTCTTCATAAAAGTTGTAGGTCTATATCTCAGCTTAATGCTGGTAAAATTTCAGGTCAATTAGACCTTTCTACACTGAGTTATGACCAAATGAATAAACACTGTTCATTTGGTCATTTTGCCCAGGCAGAATGCAGGTCACCCAGATTAGGGCAATCTTTAGGTCAACTTGGTTTAGTTTTATGGGCATGGTTTCTTCACCAAAGTTGTGCCATTATGTGTCTAGTTTCATGTCCAATTAGCCTTGCACCAATTGAACCTCTACAACTCCAGTTATTGCTGCCCAAACCTGCTGGACTCATGCCCAGTCCTGCAGGTCACCAAGGGCAGCCACACTAACCTCAATTCCCACTACACAAACCACTTCATTTCTGATTCACACACAGCCAAATGGTCAATAATTGACTATTAAAACTTACTTTCACCATTACATGATCAAGGTCTCAAGTTCATGCTTAAACCCTAACCCTAATATCTCCAATCATGCATTTACCTTCCTTTCATTATCCTAAATAATATATTAGTGTTAAAGGCAGCCACAATATCATTTTAATTCTCATAAATCTACAAAACTCAACCAAGTTCAAGGCTATTGAAATTTTGGGATGGGCATACACATGAAGTTTGTTAAGTTTCTTTTTAAATTTACACTTATTTTCACTCCTCCAACATGAATGGAAAGAGAAAGATCAAATTTAGTCACTAACCTCTAATGGAGCTAATCCAAAGCTTGCAAGAACTCTTCCTTTTGATTTCTTTTTACTCCTAAAAGCTTTAATAGGATGAAAGAACAAGAATTTGTCTTGGGAACTTAAGCTTTAATGGGTGAATAACCATGGAAATCAAGCTTTGGTAAGCTTGACAATGGTGGACATGGGAGAGAAGTGGTGCGGCTTGGGAAGAAGAGTGGGAGGCTGCTGAAATTTTCTAGAATTTGAATTCTTTTCTGCCCATTTTATGTGTTATAAGTGTTTTTCTTTAATTTGATTGGCTAAGCATTCTTTCTCCTCAGTCTGTTTCACCAAGTCTGGTCCTACCAGCTTATCTTCGCCCAATTCAGTCCAACATACGGGGGTTCTACACTTCCTCCCGTACAGTGCTTCATACGGGGCCATCTGAATGCTAGCTTGGTAGCTATTATTATATGCAAATTCTGCCAGTGGGAGATATCTATCCCAACTCCCCTCAAACTCAATGACACAACTCCTTAGCATATCCTCCAGGATCTATTACATAATTCACATTGTTACTTTCATTTCAATTTGTAAATTGTGAAAATTCAATTAGGTTCTAGGTTTACCTGGATTACTCGTTCTGACTGTCCATTCGTCTGAGGATGAAAAGCCGTGCTAAAATGGAGTTGTGTGCCCAAGGCTTCTTGCAGCTTTTTCCAAAATCTTGATGTAAGCCTTGGGTTTCGATCAGATATAATGGAAAGTAGGATTCCATGCAGTCTAACTATCTCACTGATATACAATTCTGCTAGCTTCTCCAGTGAGTAGTCAGTCCTAACTGGCAGAAAATGTGCTGACTTTGTCAATCTGTCCACTATCACCCATACTGCATCATGCTTCTTCTGGGTGAGAGGTAGACCACTAACAAAATCCATAGTAACCCGGTCCCATTTCTATTCAAGTATGCTTATAGGCTGCAGCAATCCTAATGGAACTTGATGTTCTGCTTTAACTTGCTGACATATCAAACACTTAGTAACATAGTCAGCTATATCCTTTTTCATACCAGGCCACCAATAATGAGGCTTCAAATCATTATACATTTTTGTACTTCCCGGGTGCATAGCATAAACACTAGTGTGTTCTTATTTTAGAACACTAGTCTTCAGTTCCCCATCATCTGGTACACACACTCTTCCTCTGTAGTACAGACACCCATTTGCTTTCACCTCATAATCAGTTTCCTTTCCCTCTGGAATTTTACCCACAATGGCCATTAATTTTTCATCTGTCTTCTGCCTATCTTGTATCTGCTGTAGCAGGTTTGGCCTCATTTATAACTCAGCCAAAATAGCTCCATCTTGAGCTAAGGACAGATAGGCATTTAGTGTTCTTAAAGTTGTAATGGACTTTCTGCTCAAGGCATCAGCAACTATATTTGCCTTCCCAGGATGATAATCTATTACACAATCATAGTCCTTTAGGAACTCAATCCATCGCCTCTATCTAAGATTGAGCTCCTTCTGGGTTGGCAAATATTTTAGACTTTTGTGGTTTGTATAGATGTAACATTTTTCACCATACAAATAATGCCTCCATATCTTCAGTGCGAAGATAATTGCTGCTAACTCTAAGTCATGAGTAGGGTAGTTCTGTTCATGTGGCCTTAACTGCCTGAAAGCATAGGCAACCACTTTTTCCTCTTGCATCAATACACACCCTAACTCATTATGCGAGGCATCACTATAGACTACAAAGTCTTTTCCCGACACTGGTTGTGTGCTGCGGTGCTTCACAACATAGCCTTCAGCCTCTCAAAACTGGCTTGGCACTTGTCGTTCCAGCCAAATTTCACATTCTTGTGCAATAACTTGGTCATTGGAGCAGCTGTAAGAGAGAACCCCTTCACAAATCTTCTATAATACCCAGCTAGCCCCAAGAAACTTCTGACCTCAGTTGTATTTCTAGGAGGCTTCCATTCCATCACTGCTTCTATCTTTTTGGGATCCACTCTAATCCCCTCAACTGATACTATGTGTCCAAGGAAGGAGATTTCACTCATCCAGAAGTCACACTTGGATAACTTAGCATACAGCTTCTTTTCTCGCAGGGTTTGCAGAACAATCCTCAAATGTTCATCATGTTCTTCCCTGGTCTTGGAATACACCAGAATATCATTAATAAAGACCACTACAAACCGATCTAAATATAGATGAAAGATACAGTTCATAAGGTCCATAAATACTGCTGGTGCATTTGTTAACCCAAATGGCATCACTAAAAATTCATAATGTCCATATCGGGTTCTGAATGCAATTTTTGACACATCTGCATCCTTTACCCTTAACTGATGATACTCTGATCTGAGATCAATTTTTGAAAATACATCAGCTCCCTTCAACTGATCAAACAGATCATCAATTCTGGGCAACGGATATTTATTCTTCACAGTTACTTTGTTCAACTATCGGTAATCAATACACAATCTCAAGGTTCCATCATTCTTCTTCACAAATAGCACCGGAGCTCTCCATGGTGACACACTGGGGCGTATGAATCCCTTATCGAGCAACTCTTATAACTGAATTTTCAACTCTCTCAATTCAGTGGGTGCCATCCTATAAGGAGCAATAAAAATTGGTGCTGTACCCAGCATTACCTCAATAGCAAACTCGATTTCCCTTTCTGGTGGTAAACCGGGCAATTCTTCAGGAAATACATTTGGGAAGTCTCTTACTGTGGGTATATCACACAGATTCGGCTTAGCCTGCCTAGTATCAACCAAGTGTGCTAGGTAAGCTTCACAGCCTTTTCTTATCAATCTTCTTGCAACTGTGGCTGAGATAACATTGGACAGGAAATCTGTCCTTTCACCCACAACAATAATCTCATTACCCTAAGAAGTTTTCAGAGAAATCCTCTTCAATTTGCAATCAACTATTGCCTGATGACGTGACAACCAGTCCATTCCCAAAATCAAGTCAAATCATGGAAGGGAAATTCAATTAGGTCTGTCGAGAATTCATACCCCTGAATCCTCAACAAGCAACCTTTATACACCTTATTCACTACCACACTGTGGCCTAGTGGATTTGTGACCAGAATGTCTTGATCACTCTCTTCTACTGAAACTCCCCTCTCTACGGGTAGTTTGATGCAGATGTATGAATGAGTGGATCCTGGATCCACCAATGCATGCACAGATGTATTGTAGAGAGAGAATGTACCCCTGATAACGTCTAGGGCATCTTGCTCCTCCTGAGCTCTGATGGCATAAGCTTTGGTAGGTACTCTAGCCTCTGGCCTCTCAGCTGACTCAGATGCAGGCCTCAGTGATAGACCAGCTGCCTCAGATTTACCGGGCTTCCTACCCCTTTGTGGTGCAGGGCAGTGCAGCCGACTTGTGTTGGAGCAAATTGTAATAGTCCTCTTCAGACAATTTTTAATCTGATGTTCTGTAGATCCACACCGTAAGCATGCACCAGTCACTCGCCAACAGTCCCCCTTGTGCCACTTCTAACAGTATGGACAGGCAGAAGATGCTGGGGCTGGTCCCCTGAACACCGTCCCTGGAGAGCTGCCCACTGATGGTGTGGATTGGCCTCTCCTAGGTGTGAACTATGGTCTGGGCCCCTGGGACTGACCCTGACCTTGTGGTTGTCCTGAACCCTGAGCAGGAGGACCCTTACTCTTCTTACTGGGAGCAGAAAATGAACTGGATTGACCTGGACCTCTCTTCTGCTATCTTTCCCTTCTAGTTTGCTCATTTATTCGGACCCTTTCTATTTTTGATGCAGCATCTACTAATTTCACAAAATCTGTGATCTCCAATGCTGTTATCATGACTTTGATATTGTCATTGAGCCCTTCTTCGAACCTTCTACACCTTTCTGCCTTTGTAGGGATTATCTCCCTCCCATACCGGCTCAGTCTGATGAATTCTCACTCATACTCTACCACTGATAGTTGCCTCTGTCTCAGACTGATAAATTCTCTTCTTCTCTCTTCTAAATATACTTTACTGACATACTTCTTCCTGAACTCTGTGAGGAAGAAATCCCAGGTGATCCGATCTGGTTGCACCTCACTAGTTACTGTGTCCCACCACTGGTATGCATCATCCTGAAGTAGGGACACAGCACCCTCCAGTTTCTGCTCGGGGGTGCAATGAAGCTGTTTCAGCACTCTGATTGTTCTATCCAACCAGTTTTCCGCTGTCATAGGGTCATCCTCCTTCTTTCCAAAGAAATCCATAGCCCCATGTTTTCGCAGTTTCTCTAAATGGGATTTCAGTAGTGATGGTGAAGGTTGTGGCTATGGTTGTGGTGGTGGAATTGCCCCCATCATTTGCCAGTAAAACTCGGTTATTTGTTGTAATAGTGCAAACTGAGGTTGGGTAGGTACCTCAGCTGTTGGTGGAGCAGATTCTCCCCTGCCCCCAGATTCAGCGCTTGGTGGAGCACGACTCTCTACCTCTTCATCAACTGCTCTTTGAGAAGCAGGATCCATATCCTAATCAAAATAAGAAAACAAACAGATCTGCATCAGTGTCACCTCAACACTTACAAATGCAACGCAATGGTATGCACTCTATCTAGGCCCAGAAACGCCTAAACCGATACTCTGATACCACTAAATGTGACACCCCTTACCCGTCTATAGGGTAGCTGAGCAAGATATGCCAATCAGTGTGCCGGAGCACCAATTCATATTTCCATTACAATTTATCCCTTTTTATTCATTTATTTACAATTTTTGATAAATCTGAATTTTTTCGCAATTTTTATAGAAAATCCGGCAGAGTGTCGGCTGTAAATTGGAAAAATAGTTCTTCTGAATCTGTTAAAAAGACACTTCCAATATAATTTTCAAATCCAAAACTCCATTATACACACATCTCAACTCAATCTCAAAATCATAACACTATTTTCAGAATTTTTCTGTTCACATCATCACTTGAAGCACATTCATGAATATTTCTCAACATTTCATTTGTCAACATAATATACAGAAAATTTCAATAACATGAAATTTCGTATCTTTACATTATCACATAAGTTCAAGAGTTTGTAATTACAATTAAAACTAATACAAAATGCAAAATACAAAATGCCACCCAAAGTCCTAACGTCCTACCAAGTGCACTGCAGATGTGAAGTGACTCCGGACTCAGTATGCAACTCTGAAAGTTCACCCGGCCTGATGTCTGCTGGGTTCTCCAGCTATGTCTCCAGTACCTGCGCGTGGCAAAAGCGACGCGCTAAGCAATTCTGCTTAGTGGTGACAATATAAAATAAAATAACTAAAATAAAGTAAGTATGCAGAATGTATGTTTACATTTTTCATAGACTTAATTTCTGATATTTATTGCAGTATTATTCGATTAAAATTTGACAAGATTTATTATCATTGCCCGAGTAACTCCTACTAGTCGACTGGACTGGATAAATGGGTAAACTGGCACTGGGTATCAAGTACCTCGGGCCGTCACACCATCGGTCACATTGTGTCTCCCGATGTGCAACAGAACAGCTAATAAGCTGTAATAATTATCAAGGATAAAACCCAAGTATAACAACTCAATCAATATAGCCAAAGGCTATTATGTCATAGAATGGCAAGTGAGGCCATAAAACACAGAATGGCATGAAGCCATATGCAGTACTGCTAACAAAACCCTATTTTCATGCCAACCTATCCAAACCAATCTTGCTAGGTGTACTAGGGCATGTTACACTCTTAAATTATACAATTCTTGAAATTCAAGTTTAGGTGTTACTATTTATTTCATTAGTCAACAAAAATGTTTTACATGGATAATAGGTACATTGGTTATAATATTCCCAACATACCACATTTTGCATTCTAAAATTGTTGGTATTGGTTGCCAATAACAGTTCTAAGCTTAATGTTAATTGTTCAAAATTTTCAGATTTCAAGCTTTGTGTTTACTATTCTATTAGTCATTTTTGCAGTGGGAATTTGGCAAAGTGGTCAACATAAAAGTTGTTCCTTATTTTGTCTAGTTACATTTCTTTTTTTGAATCACTCTATTTGGAGTTTTGTAGCTCAAGTTATGGCCCAAAAACCACAACTGGCCAGATTACAAATTTTTCTAGATTTTCTGGACTGACCAAATCTATAGTATTTTGAGTAGTAACTGTAGGTCACTTTTTGAATATGTTATGGTCATAATTTGGGTTATGTTTCTTTAAGAAAATTGTAGGTCTATATCTCAGCTTGTTGCTGGTAAAAGTTCAGGTCAATTGGACCTTTCTACACTGAGTTATGACCAAATGAATAAACACTGTTCATTTGGTCATTTTGTCCAGGCAGAATGCAGGTCATTCGAATTAGGGCAATCTTTAGGTCAACTTCATTTGGTTTTATGGGCATGGTTTATTCACCAAAGTTGTGCCATTATGTGTCTAGTTTTATGTCCAATTAGCCTTGCACCAATTGAACCTCTACAACTCCAGTTATTGCTGCCCAAACCTGCTGGACTCATGCCCAGTCCTGCAGGTTACCAAGGGCAGCCATACTAACCTCAATTCCCACTACACAAACCACTTCATTTCTGATTCACACACAGCCAAATGGTCAATAATTGACCATTAAAACTTACTTTCACCATTACATGATCAAGGTCTCAAGTTCATGCTTAAACCCTAACCCTAATATCTCCAATCATGTATTTACCTTCCTTTCATTATCCTAAATAATATATTAGTATTAAAGGCAGCCACAATATCGTTTTAATTCTCATAAATCTACAAAACTCAACCAAGTTCAAGGCTATTGAAATTTTGGGATGGGCATACACATGAAGTTTGTTAAGTTTCTTTCTAAATTTACACTTATTTTCACTCCTCCAACATGAATGGAAAGAGAAAGATCAAATTTAGTCACTAACCTCTAATGGAGCTAATCCAAAGCTTGCAAGAACTCTTCCTTTTGATTTCTTTTTACTCCTAAAAGCTTTAATAGGATGAAAGAACAAGAATTTGTCTTGGGAACTTAAGCTTTAATGGGTGAATAACCATGGAAATCAAGCTTTGGTAAGCTTGACAATGGTGGACATGGGAGAGAAGTGGTGCGGCTTGGGAAGAAGAGTGGGAGGCTGCTGAAATTTTCTAGAATTTGACTTCTTTTCTGCCCATTTTATGTATTATAAGTGTTTTTCTTTAATTTGATTGGCTAAGCATTTTAATTACCTCATGCTTACATAAGCATGAGGTAATAAATCTCATTTATTCACAATTTCTCTTCTTCCTTTTCCTATTCATTTTTAATTAATTTTTCATCAATATTTATTCATATATTATGTTATATAAATTATTTAGTTAATGGGACAAGTTGGCCAAAAATCATCTCTGAAGACGAAATGACCAAAATGCCCTCCGTTTGGCTTAACGAGCTAAAATTGTGTGTACCGATTGATTAAATTTTCCTTGTGTTTTCTTAACATTTTATTGTCATTGGAACCCCAATAATCATTCCTTGAGGTCCCAAAAATTATTTCATGAGGTTTTCCCCGGGTCTAGGGTTGCTAACGGCCTTCACCGTCACTTCCCTTTCGGGTTACTCATCTCTGGGGTTTCGGCTCGTTTAACCTTAGTGTATTTCATTCCTATAAATTTTCCTTGATTTTTATGAGCATTATTTAGTTTCTTTATAACTTCCCACTTTAGTCTAATTATAATTTCAAACATTCTAACTGGCCGGACCGACATTGGTCACCGGAACAGTAGACTATACGGACTAGCTAAAGTGAGGATGTTACAATTTATATTCTTCAGCCTGCTTGACATGAACTCTTATGGATTTCTAGGATAGTTAAAACCATTCTTGAATTGAATCAATGCATTTCTCTCAACCTCAAGGCAAGTGCTTGTAGTGAAGTTGTTGAAATTATAGGAAGTTAACTTTGTTATTTGACAAAAAAAAAAAAAAAACAATATGAGTTTAGAATTTGAATTTCAATTAAATTCAAAATAAATATAGAGACTAAAAAGGCAAGAATTCTAAATAACAAGGCAAGAGTTCTAAATAACAAAATTAACTATGCTATTTGACAAAAATTTTTTATTAGATATTCACCTTCATTTTAAATATAAATATTAATTTTTTTATTAAAAAAATACTTTTAAATTTATAAATTTTAAAATTTGAATTTAATATTTTAAATTCAAATTTATGAATTCAACACAACCTAAATATAACAATTAACAATTTTGATAGAATTTAACCCACATATAAATAATTTTATATAATTAATGATTCAGAATTTCTAAAATTTTTATCCACATAATAAATATACACTTATAATTGAATTAATAAAATTTATTTATATTAAATATGATCTTAAAAAAAATTGTCATGTCATGATCAGAGTCAATGCCAACAAGACATCAAAGTGAGTTCCAAAAATTTCCAAAGGCGCACTTTTAAATTAATAAACGCGGTTTTCCAAAAATTTTTCAACCGTGATGCTCATAAGTTTATTATTATTATTATTGTATATGGTTACGGTCAAGTCCAGCAAGTGGGGAAATAAATATGAAATTTTTTCCAAGGCCCTTTTTCTAAACACACTTAAGACTGACAAGCACAAGTCATGGAAAATGAATGCAAATTTTTCTAAGGTCATTTTTACTATCCTAACTACGCTTTTTAATTTAGTGTCTAAAAAATTTAAATAAACATCTTATCATGGAAAAATGTCATATTATATATAGTTACAATCAAGTCCAGCAAGTGAGATGAAATTTTTTCTAAGGCCCTTTTTCATATTCTAACTTCATAAATATGCCTAAGCTATTTTAACTTACTAAACACGCCTAAGACTGACAAGTTATGAAAAAATGAATGAAAATTTTTCAAAGGGGATTTCTCCATTCTAACTTACCAAGTATGCTTTTCGATTTAGTTTCCGTTTATTTTTAAAAAAATAACTTGTATTTTAAAAATATTTTTTATGAAAATTATTTTTTTTAAAAAATATTTTCTCTGAAAATATTTTTTATTATTTGATTATAATATTGTATTAATAATATATGTTTATATCGTTTATGTATAAGTATTTTTTTTATTTTAATAAAATTGTCAAAATTTATAAAATGACTCTTTTTATAAAAAAAAAAGTTATTTTTCTTATTATTAATTTAATTTTCCTTCTGATTAGGAAAATATTTTTTATTTTTCTATGTTTTTAGTGCCTCAAATATTAAAAAAAAATGTTTTTCACAAAATAAATGGAGTTTAGTGTCTAAAAATTTTAAATGAATATCATATTATGGCTAGAATTAAGGCTAAAAAGTCATGGAAGGGAGATGAAAATTTTCAGCATCCAAACTTTATAATTGCTGCTAGCGTTAGAAATTGTATTGATATTGTTGTTGAAATTATAATAATTCAATTAAATAATAATTAAAATATAAAAAAGTTATTGAGATTAATTAGATTGAGATTTTTTTTTGGTTTAAGAAGATTTAAACTCTTTACAACAATCATAAATCATAAATCGATGAAGTAAATATTTTCTATTAACTTGTCTTTTTTTTAATAACATAACAATTAAATAATTTTATGCCTATTATAAATTCAAATTTATATATAAGTTAAATTAAATATAAATATTTGTATTGTATTAATACTCTCATTATAAATTTTAAAGAAAGATGAGATTTCAAAGAAAGACTTTTACATGACTTTGTTTGATACCCTTCTCAATACCGTGCTTTTACTTGTATCTACGCCATACTCTCCAAAATATTTTAGAGGCCTCTTTCTACTCTAATTTTTTCAACACACTTTTAGTATTATTATTTTTTGGGTAAATCTCTATTAGGTCGCTATATTTTATTAAAATTAACTTTTTATTTCCTATTTTTTAAAATCCAATTAAAACATCTCTATATTTTGCAAAATCAAACTCTTTAATCATTCAATAAAAAAAAATGTTAGTCAACTTGTTTTAATCTTGAATATTTATAGTTTTAGATCTTGTAATTGTATTTATTGATACTATTTACTAATTTTTTTTATAGAAATCTAATAAAAAGATTAAAGAGTTCGATTTTATAAAATAGAGGGATATGTTAATTTTTTTTAACAAAATACTAAAAAATTAATTTTGACATACTATAAGAACCTTATGGTAATTTACCTTTATTTATTTATTTTGCAATAAAAGTGAGCACAGGCTAAAAAAGATAGAAACACCATTAATGTCATTTAACAGCCAGGAGACGCATGAAAAAGATAAGTACCCATAAAATTAGCCTATTAATCTCTAGAAATTTGCTTTTTAAAAATATATAAGGCTTAAATCTCTCAATCCAAAGCAAGCATTTGTCTCATAGAAACCACAAGAGATTTTTTTTTTTTTTTTTTAAGAAGTAATCACAAGTAGGGTTGTGCATGATTCTCGGGGTTACAACTCTAACCGAAAAATCATACCGAACCAAAGTTATTTTGATACTTTGATTTAATTTTGATTCTTCACTAAAGACTGAGCTGAAACCAAACAGAAAATGGAATTTTTACATATTTTTTCTATGATTTTTTTTATATGTATTATATATTTTTAATATAATTATATATATCTATATATGTATATATAATTATGAATTAAATACAACCTAATATTATATTTCATTTCTCTATATTTTCTTATTAATTTTAGCAATAAATATATTAAATTATCTTAAAATTCTTAATTATATATATATATATATATATATATATTAATTCATAATTATATTTGTGTCTTGTAGTTAAATATTATATAATTAATAAATAGTTAAAATATATATTATACAATATACTTATACTATTATATTATATAATATACTTAATCTTAAATTATATATGCACTTATAGTTAAAAATTATATAATTTATAAATAGCTAAAAGATATACTATATGATATATTATGTATTAATAATCTAATTTAAAACTTAAATATTAATTTAAATATGACTTTTTTATGGAAATAACTACATAAAATAATTTCAAGAATGGTAAATCGAATTGGAGCCATACCAAACAGAAGAATCAATAATCATATCAAACCAAAATCGAAACAATGAAGAACTGAATAAAAAATATACCGAAAGTTCAATTCGATTTTAATTTCTAAACAGACCTTGAACCGAATCGGAACCACACACTTCTAATCTTTAAAAGGATTAATCAAGGCTAAGCTACCGCACAAGATATATTTATCACAAAAACACAATCAAATATTTATCTATAAAAAAAATAAACATAGCGAATGCTCAACAAATCCACAAAATTCAATTGATAATTGTACCGAACTTGAATCATGAACTTGAAAAATTATATTCCTTTTTCATTTTAAAAAGTAGTTAATTTATTAATTTTTTATACTTATATTAATAAATACACCATTAATCAATTATGGTTAGAGTAACTAATTATGTAGCATTAGTGAAAAGAATGATTAATTTGACTTCCGAAATGTGACTATTTATGTGACACCCCTTACCCGTCTACAGGGTAGCCGGGCAAGATATGCCACTCAGTGTGCCAGAGCACCAATTCATATTTCCATTACATTTTATCCCTTTTTATTCATTTATTTACAATTTTTGATAACTATGAATTTTTCCGGAATTTTAATAGAAAATCAGGCAGAGTGTCGGCTGTAAATTAGAAAAACAGTTCTTCTGAATCTGTTAAAAAGACACTTCCAATATAATTTTCAAATCCAAAACTCCATTATACACACATCTCAACTCAATCTCAAAATCATAACACTATTTTCAGAATTTTTCTATTCACATCATCACTTGAAGCACATTCATGAATATTTCTCAACATTTCATTTTTCAACATAATATATAGAAAATTTCAATTACATGATATTTCGTATCTTTACATTATCACATAAGTTCAAGAGTTTGTAATTACAATCAAAACTAATACAAAATACAAAATGCCACCAAAGTCCTAATGTCCCACCAAGTGCACTGCAGATGTGAGGTGACTCTGGACTCAGTACGCAGCTCTGAAAGTTCACCCAGCCTGATGTCTGCTGGGTTCCCCAGCTATGTCTCAAGTACCTGCGCGTGGCAAAAGTGACGCGCTAAGCAATTCTGCTTAGTGGTGACAATATAAAATAAAATAACTAAAATAAAGTAAGTATGCAGAATGTATGTTTACATTTTTGGTAGACTTAATTTCTAATATCTATTGCAGTATTATTCGATTAAAATTTTGTAAGATTTATTATAATTGCCCGAGTAACCCCTACTAGTTGACTGGACTGGATAAATGAGTAAACTGGCACTGGGTATCAAGTACCTCGGGCCGTCACACCATCAGTCACATTGTGTCTCCCGGTGTGCAACAGAATAGCTAATAAGCTGTAATAATTATCAGGGATAAAACCCAAGTATAACAACTCAATCAACATAGCCAAAGGCTATTATGTCATAGAATGGCACGTGAGGCCATAAAACACAGAATGGCATGAAGCCATATGCAGTACTGCTAACAGAACCCTATTGGCATGCCAACCTATCCAAACCAATCTTGCTAGGTGTACTAGGGCATGTTACACTCTTAAATTATACAATTCTTGAAATTCAAGTTTAGGTGTTACTATTCATTTCATTAGTCAACAAAAATATTGACTTTTGCATGGATAATAGGTACATTGGTTATAATATTTCCAACATACCACATTTTACATTCTAAAATTATTGGTATTGGTTGCCAATACCATTTCTAAGCTTAATGTTAATTGTTCAAAATTTTCAGATTTCACGCTTTGTGTTTACTGTTCCATTAGTCATTTTTGCAGTGGGAATTTGGCAAAGTGGTCAACATAAAAGTTGTTCCTTATTTTGTCTAGTTATATTTCTTTTTTTGAATCACTCCATTTGGAGTTTTGTAGCTCAAGTTATGGCCCAAAAATCACAACTAGCCGGATTACAAATTTTTCCAGATATTCAGGACTGACCAAATCTACAGTATTTTGAGCAGTGATTGCAGGTCATTTTTTGAATATGTTATGGTAATAATTTGGGTTAGGTTTCTTCATGAAAGTTGTAGGTCTATATCTCAGCTTGATGCTGGTAAAATTTCAGGTCAATTAGACCTTTCTACACTGAGTTATGACCAAATGAATAAACACTTTTTATTTGGTCATTTTGCCCAGGTAGAATGCAGGTCACCCAGATTAGGGCAATTTTTAGGTCAACTTGGTTTTGTTTTATGGGCATAGTTTCTTCACCAAAGTTGTGCCATTATGTGTTTAGTTTCATGTCCAATTGGCCTTGCACCAATTGAACCTCTACAACTCCAGTTATTGCTGCCCAAACCTGCTGGACTCATACCTAGTCCTGCAGGTCACCAAGGGCAGCCACACTAACCTCAATTCCCACTACACAAACCACTTCATTTCTGATTCACACATAGCCAAATGGTCAATAATTGACCATTAAAACTTACTTTTCACATTACATGAACAAGGTCTCAAGTTCATGCTTAAACCTTAACCCTAATATCTCCAATCATGCATTTACCTTCCTTTCATTATCCTAAATAATATATTAGTGTTAAAAGCAGCCACAATATCATTTTAATTCTCATAAATCTACAAAACTCAACCAAGTTCAAGGCTGCTGAAATTTTGGGATGGGCATACACATGATGTTTGTTAAGTTTCTTTCTAAATTTACACTTATTTTCACTCCTCCAACATGAATGGAAAGAGAAAGATCAAATTTAGTCACTAACCTCTATTGGAGCTAATCCAAAGCTTGCAAGAACTCTTCCTTTTGATTTCTTTTTGCTCCCAAAAGCTTTAATAGGATGAAAGAACTAGAATTTGTCTTGGGAACTTAAGCTTTAATGGGTGAATAACCATGGAAATTAAGCTTTGGTAAGCTTGACAATGGTGGACATGGGAGAGAAGTTGTGCGGCTTGGGAAGAAGAGTGGGAGGCTGCTGAAATTTTCTAGAATTTGACTTCTTTTCTACCCATTTTATGTATTATAAGTGTTTTTCTTTAATTTGATTGGCTAAGCATTTTAATTACCTCATGCTTACATAAGCATGAGGTAATAAATCTCATTTATTCACAATTTCTCTTCTTCCTTTTCCTATTCATTTTTAATTAATTTTTCATCAATATTTGTTCATATTTTATGTCATATAAATTATTTAGTTAATGGGTCAAGTTGGCCAAAAATCATCTCTGAAGACGAAATGACCAAAATGCCCTCCGTTTGGCTTAACGAGCTAAAATTGTGTGTACCGATTGATTAAATTTTCCTTGTGTTTTCTTAACATTTTATTGTCATTGGAACCCCAATAATCCTTCCCTAAGGTCCCAAAAATTATTTCATGAGGTTTTCCCCGGGTCTAGGGTTGCTAATGGCCTTCACCGTCACTTCCCTTTCGGGTTACTCATCCCTGGGGTTTCGGCTCGTTTAACCTTAGTGTATTTCATTTCTATAAATTTTCCTTGTTTTTTATGAGCATTATTTAGTTTCTTTATAACTCTCCACTTTAGTCTAATTATAATTTCAAACATTCTAGCTGCCCGGACCAACATTGGTCACCGGAACAGTAGACTGTACGGACTAGCTAAAGTGAGAATGTTACAACTCTTCCCCTCTAATAAAAATTTCATCCTCAAAATTTACCTGATGGAAACAGTTGAGGAAACTGTTGCCTCATCGTCTCTTCACTTTCCCAAGTTGCCTCTTCAGTGTTGTGGTGCCTCCAAAGCACTTTCACCAGTGGAATTTGTTTATTTCTCAATTCCTTTACTTCCCAAGCCAAGATCCGTATGGGTTCTTCTGCATATGTCAAGTCCGGTTGGATTTCAATCTCTTCCATGGAGATGACATGTGAAGGGTCTGAGCGATATCTTCTTAGCATAGAAACATGGAATATATTATGGATTTTATCCAGTTCTGGTGGTAAAGCTAGCCGATAGGCCACTGGTCCCACACGTTCAATGACTTCATATGGGCCAATGAACCTAGGGCTTAACTTACCCTTTCTCCCAAATCTCAGTACTTTCTTCCACGGTGAGACTTTGAGAAACACTTTGTCGCCAACTGCATACTCTATCTCTTTTCTTTTCAAGTCGGCATAAGATTTCTGTCTATCCGAGGCAACCTTCAAATTTGCTTTGATTATTTTCACTTTCTCCTCAGTCTGTTTCACCAAGTCTGGTCCTACCAGCTTATCTTCGCCCAATTCAGTCCAACATACAGGGGTTCTACACTTCCTCCCATACAATGCTTCATACGGGGCCATCTGAATGCTAGCTTGGTAGCTATTATTATATGCAAATTCTGCCAGTGGGAGATATCTATCCCAACTCCCCTCAAACTCAATGACACAACTCCTCAGCATATCCTCTAGGATCTATTACATAATTCACATTATTACTTTCATTTCAATTTGTAAATTGTGAAAATTCAATTAGGTTCTAGGTTTACCTGGATTACTCGTTTTGACTGTCCATCCGTCTGAGGATAAAAAGCCATGCTAAAATGGAGTTGTATGCCCAAGGCTTCTTGCAGCTTTTTTCAAAATCTCGATGTAAGCCTTGGGTCTCGATCAGATATGATGGAAAGTAGGATTCCATGCAGTCTAACTATCTCACTAATATACAATTCTGCTAGCTTCTCTAGTGAGTAGTCAGTCCTAACTGGCAGAAAATGTGCTGACTTTGTCAATCTGTCCACTATTACCCATACTGCATCATGCTTCTTCTGGGTGAGAGGTAGACCACTAATAAAATCCATAGTGACCCGGTCCCATTTCTATTCAGGTATGCTTATAGGCTGTAGCAATCCTGATGGAACTTGATGTTCTGCTTTAACTTGCTGACATATCAAACACTTAGTAACATAGTCAGCTATATCCTTTTTCATACCAGGCCACTAATAATGAGGCTTCAAATCATTATACATTTTTGTACTTCCCGGGTGCATAGCATAAACACTAGTGTGTGCTTCTTTTAGAACACTAGTCTTTAGTTCCCCATCATCTGGTACACACACTCTTCCTCTGTAGTACAGACACCCATCTGCTTTCACCTCATAATCGATTTCCTTTCCCTCTGGAATTTTACCCACAATGGCCATTAATTTTTCATCTGTCTTCTGCCTATCTTGCATCTGCTGTAGCAGGTTTTGCCTCACTTGTAACTCAGCCAAAATAGCTCCATCTTGAGCTAAGGACAGATAGGCATTTAGTGATCTTAAAGTTGTGATGGACTTTCTGCTCAAGGCATCAGCAACTATATTTGCCTTCCCAGGATGATAATCTATTACACAATCATTGTCCTTTAGGAACTCAATCCATCACCTCTATCTAAAATTGAGCTCCTTCTGGGTTGGCAAATATTTTAGACTTTTGTGGTTTGTATAGATGTAACATTTTTCACCATACAAATAATGCCTCCATATCTTCAGTGCGAAGATAATTGCTGCTAACTCTAAGTCATGAGTAGGGTAGTTCTGTTCATGTGGCCTTAACTGCCTGGAAGCATAGGCAACCACTTTTTCCTCTTGCATTAATACACACCCTAACTCATTATGCGAGGCATCACTGTAGACCACAAAGTCTTTTCCCGACACTGGTTGTGTTAACACTGGTGCTTCTGTCAACATAGCCTTCAGCCTCTCAAAACTGGCTTGGCACTTGTCGTTCCAGCCAAATTTCACATTCTTGTGCAACAACTTGGTCATTGGAGCAGCTATAAGAGAGAACCCCTTCACAAATCTTATATAATACCCAGCTAGCCCCAAGAAACTTCTGACCTCAGTTGTATTTCTGGGAGGCTTCCATTCCATCACTGCTTCTATCTTTTTGGGATCCACTCTAATCCCCTCAGCTGATACTATGTGTCCAAGGAAGGAGATTTCACTCATCCAGAAGTCACACTTGGACAACTTAGCATACAGCTTCTTTTCTCGCAGGGTTTGCAGAACAATCCTCAAATGTTCATCATGTTCTTCCTTGGTCTTGGAATACACCAGAATATCATTAATAAAGA
Organism: Hevea brasiliensis; assembly: GCF_030052815.1. Taxonomy (NCBI): domain Eukaryota; kingdom Viridiplantae; phylum Streptophyta; class Magnoliopsida; order Malpighiales; family Euphorbiaceae; genus Hevea; species Hevea brasiliensis. The sequence goes on along the minus strand of NC_079495.1, from coordinate 27,268,382 downwards.
CCACTACAAACTGATCTAAATATAGATGAAAGATACGGTTCATAAGGTCCATAAATACTGCTGGTGCATTTGTTAACCCAAATGGCATCACTAAAAATTCATAATGTCCATACCGGGTTCTGAATGCAGTTTTTGACACATCTGCATCCTTTACCCTTAACTGATGATACCCTGATCTGAGATCAATTTTTGAAAATACATCGGCTCCCTTCAACTGATCAAACAGATCATCAATTCTGGGCAACGGATATTTATTCTTCACAGTTACTTTGTTCAACTGTCGGTAATTAATACACAATCTCAAGGTTCCATCATTCTTCTTCACAAATAGCACCGGAGCTCTCCATGGTGACACACTGGGGCGTATGAATCCCTTATCGAGCAACTTTTGAAACTGAATTTTCAACTCTCTCAATTTAGTGGGTGCCATCCTATAAGGAGCAATAAAAATTGGTGCTGTACCCGGCATTACCTCAATAGCAAACTCGATTTCCCTTTCTGGTGGTAAACCGGGAAATTCTTCAGGAAATACATCTGGGAAGTCTCTTACTGTGGGTATATCACACAGATTCGGCTTAGCCTGCCTAGTATCAACCAAGTGTGCTAGGTAAGCTTCACAGCCTTTTCTTATCAATCTTCTTGCAACTGTGGCTGAGATAACATTGGACAGGAAATCTGTCCTTTCACCCATAACAATAATCTCATTACCCTAAGAAGTTTTCAGAGAAATCCTCTTCAATTTGCAATCAACTATTACCTGATGACGTGACAACCAGTCCATTCCCAAAATCAAGTCAAACTCGTGGAAGGGAAATTCAATTAGGTCTGTCGAGAATTCACACCCCTAAATCCTTAACAAGCAACCTTTATACACCTTATTCACTACCATACTGTGGCCTAGTGGATTTGTGACCAGAATGTCTTGATCACTCTCCTCTACTGAAACTCCCCTCTCTACGGGTAGTTTGATGCAGATGTATGAATGAGTGGATCCTGGATCCACCAATGCATGCACAGATGTGTTGTAGATAGAGAATGTACCCCTGATAACGTCCAGGGCATCTTGCTCCTCCTGAGCTCTGATGGCATAAGCTTTGGCAGGTACTCTAGCCTCTAGCCTCTCAGCTGACTCAGATGCAGGCCTCAGTGATGGACCAGCTGCCTCAGATTTACCGGGCTTCCTACCCCTTTGTGGTGCAGGAGCAGGTCTGTCAGCTTGTGTTGGAGCAGCTGTAATAGTCCTCTTCAGACAATTTTTAATCTGATGTTCTGTAGATCCACACCGTAAGCATGCACCAGTCACTCACCAACAGTCCCCTTTGTGCCACTTCTAACAGTATGGACAGGCAGAAGATGCTGGGAGTGGTCCCCTGAACACCGTCCCTGGAGAGCTGCCCACTGATGGTGTGGATTGGCCTCTCCTAGGTATGAACTATGGTCTGGGCCCCTAGGACTGACCTTGACTTTGTGGTTGTCCTGAACCCTGAGCAGGAGGACCCTTACTCTTCTTACTGGGAGTAGAAAATGAACTGGATTGACCTAGACCTCTCTTCTGCTATCTTTCCCTTCTAGTTTGCTCATTTATTCGGACCCTTTCTATTTTCGATGCAGCATCTACTAATTTCGCAAAATCTGTGATCTCCAATGCTGTTATCATGACTTTGATATTGTCATTAAGCCCTTCTTCGAACCTTCTACACCTTTCTGCCTCTGTAGGGATTATTTCCCTCCCATACCGGCTCAGTCTGATGAATTCTCGCTCATACTCTACCACTAATAGTTGCCTCTGTCTCAGACTGATAAATTCTCTTCTTCTCTCTTCTAAATATACTTTACTGACATACTTCTTCCTGAACTCTGTGAGGAAGAAATCCCAGGTGATCCGATCTGGTTGCACCTCACTAGTTACTGTGTCCCACCACTGGTATGCATCATCCTGAAGTAGGGACACAGCACCCTGCAGTTTCTGCTCGGGGGTGCAATGAAGCTGTTTCAGCACTCTAATTGTTCTATCCAACCAGTTTTCCGCTGTCATAGGGTCATCCTCCTTCTTTCCAAAGAAATCCACAGCCCCATGTTTTTGCAGTTTCTCTAAATGGGACTTCAGTGGTGCTGGTGAAGGTTGTGGCTATGGTTGTGGTGGTGGAATTGCCCCCATCATTTGCCAGTAAAACTCGGTTATTTGTTGAAATAGTGTGAACTGAGGTTGGGTAGGTGCCTCAGCTGCTGGTGGAGCAGATTCTTCCCTACCCCCAGATTCAGCGCTTGGTGGAGCACGACTCTCTACCTCTTCATCAATTGCTCTTTGAGAAGCAGGATTCATATCCTAATCAAAATAAGAAAATAAACAGATCTGCATCAGTGTCACCTCAACACTTACAAATGCAACGCAATGGTATACACTCTATCTAGGCCCCGAAACGCCTAAACCGATGCTCTGATACCACTAAATGTGACACCCCTCACCCGTCTATAGGGTAGCTGAGCAAGATATGCTACTCAGTGTGCCGGAGCACCAATTCATATTTCCATTACAATTTATCCCTTTTTATTCATTTATTTACAATTTTTGATAAATCTGAATTTTTTCGCAATTTTTATAGAAAATCCGGCAGAGTGTCGGCTGTAAATTGGAAAAATAGTTCTTCTGAATCTGTTAAAAAGACACTTCCAATATAATTTTCAAATCCAAAACTCCATTATACACACATCTCAACTCAATCTCAAAATCATAACACTATTTTCAGAATTTTTCTGTTCACATCATCACTTGAAGCACATTCATGAATATTTCTCAACATTTCATTTGTCAACATAATATACAGAAAATTTCAATAACATGAAATTTCGTATCTTTACATTATCACATAAGTTCAAGAGTTTGTAATTACAATCAAAACTAATACAAAATGCAAAATACAAAATGCCACCCAAAGTCCTAATGTCCTACCAAGTGCACTGCAGATGTGAGGTGACTCTGGACTCAGTATGCAGCTCTGAAAGTTCACCCGGCCTGATGTCTGCTGGGTTCCCCAGCTATGTCTCCAGTACCTGCGCGTGGCAAAAGCGACGCGCTAAGCAATTCTGCTTAGTGGTGACAATATAAAATAAAATAACTAAAATAAAGTAAGTATGCAGAATGTATGTTTACATTTTTTGTAGACTTAATTTCTGATATTTATTGCAGTATTATTCGATTAAAATTTGGCAAGATTTATTATCATTGCCCGAGTAACTCCTACTAGTCGACTGGACTGGATAAATGGGTAAACTGGCACTGGGTATCAAGTACCTCGGGCCGTCACACCATCGGTCACATTGTGTCTCCCGATGTGCAACAGAACAGCTAATAAGCTGTAATAATTATCAATGATAAAACCCAAGTATAACAACTCAATCAATATAGCCAAAGGCTATTATGTCATAGAATGGCAAGTGAGGCCATAAAACACAGAATGGCATGAAGCCATATGCAGTATTGCTAACAGAACCCTATTGGCATGTCAACCTATCCAAACCAATCTTGCTAGGTGTACTAGGGCATGTTACACTCTTAAATTATACAATTCTTGAAATTCAAGTTTAGGTGTTACTATTCATTTCATTAGTCAACAAAAATGTTGACTTTTGCATGGATAATAGGTACATTGGTTATAATATTCCCAACATACCACATTTTACATTCTAAAATTATTGGTATTGGTTGCCAATACCATTTCTAAGTTTAATGTTAATTGTTCAAAATTTTCATTTTAAAAAGTAGTTAATTATAAAATTATAATTATTCCTTTTTCATTTTAAAAAGTAGTTAATTTATTAATTTTTTATACTTATATTAATAAATACACCATTAATTAATTATGGTTAGAATAACTAATTATGTAGCATTAGTGAAAAGAATGATTAATTTGACTTCCGAAATGTGACTATTTATATGCTTCAGCCTGCTTGACATGAACTCCTATGGATTTCTAGGATAGTTAAAACCATTCTTGAATTGAATCAATGCATTTATCTCAAACTCAAGGCAAGTGCTTGTAGTGAAGTTGTTGAAATTATAGGAAGTTAAATTTGTTATTTGACAAAAAAAAAAAAAACAATATGAATTTAGAATTTGAATTTCAATTAAATTCAAAATAAATATAGAGACTAAAAAGGCAAGAATTCTAAATAACAAAATGAACTATGCTATTTGACAAAAAAATTTTTATTAGACATTCACCTTCATTTTAAATATAAATATTAATTTTTTTATTAAAAAAATACTTTCAAATTTATAAATTTTAAAATTTGAATTTAATATTTTAAATTCAAATTTATGAATTCAACACAACCTAATTATAACAATTAACAATTTTGATAGAATTTAACCCACATATAAATAATTTTATATAATTAATGATTCAGAATTTCTAAAATTTTTATCCACATAATAAATATACACTTATAATTGAATTAATAAAATTTATTAATATTAAATATGATCTTAAAAAAAAAGTTGTCATGTCATGATCAGAGTCAATGCCAACAAGACATCAAAGCGAGTTCCAAAAATTTCCAAAGGCCCACTTTTAAATTAATAAACCAGTTTTCCAAAATTTTTTCAACCATGATGCTCATAAGTTTATTATTATTATTATTGTTATTATTATTATTGTATATGGTTATAATCAAGTCCAGCAAGTGGGGCAATAAAGATGAAATTTTTTCCAAGGCCCTTTTTCTAAACACACTTAAGACCGACAAGCACGTCATGGAAAATGAATGCAAATTTTTCAAAGGTCATTTTTATTATTCTAACTTATAGAATACGCTTTTTAATTTAGTGTCTAAAAAATTTAAATAAATATCATATCATGGAAAATGTCATATTATATATAGTTACAATCAAGTCCAGCAAGTGAGATGAAATTTTTTCTAAGGCCCTTTTTCCTATTCTAACTTCCTAAATATGCCTAAGCTATTTTAACTTACTAAACACGCTTAAGACTGACAAGTTATGAAAAATGAATGAAAATTTCTCAAGGGGATTTCTGCATTCTAACTTATCAAGTACGCTTTTCGATTTAGTTTCCGTTTATTTTAAGAAAATAACTTGTATTTTAAAAATATTTTTTATGAAAATTATTTTTTAAAAAAATATTTTCTTTGAAAATATTTTTTATTATTTGGTTATAATATTATATTAATGATATATGTTTATATCATTCATGTATAAGTATTTTTTAAATTTTAATAAAATTATTAAAATTTATAAAATGACTCTTTTTATAAAAAAAAGTTATTTTTCTTACTATTAATTTAATTTTCCTTCTGATTAGGAAAATATTTTTTATTTGTCTATTTTTTAAGTGCCTCAAATATTAAAAAATAAAAAAAAATATTTTTCACAAAATAAATGGAGTTTAGTGTATAAAAATTTTAAATGAACATCATATTATGGCTAGAATTAAGGCTAAAAAGTCATGGAACGGAGATGAAAATTTTCAGCATCCAAACTTTATAATTGCTGCTCGCGTTAGAAATTGTATTGATATTATTGTTGAAATTATAATAATTCAATTAAATAATAATTAAAATATAAAAAAGTTATTGAGATTAATTAGATTGAGATTTTTTTTTTTTGGTTTAAGAAGATTTAAACTCTTTACAACAATCAAAAATCATTAATCGATGAAGTAAATATTTTCTATTAACTTGTTTTTTTTTTTAATAAAATAACAATTAAATTCAAATTTATATATAAGTTAAATTAAATATAAATATTTGTATTGTATTAATACTCTCATTATAAATTTTAAAGAAAGATGAGATTTTAAAGAAAGACTTTTACATGACTTTGTATGATACCCTTCTCAATACCGTGCTTTTACTTGTATCTACACCAGAAAGGGACATGTAAGAAAGATTAAGGCATTTCAACTTTCTAAGAGAACCAATGAAATTGGGAATTTGAATTCCTTGAAAATTGTTATTGCTCAAGTCCAAATAGGACAAATATTTCAATTTAACAAGGGAAGGATTAATTTGACCTCCCAAACGTGACCTTTTATATGCTTCAAACTCAGTATCTGACAAGAAACACTCAGGACATTGGGGGTTATATGGGTTTCTGAGATTAAGGCTAATGATGTTACCTGTTCCGCGGCTGCAGCCTACACCCTTCCACTGGCAGCAATTCTCACCAACCCAAGAAGAGAGCCAACCTGATGGATCGTAAAGACCATTTTTGAATTGAATAAGTGCATTCCTCTCAACCTCAAAGCAAGGGCTTGCAGTGAAGTTGTTGAAAGTGGAAGTTAACTTTGTAGCTTCAAGAGAATCAAACATTGAAGAAAGATAAAAGGAAAGGAGGATAAGAAAAAGTTGCAAGGCATTACTCATGTTGGACATAGTTGCTTGCATATTATGTGAAAGTACCTTAACTAAGCTTTTTATGCTAATCAAAGGCTACCATGCATACATATAGGATAAGATTTAAGAAAGAACATTCAATAAATTAAATAAATTCATTATTATTTTTGATAAACTGTTAGTAAAATATATCTTTATGAATTCTCATTATTCATATTTTATATGTTATCTCTGAAATTTATTTACAAATTATAAATTTCTAAAAAATCATTTACATAATATATTAGTTTTGATAGAATTTGACTCATTTATAATTAATGTTTGCATAATAATAATAATCATCGTCATCATCATCTAATAAGATATAATTGAAGAATATTTTTTATGGAATTTAACTGAATTATAACTAATTTCATATAGTTTAAGATTGATTGAACTATTTTAATTTACTAAACACGCTTAAGATCGATAAGTTATGGAAAATGAATGAAAATTTCTCAAAGGAGATTTCTCTATTCTAACTTACCAAATATGCTTTTTGATTTAGTTTTCATTTGTTTTCAAGAGAATAATTTGTATTTTAAAATATTTTTTACAAAAATTATTTTTTAAAAAATATTTTTATGAAAATATTTTTTATTATTTAGTTACAATGTTATATTAATGATATATGGTTATATTATTCATATATAAATATTTTTATACTTCAATAAAATTATCAAAATTCAGAAAATGACTATCTATAATTGAATCATGAACTTGAAAAATCATAATCCTTTTTTATTTTAAAAAGTAGTTAATTTGTAAATTTTTATACTTATATTAATAAATACACAATTTTATTAGATATTCACCTTCATTTTAAATATAAAAATTAATTTTTTATTAAAAAAATACTTTTAAATTTTTAAATTTTTAAATTTAAATTTAATATTTTAAATTCAAATTTATGAATTCAACACAACCTAGATATAACAATTAACAATTTTGATAGAATTTAACTCACATATAAATAATTTTATATAATTAATGATTCAGAATTTCTAAAATTTTTATCCACATAATAAATATACACTTATAATTGAATTAATAAAATTTATTTATATTAAATATGATCTTAAAAAAAATTGTCATGTCATGATCAGAGTCAATGCCAACAAGACATCAAAGTGAGCTCCAAAAATTTATAAACGCAGTTTTCCAAAATTTTTTCAACCGTGATGCTCATAAGTTTATTATTATTATTATTATTATTATATATGGTTACAATCAAGTCCAGCAAGTGGGGCAATAAAGATGAAATTTTTTCCAAGGCCCTTTTTCTAAACACACATAAGAACGACAAGCACAAGTCATGGAAAATGAATGCAAATTTTTCTAAGGTCATTTTATTATTCTAACTCATAGAATACGCTTTTTAATTTAGTGTCTAAAAAATTTAAATAAATATCATATCATGGAAAATGTCATATTATGTATAGTTACAATCAAGTCCAGCAAGTGAGATGAAATTTTTTCTAAGGCCTTTTTCCTATTCTAACTTTCTAAATATGCCTAAGCTATTTTAACTTACTAAACACGCTTAAGATTGACAAGTTATGAAAAATGAATGAAAATTTCTCAAGTGGATTTCTCCATTCTAACTTACCAAGCACGCTTTTCGATTTAGTTTCCGTTTATTTTTAAGAAAATAACTTGTATTTTAAAAATATTTTTTATGAAAATTATTATTTAAAAAAATATTTTCTCTGAAAATATTTTTTATTATTTGGTTATAATATTATATTAATGATATATGTTTATATCATTTAAGTATAAGTATTTTTTTTAATTTTAATAAAATTGTTAAAATTTATAAAATGACTCTTTTTATCAAAAAAAAAAGTTAATTTTCTTACTATTAATTTAATTTTCCTTCTGATTAGGAAAATATTTTTTATTTGTCTATTTTTTAAGTGCCTCGAATATTAAAAAATAAAAAAAATATATTTTTCACAAAATAAATGGAGTTTAGTGTATAAAAATTTTAAATGAACATCATATTATGGCTAGAATTAAGGCTAAAAAGTCATGGAAGGGAGATGAAAATTTTCAGCATCCAAACTTTATAATTGCTGCTCGCGTTAGGAATTGTATTGATATTATTGTTGAAATTATAATAATTCAATTAAATAATAATTAAAATATAACTTTCTTATCCCGAAAAGGATATCCTGCCCGGGTAGCGCACCAAATTCCTCATAAGCTCTCAGTTTCCATGGGCCGCACACGGCCAAGGCCCAAGTCCACCATGACTCCACTTGCGCAGACTCTGGGTTCGCAGGCCCACTCTTAGCGCAGAGCTGTTTTTTACGCAGGGGCGAGACTCGAACCCGAGACCCTCGGAACGTTACGAGGCTCTGATACCACTTATCCCGAAAAGGATATCCTGCCCGGGTAGCGCACCAAATTCCTCATAAGCTCTCAGTCTCCATGGGCCGCACATGGCCAAGGCCCAAACCCTGAGATTAATTAGATTGAGATTTTTTTTTTTGTTTAAGAAGATTTAAACTCTTTACAAAAATCATAAATCATAAATCGATGAAGTAAATATTTTCTATTAACTTGTCTTTTTTTTAATAACATAACAATTAAATAATTTTATGCCTATTATAAATTCAAATTTATATATAAGTTAAATTAAATATAAATATTTGTATTGTATTAATACTCTCATTATAAATTTTAAAGAAAGATGAGATTTTAAAGAAAGACTTTTACATGACTTTGTATGATGCCGCGCTTTTGCTTGTATCTACACCATACTCTCCAAAATATTTTAGAGGCCTCTTTCTACTCTAATTTTTTCAACACACTTTTAGTATTATTATTTTTTGGGTAAATCTCTATTAGGTCGCTATATTTTATTAAAATTAATTTTTTATTTCCTATTTTTTAAAACCCAATTAAAACATCTCTATATTTTGCAAAATCAAACTCTTTAATCATTCAGTAAAAAAAATGTTAGTCAACTTGTTTTAATCTTGAATATTTATAGTTTTAGACCCTGTAATTGTATTTATTGATACTATTTACTAATGGTTTTTTTTTTTATAGAAATCTAATAAAAAGACTAAAGAGTTTGATTTTATAAAATAGAGATATATTTTAATTTTAAAAAAAATACTAAAAAATTAATTTTGACAAACTATGAGAATCTTATGGTAATTTACCTTTATTTATTTATTTATTATTATTATTATTATTATTATTATTATTTGCAATAAAAGTGAGCGCAGGCTAAAAAAAGAGAAACACCATTAATGTCATTTAACAGCCAGGAGACGCATGAAAAAGATAAGTACCCATAAAATTAGCCAATTAATCTCTAGAAATTTGCTTTTTAAAAATATAAGGCTTAAACCTCTCAATCCAAAGCAAGCATTTGTCTCATAAAAATCACAAGAGAATTTTTTTTTTTTTTTTAAGAAGTAATCACAAGTAGGGCTTTGCATGGTTCTTGGGGTTCCAACTCGAACCGAAGATTCATACTGAACAGAAGTTATTTTGATACTTTAGTTTGGTTTTGATTTTTCACTAAAAATTAAACTGGAACCGAACAAAGAACCGAATTTATACATATTTTTTCTATGATTTTTTAAATGTATTATATACTTTTAATATATATATATATTGATAATTATATTTATATCTTATAGTTAAATATTACATAATTAATAAATAGTTAAAATGTATATTATATAATATATTTATACTATTATATTATATAATATACTTAAATTATATATGTACTTTATAATTAAAGATTATATAATTTACAAATAGCTAAAAGATATATTATATAATATATTATGTATTAATAACTAATTTAAAATTTAAATATGACTTTTTAAGAAAATAATTACATAAACTTATTTTAAAAATTGTAAAACAAATTGGAATCGTACCGAGCAGAAGAATCAAGAATCATATCGAACCGAAATCGAAATAATGAAGAATCGAATAAAAAACATACCAAAATTTCGATTCAATTCTAATTTCTAAGCAGACCCTAAACCGAGCTAGAACCACACACTTCTAATCTTTAAAAGGATTAATCAAGGCCAAGCTACCGTACAAGATTTATCACAAAAACACAATCAAATATTTATCTATGAAAAAAAAATAAACATAGCGAATGCTCAACAAATCCACAAAATTCAATTGATAATTGTACCGAACTTGAATCATGAACTTGAAAAATTATATTCCTTTTTCATTTTAAAAAGTAGTTAATTTATTAATTTTTTATACTTATATTAATAAATACACCATTAATCAATTATGGTTAGGGTAACTAATTATGTAGCATTAGTGAAAAGAATGATTAATTTGACTTCCGAAATGTGACTATTTATATGCTTCAGCCTGCTTGACATGAACTCTTATGGATTTCTAGGATAGTTAAAACCATTCTTGAATTGAATCAATGCATTTCTCTCAACCTCAAGGCAAGTGCTTGTAGTGAAGTTAGAAATTATAGGAAGTTAACTTTGTTATTTGACAAAAAAAAAAAAAAAAAAAAAAAAAACAATATGAATTTAGAATTTGAATTTCAATTAAATTCAAAATAAATATAGAGACTAAAAAGGCAAGAATTCTAAATAACAAAATTAACTATGCTATTTGACAAAAAAATTTTATTAGATATTCATCTTCATTTTAAATATAAATATTAATTTTTTATTAAAAAAATACTTTTAAATTTATAAATTTTCAATTTTGAATTTAATATTTTAATATAACAATTAACAATTTTGATAGAATTTAACCCACATAAATAATTTTATATAATTAATGATTCAGAATTTCTAAAATTTTTATCTACATAATAAACATACACTTATAATTGAATTAATAAAATTTATTGATATTAAATATGACTTAAAAAAAATAATTGTCATATCATGATCAGATTCAATGCCAACAAGACATCAAAGTAAGTTCCAAAAATTTCCAAAGGCCCACTTTTAAATTAATAAACATGATTTTCCAATTATTATTATTATTATTATTATTATTATTGTATATGGTTACCGTCAAGTCCAGCAAGTGGGGCAATAGAGATGAAAGTTTTTGGAAGGCTCTTTTTTTATTCTAACTTACTAAACACACTTAAGACTGGCAAGTGCAAGTCATGGAAAATGAATACAAATTTTACGAAGGTCATTTTTTTAATTCTAATTATAGAATATGCTTTTCAATTTAGTGTCTAAAAAATTTAAATAACATCATATCATGAAAAATGTCATATTATATATAGTTAAAATCAAGTCTAGCAAGTGAGATCAAATTTTTTTCAAAGGCCTTTTCTCCTATTCTAACTTACTAAACAAACCTAAACTATTTTGTCTTACTAAACACGCTTAAGACCGACAAGTCATGAAAAATGAACGAAAGTTTCTCAAAGGGATTTCTCTATTCTAACTTACCGAGTACGCTTTTCGATTTAGTTTCCGTTTATTTTTAAGAAAAAAAACTTGTATTTTAAAATAATTTTTTACAAAAATTATTTTTTAAAAACATATTTTCTGTGAAAATATTTTTTGTTATTTGGTTATAATGTTATATTAATGATATATGTTTATATTATTTATGATATAATGTTATACTATATGCTTAATTTCATATGAGAATAAGTTTAACAATTAGTAGATCAAATTTTGTATTTAGATATATGTACTCATATAAATATTTTAATTAATTTTGTATAAATCTTAATTTAAATATTTATTTTAATTATTATAAAACTCATTCTCATATCACTACAAAAATAATCAGTTTTGCAATCAATTATTTCAACTGACTGAAATCAATTGCTATTAGCAACCAATTTTATAATCGATTTGTTACTTGCTTTTTTTTTAATAAAATAATTTATTTTTAAAAATTTTTAAATTGATTGCTAATAAGTTGTTATTAACGATCATTTATAACTGATTGCCCAAATCGATTGCTATAAGCTACCGATTTATAATCAGTTGCTAAATTTATTACTAATAGTAACCAATTTTAAAATTAGTTGTTGTTAGCAACCGATTTAGATAATTGAGAGAATAGAGTTTTGAGGGCCAGGACATATTAGAAACCTAGACAACTTCATAACGATATAAAGTGCAAAAAAGTGCAGACAACTTCATAACGATATGAAAGTGCATAGAGATCAAGATATCGCAAGCTCGATAGGTTTCTCAGAGAAGAGGGAACCATTCCAGAAAGGGACATGTAAGAAAGATTAAGGCATTTCAACTTTTTAAGAGAACCAATGAAATTGGGAATTTGAATTCCTTGAAAATTTTTATTGTTCAAGTCCAAATAGGACAAATATTTCAATTTAACAAGGGAAGGATTAATTTGACCTCCCAAACGTGACCTTTTATATGCTTCAAACTCAGTATTTGACAACAAACACTCAGGACATTGGAGGTTATATGGGTTTTTGAGATTAAGGCTATTGATGTTACATGTTCTGCTGTTGCAGCCTACACCCTTCCACTGGCAGCAATTCTCACCAACCCAAGAAGAGAGCCAACCTAATGGATCGTAAAGACCATTTTTGAATTGAATAAGTGCATTCCTCTCAACCTCAAAGCAAGGGCTTGCAGTGAAGTTGTTGGAAGTGGAAGTTAACTTTGTAGCTTCAAGAGAATCAAACATTGAAGAAAGATAAAAGGAAAGGAGGATAAGAAAAAGTTGCAAGGAATTACTCATTTTGGACATAGTTGCTTGCATATTATGTGAAAGTACCTTAACTAAGCTTTTTATGCTAATCAAAGGCTACCATGCATATATATAGTGTCACAAGAGATTTTGCGATCGCCTGGATGGAGCTCTTCACTGAAGTGGGTAAAGTGAGGAGTCGCCACTTTAATTTTGAGGTAAATTAAAGAAAACCATTTGTGAAAATAAATTAAAAGGAAACCACTTCGAAAATAGAGATTCTAGGTTCGGGGTCCGTATACGGGCGGGAAAGGTGTTAGGCACCCCGCCTCGTCCCTCAATGAGGGTAAACAGATTTAATGTTATGCTCTTCATAAATTAAAAAGATAATTAGAGGGTTGGGATAGTGATGATGTTAATCCTTCGTGCAAAATGAAGGAATACTTGATATTTCACTTATTTTGGGTTGCCCCAAGAACACAAGTTCATGAGATGGCCCTTTAGTGAATAGGTGTCGTGTAGAGTTATCTTGTGTATTGTGTTATTTTAATTTGGGTTTTTGTTAAGAGAGCTCGGGTGAGAAGCTTCTCCCGATCTCTAGATATGTTTTATTAAGAGTTTTAAGCGGGAGATTTTGGATAAGAACTCTCCTCCGATCTCCACATATTTTATTAGGGTTTTGGCTGAGAATTGGGTAAGAACTCTCCCCCGCTCTCTTAAAGTATTCAGTTTAAAGTGTTTTAAGTGGAAGATCTCGGATAAGAACTCTCCTCCAATCTCCATGTTTTTTAAATTTTGAATGAGAATCAGGTAAGAAGTCTCCCCCAATCTCTTAAAGTATTTGGTTTAAAGTTTTTTAAGTGGAGGATCTCGGATAAGAACTCTCCTCCGATCTCCGTGTTTTTTTTAAATGAGAATCAGGTAAAAACTCTCCCCCGATCTCTTAGAGTGTTTGGTTTAAAATTTTAAGTGAAGGATCTCGGATAAGAACTCTCCTCCGATCTCCGTGTTTTTATTTAAATGAGAATCAGGTAAGAACTCTCCCCCGATCTCTTAGAGTGTTTGGTTTAAAATTTTAAGTGAAGGATTTCGGATAAGAACTCTCCTCCGATCTCCGTGTTTTTATTTAAATGAGAATCAGGTAAGAACTCTCCCTCGATCTCTTAGAGTGTTTGGTTTAAAATTTTAAGTGAAGGATCTCGGATAAGAACTCTCCTCCGATCTCCGTGTTTTTATTTAAATGAGAATCAGGTAAGAACTTTCCCCCGATCTCTTAGAGTGTTTGTTAGGATCGCATATCGTAAGGACCTTGAACTAAGGATTCTGGCGCCTGAAACCAGCGCAAAGCTTCTCTTAACCCACTGATGCCTTATAACTCGAAGGTGGATACAAGACCGAACTTCTCACCAATCTCCTATGTGATCGCCTTATCAGAACTCTTTGGTTGGCAATATCCGATCTCTTTTGATTACTAGTCCGGGATCCGATCTCATCTCGATTCTCACTCTATTATGTTATCTCCTGGGCTTGTTTCGTAGCCTGACCTCATAACTTATTCCTCTGATCTACTATTTGACCTTTTGTTATTTTTATTTGTTCGAAAACTTTCACATTAAGATACTTCTACCAATATCTTTTAAGTTACCTACAAGTTGCCCACAACTAGAACACTTATTTTCGAAGGAAATGAAAACTAAGAAGAAATAAATAAAGTTTATGAATGAATAGAAGAAGTAGACTCGGGAAATAACTATCAGCTTGAATAATCTATGTTGGGATTTTAGTGCGACTGAACATAATAGAAATTTCAAGAATAAGAACAGATAAAATAAAACACGAGCATTCGGCAAAATGACAGTCTAGACACTTACCTGTGGGAGGTTGAGGCTATTGAACTAACTCTGGAACCACAAATATTGTAGAGTTGAAAGCTGATGGTCGAAGGACTAATGCTTACTTCGAAGTAACGAGAACCAGGTCGGAATGCAGTTGAGCCGAAGCAACGATAACCGGGTCAGAATAAAGTCAAGCTTGGAGAATAATATGCTGATGTTAGGGCGGTGAAGACGAAACTAAATAAAAAAAATGGTCTCGCAGAGTAATGAACAGACACTGAAAATGAAGAATTTTAGGGTCCAAAACTCCTTCAATGGAGATACTTAAGAAAACTGGTTTCTGAAGTTTCTCGATTCTATGAAAGCTTAGAATGGCAAAGTAACAAGACTGAATCAAATTTCAGAGCCTTTCCACTATAATCACCACCACCCTTTTTTCGTCTGTCCCTCTATAGTATTGCATGCAGGTATTTATAGGGAACGGGTGCTCTTAATGAAGGGTCAGGATCTCCGCAGGGGAGACGGAGGGTTTAGATTTTAAGGGACATGATCCGATGTCTGAGAATTAAAGAGAATTAAAATGGACGGTTGGGATCCTATTCAGAATATCCGTCCTTTCTCTTAATCCAACAGCTCAGGGTCTTGCCTTACAAGATGGATCCGAGGGCTGGGAATAAAAAGTGCCAGACCTGTCGTCTGCTTTTTGATCCAAGGGCTTCAGGTCCGTCCTTACAAGTATGATCAATGGTAGAGATCGAGGTGTACAAGGCTGTCATAACTGTTTTGGCGTCTGTCAGCTAGGTGGGCGTTTCTGCAAATGAGGTGTGCAGTGAAGATTTGATCCGCCTGCAACGCTTTAACTAACTCGGCATTGATTATGAAGAGAGTTGATTGGAAGTTCATTTTATCCTCTTCATGCTTTCCGCTCCCTATTCATTCCGATCTCTCTATTATGACCCTCTCATTTTTCGATCTTTCTCATATCAGGTCCCCCATCGCTTCCCAATCTCTCCCATTCTAGATTTTTCCTTTTTATCTGACCTACCTTGGTCAAAGCAATTAATTCTTCGGTTATCGATGCATCCTTTTCGGTTTCTGTACGCAATAAATGCTCAGGCCCTATATATATGCACCAATGAGAAATCTCCTTCACACTTCACTTCTCCTCCTTCAGTTTCTCCATTTCTCCAATTCTAGCTTCTCTAGTAATAATTCTGACTATGGTTACTGCTTTTGATCTTTTTTCGACTATTTTCTTTGCCCTTCACCTGAAAATTTATGACCCCAGCGATTGGATAACCATAAGGACAACATATGATGACAGTAAGGGAACCGGACTAATTTACCAATCAAGATCGAAAGTGACGATCATGCCTATCTCAAATCGGTCTACCGGTATAATTAATGGACCGATCTCGGGGAAGAGGACTGCTAATTTTAATCTTAATGTCGGTGACCACCTCTTGAAGTTCATTTGGCCCCTCACCACATCGGGCGTCCCGACCGCAGCTCGGTTCTGGTCGATGACATCGGCGATGACTCCGCTCAATATCATGAGAGTCATAGTCACCCTATCTGAGCTGCACATCTATCCAACACTTGTGGCTGGCTTTCTGATCAAACACATCTTTTGATTCAGCCACAAGACTAGGCTTTGACATAGGCCACTACTAGGTAAGATGTAGTGCTGATCTTTAAAGATCGCCCAAATAATATAATCCGATCTTTTGAGATCGCCCAACAGATGTAATCTGATCTTTTGAGATCGCCCAATTGATGTAATCCAATCTTTTGAAATGAAATGAAAATTTATTTAAATATCTTGTTTCCACATTATTTATTTTCCGATCTCTGACAAGTGCATCCAATCCGATCTCTATTTGCCGATCCCTGAGTTTGAAAATTGACTTTAGTAAGCCGATCTCATTTGTTTGAATTTTTATTATTTTTCTAAAATCTTCTTGCGATGTGTCGAGGAAGCAAACCGATTCCGCTAACCGATGCGTCGCTTGGGACTTCACGAGCATTTAATGCCCAGACGGGTATAAATAGGGGTGAAGTGAGTCAGTCATTTCCTTATGTCATTTTCAAAACTTTCCTTAACAATCTCAATGTTTCCTCTCATTTTCTCAAGTTTCCCAGCACTGATCACATTCCAGTAAGGTTTTTGATTCTCTTCTCGGTTAATTTCTTTTGTTTTTTGTGAAAATGAGCGGCGCTGAAGGTCAGAGAGCTGCGAGCCTGTCTTCTGTCCATGTTTCATGGACCTCGAAAGAGGGCGATGCAATTTAGATCAGGCAATTGAACCATCACGGCCATTGTTCCGGTTACTGGTCCGGCTACCAAACCGAAGCGAGGAACCTCTTCGAGGAGGGAAAACCTACCAGTTGATGAGCTGTCGTCCATTCTGAGGGAAATCGATCTCCAATCCATAAGTCAGGAGTACAACCTGCGGATCGACTCCTTAGAATTGATCAAGTGAAATGGCGACCATCGGGCCGATCACTTCTTTGATTAAGGCGATCTCCTTATAGTATATGAAGAGTAGCTGAAGGCCAGGCTCCATTTTCCTTTGGACGAATTTTACAAGGCCGTCCTAAAATTCCACCACGTCTTGGTAGCTCAGGTGCATCCAAACTCCTGACGGACTCTAATAGCTTTCTGGGGCTTCTGCCGAGCTAAGGGACTGGAACCCACGGCTAAAGTCTTTGTCGAGCTATATAAGCTTGCCCGAAGGAAGGATGATGAGTTCTGGTTCTTTCAGGCTAAGTCGAACTGCTCCCTCTTTACCGATCTCCCTTCTTCATTGAACAATTGGAAGGACCGCTTTTTCATATTGAGGAGCAAGATTCCGAACGGCTTTGAGGGTATCCCACGGAGTTGGCAACACTTGGTTGCTCTGATCCCGAAGAAGATCGCCTTAAATAAGGATGAAGACACCATAGTGAAAGAGTTAAAATCTCAGGTGTCTACCCAAAAATTCTCGTGCTTAGATGCGGTTATGGCCGAACTAAAGTATTGGATGGTGCGGTTGATCACTGGCGAAGAATATGAGCTTCAGCTCTCTGACCTCGGCCCTGGTATTACCCATATCTCTGGTCTCTGAATCTTAGTGAACTCACTAACTTCTTCTTTGTGCAGGTATGGCAGGCGGTGATGCTTCCAAGGAGAGACGCAAGCGAAAGAGGGAGGTCTCCGGAAAAGTGTGGGCGATTAAGGGGGCCACCATTGCTGATGCTCAGGCCTCTTGTCGTGAATTAGTAGAGGTGCCGAGCTCTCCTCCCCAATCTCTGGAGCAACCAATCCCTAAGGTAGAGTTCATCGCTCCTACTCCTCAACAAATTGAGCTTCGAGCTTCCCTGCCTCCTCCGATCTCTTCCAATGTGGAAGGGGAATCCTTGGGTCCTACGGTTAGGAAACTTTCCCGGGGCGCTCAACTCTTGATCCAATCACTGGAAAGGAACCGCTCTATAAGAGGGAATCCCGGCCTGGCCAAAGTCATGGGAGCTTCCATCTGCTTTCAAGAAGATTGAAACAGGTTGGCAGAGGAGAGCATTGATGATATCTTAGCTCAAACAATGAGCTTAGGCTTAGAGGCCATTGCAAACCAGCACGTAGTCAGAGAGAAAGCCCACACCTTAAGGAAGGAGATCCTTAAGGCAGTCCAAGATGCCTCAGCTGCACAAGCTCAGCTCTCCTCTGCAAATGACTACATCGCCAGAATGGAAGATCGGATGAAGCATTATGAGGAGAGGATAGCAGAGGTGGAGCGAGAACTTGAAGACTCCCAAGCTGATCGGTCTGTCGATCTCGCTCGTTATGCTGAAGACCTTCGAGTGAAGGAGGAAGAGCTCCGAGCCAAGGTTGAGGACCTTCAAGCTAAGGAAGAGGAGAGCACCACAAAGGAGGCTGGGGCTTATGTGATCGCCTATAATGACCTTCTGGCCGAGCTGAGGAAGCGGTATCCTGAAGAAAACTTCTCCTGGATGAATGAGCTCGCCCCAGAGGCCAAAGATGAGAGCGAGGAGGAGCCAGAGAGAGAGAGAATGAGAGAAACGATGATGTACCTGAAGAGCAATGTAACACCCCTATATTCGGTAGTGCGTTCTACTGTTCCGGTGACTAGTGTCAGTCCGGACAGCTAGGATGCCTAGAACTACATTTAAATGTTAGTGAGGAGACATAAAATAATGAAATACAAGAAAGGAAAATACAAGAAAAACAAAGGAAAAATAATAGCAATGAAATGTAACCAAGTTAAACGAGCCGAAAACCATAGCGATGGGTGACCGCACTGAGAAGTTGCGGCGTGGACCGTTGACTAGCCCTGGACCGCGGGGAATCCTGAAAAATATTTTTAAGACTTAAATAAACATCTATTGAAGTATAAATGTCATTAAAAATATCAAAGAAAAATTAATTAATTAGTACAAAGAAAAACAAGAAATCTAGAAAACGACAAAACTCGGTGTTACTGAAAAATCGAGAATGCAACCCGAATAGGGGCATTTTGGTCAATTGACACTTAGAGTTGACTTTTGACCTAAATGTCTATGAAAAATAAATATTATTAAAATTTGAAAATGCCATGAAAAATTAGAAATCATATATATAGAATAATTAAGGAAAATTAAAGGGGTGTAATTAGAATTTATTAAAGTTAATTATTATAAAGTTTAAAGTTAATTAGTGGAGCACTAAGTAGGATTTAATGGGATATAAAAAGGGCCATAGTGGACAGATTTCTCCACTTAAAGTCATCTTCAAACTTCATTTCTTCTTCTTGCCAAATTGTTCCACTCCCATAAAACTCCATTGCCACACCTTGCATGGAGCTTCACTCTACCATGATCAAGCCCTAGTTCCTTCAAAAGTTCTTCACTAAACCTTGTCTACACACCTTGGGTAGCAATAAGGGAGCAAGAAAGATAAGTTTTAATGAGGTTTTGAAGAAGTCCAAAAGAGGTAAGTGGATGTTTTCAATTCTTGTTTCATTAAAAGTGTAACCAAAGTTGTGGGTAGTTGATTTATGGAAGAATTTTTGATGTTTGATGAATTATTGGAGTTGAGCCATTTTGGCAGCCATGAAACCTCACCATGAACAGCTTGTCCTTGCATGTAAATGGTTGTTTGGATGTTGATTTAAATGTTTAATTGTATTGAAGTTGAATTCCATATGTAAAGTTTGATTTGTGAGCTTGAAAAGTGAAAATGGAAGTTGATGTGTACGTGTAATTTTTGGGCAGCCTCAAAATGGAAATTTGTAATGTTCAAATTCATGAAATGTTGTTGAAATATTGTACAAAAATTTGGCAGCATATATGTGTGTGGAATAGTAGTGATAGGTATGTAATTTGATGATGGAAGTTTGTGTGATGATTAGAAGTATTTATGTGTATTCATTGTTGGGATTGAACTTTGTGAATGGTGACTGCATTTGGTGTATTTGAAGTAGTTATATTCTGTCCAAGTTGACCTATAATGTAGAGAATGGAATGGTTTTGGTTAGTGCCAAATGTAGAATATGGTGGGGAAATGAAGATGTAATTAGTAAACTTGTGTTTGGTTTGGTGTTTAAAAAGGATGTAGAGGGAAGTGTGCAAATGGACCTATAACCCTAAGTGTGTGGCTCCAATTGGTATGAGGCCAATTGGAGGTGAAACTAGGCACAAAATGTGCCAACTTTCATGAAGGAAGCTTACCTAAATTCTGCCTAGAAAGTGACTTGAAAAATGACCAAATCCGGATTAGTGACTTGAAAGCCTGAAAATTTACCATTTGGGCAGCAGTTAGCTTTTTGACCATAACTTGCTCAAAACATGTCCAAATGATCTGAAATTTTTATCATGAATATTTTAGACATAGATCTACAATTCTTATGAAGACACCAAAGCCCAGAAATGGCCAGAACCAAGCCAAATAGCTTGCACAAGTTCGGGTACCAAAACTGGCCGAACCAAAAGTGACCTAAAAATGACCTAAGCCTACCATTTTAGTGCATTCTGTTCAGCATTGGTAAATTGACCATATCTTGGTCTATACAACTCAGAATGACCTGAAATTTTGCCCCGCGTGCAATAAGACATAGACCTACAAATTTGTAGTTTGGACCGAAACTCGAAAACTAAGGAAACTAGGTCATCCAGCTAAGTCCAAATAGTACACCGAAATCCAGTAAATTGCAATAAAATGCAATACACTTGAAAATGAATTTGGTAACATATACCAACACAAAAAGGCTCTAAAATGTGACATATTGGGAACATTAAAATTGAATCACTTAGAGTGCATCAATGGTCAACATTATAAGTTGACTAATGAAATGAATTAAAGGGAATAGTACCAAGAAAATTTAGATATTGTATTTTACTGAAACACTTTAAATTATGTGTTTCAGTTGAAAAGAATATTGGGAAGCATAAAGAACATTGAGTCAAGGCCTAGGAGCGACTCAAATCAGGTTTGTGCACAACTAGTTTTTAATTGATTTTGTTCTAAATATTTTATATGATTAAATGAAGTTATTTTCCTTATGTATTATGTTTATCAAGTATTGGATTTAATTCAATGGTTATTGAAATTGTTATAGTATATATGAATTTAGCTTTGTGAAATGGTATTTCCACAAGTATTAAGCATTGTTGTGGATTGAATAAATTATGTTTTGGAAAATTGTGATATAACATGTTTTGAATTATGATGGACAATTTGCATGGAAAAATGTAAATTTATTATTTGAATTGTGATAAGCATAAAAATTATTGGATATTGGAATTGACTTTGAATCGAATTGTATTGTGATTTATGCTCACTAAAAGGATTGTGATATTGTTTTATATCTCACTATAGATGCTTGACTAGGTTATTACCCGTCTCTCTCATTTGTTGAGAAGACAACGGAGTTAGTTGTGTTTTGATTACCATGGTACGTGCACAGACTTAGATTCTCCTCTTATTAGAGGTTAGATCTAAGTTTTTATGTTATGGCCCTTTCGAAAGATTCATTATTGTGATGTGTATTGTGCACGATGATTCGACCTCCCTGATCATAGGGAGTTAGAATCTGATTCGACCTCCCTGATCATAGGAAGTTAGAATCACCCCGAAGATGGCCCTTTCGGATTAGTCTTTCATAGTTAGTGAGATAAAGAATGGTTTTTGAGATAAAGAATGGTTTTTGAGATAAAGAATGGTTTTTGAATAGTAAAAAATTGTGATTTCAATTATGATTTATGTATAATTGATTTTGTTAAAATTACCTTAAATGTTTGGTTGTGATTTGATAAATTGAATTTTGTGATCAAAGTCATTTTATACAAATGATTTATATTATTGGCAATGAATATTTTGAGTATTAGAATTTGATGAGTATCCAGATTTTCAAATTATTTGCTGTAATTTTGGTAAGGTATATTGAACTATGTTTTAAGTTATAGTTGTGCACCACTGAGTTCACCACTCAGTGATAGCTTTGTATGCTGTCGCAGGTGAAAAGAGCGTAAAGCAATTGAGTAAGCTTCTTTGAAGACACATTCAGATCAGCTCCAGGTATATCATAGGTATACCCATATACATAGGTTTTGATGTATGCATGTAATAATATGTATGTAAATTATTTGAGCAGTTATATAAAAACTCTTGTAAAATATTTTGGTATGTAATTAAATGTAAATTATTGTAAATGTAAATTTGAGATTTCATTTACTTGAATAGTTTTGTAATATTAATTTTGAGTCTTGTAATCAATGAAATGTTTCTTTATGATGAGATTGGTTTGAAAATGAATTGATTTGTTTATTGAGATTTGAATTGTGAGTTGAAATGAAGTTGTTGGAGTTGGATTTGAGAAAACATATTGGGAGTATTTTCCTTTGCAAGATTGAAGAACTGTTTTCTCAAAATACATCCAGCACTTTGCCAAAATTTTGAAAAATTTTTATAACACCAGATTTTAAGTGATGATTTAAATTTCACGAAAATTATTTTAAAATCCCTTGTAGTATATCTAATGTGTTATCGGTAGGCAAAGTACGATAATTTATTAGGTGTACTACGGGATCATATTACATCTTACGGAGGAGTAGGGTGTGACAAGCAGGTTGGGGGAGACCCTCCAGCTGAATGACTTGTAAATTTTGTTTTGAAATGAATTGAAGTCCTTTTTCTGTTCAATTTTATTTTGAAATGAATTGACTTCGGAGGTCGGCCAAAATATGGTGTCGACAGCTGCCCCTCTTTACATAATTTCTATTGAAGGGAATGAAATTCTCTCGTATAGGAATTATGTAAAGATTCAGACCCATATTTTGGGTGGTTTGGGTATGAAAAATTAGAAGGTCAAGGATCAAATTCAACTTGGATCTAGGAACTAGAGGTTGAGGGTAAGAATTAAAATGCTGAAAATTAAAATGAACTTGGATCAAAGAACCAGAGGTTGATGGCTGGAAATTAAAATCAACTTGGATCAAGGAACCAAAGGTTGATAGCAGGAAATTAAAATGCTAGAAATTGAAATCAACATAGATCGAGGAACCAGAGGTTGATAGCTGGAAATTAAAATCAACTTGGACCAAGGAACCAGAGGTTGATAGCAGGAAATTAAAATGCTAGAAATTGAAATCAACTTGGATCAAGGAACCAGAAGTTGATAGCTGGAAATTAAAATCAACTTGGATCAAGGAATCAGAGGTTGATAGCAGGAAATTAAAATGCTAGAAATTGAAATCAACATAGATTGAGGAACCAGAGGTTGATAGCTGGAAATTAAAATCAACTTGGATCAAGGAACTAGAGGTTGATAGCAGGAAATTAAAATGCTAGAAATTGAAATCAACTTGGATCAAGGAACCAGAGGTTGCTGACAGGAAATTAAATGGTGGAAATTAAAATCAACTTGGATCAAGGAACCAGAGGTTGATGAAATTAAAATGCTAGAAATTAAAATCAACTTGGATCAAGGAACCAGAGGTTGATGACGTGAAATTAAAAATCAACTTGGATCAAGGAACTAGAGGTTGATGACATGAAATTAAATGGTGGAAATTAAAATCAACTTGGATCAAAGAACCAGAGGTTGATGAAATGCTGGAAATTAAAATCAACTTGGATCAAGGAACCAGAGGTTGATGACATGCAATTAAAATGATGGAAATTAAAATCAACTTGGATCAAAAAACCAGAGGTTGATGACGTGAAATTAAAAATCAACTTGAATCAAGGAACCAGAGGTTGATGCTTGGAAATTTAAAAGCTGAAAACTAAAATCAACGTGGATCAAGGAACCAAAGGTTGATGACATGAAATTAAATGCAAGAAATTAAAATTAACTTGGATCAAGGAACCAGAGGTTGATGACATGAAATTAAAAATCAACTTGGATCAAGGAACCAGAGGTTAATGACTAGAAATTTAAATGCTAAAAACTAAAAACAACTTGGATCAAGGAACCAGAGGTTGATGACATGATATTAAATGTAAGAAATTAAAATGCTAACAAAGCAAGGCTAACCTGACACGAGAAGTTCTTCCGCATCGAAGTGTACTTAACAGGATTCTGAAGATAAACGATTAATGGAGGACGAGTCCCAAGACTTGACCAACAACTTTTCCTTCCCTTACTCACTTCCCAGGATGCTCTTTCTATTTTTCACTTCTTTCTTATTTTGTGAAAAGCGCCTTTCGGGTTTTCACCCCTAGTTTTTTTTTTTTTTTTTTACATTGACCATTTCCTGAGAATCTCATAGCAAAGTACATGAGGTTATCAATATCCAAATTCTAATCTTATGATAAAGTTTTAATAAATTAATAGCACATTAAGGAAGATGTAAGAGAAAGATAAATTAGAGTGCAGGTATATAAGAAAGATAAATTTGATTGTAACTATATAAAAAAGATAAATTAGAGTGAAAGAATGATTTTATTATGGCTTGAGAATAAAGGTACAATTTCAAAGGAAAAGGGTACAAGAATGGATCTCACAGATGTTCGTGGTTAATTTGAACTCTCTTAACTGCCATTATTTCAAGTACTCTATTGACGAACATTCGTGCCGTGGCGACTTATTTCCTTTCTTGGTCGCATGCTCCCTCCCTTATTTCTCCGCTCTCTGGTTCTAGGGGCACCCTTTCGGGTTTTTACCCTTTTATTTTTATCTTTATTTCACTTGCTTTTTCAGGATTCCTTTTTAGGTTTCATCCTTCACTCATTTTGCAGAAAGCGCCCTTACGGGTTTTCGTCCTCCTTCACACATTTTGCTAGGAGCGTCCTTTCGAGTTTTCACTCCTATATTTTTTTTTTACCTTTTGATAGCATCTGCATTCACAGGTTGTGGGAATTCTTCATCGTCCATGTGAGCCAAGATCAGTGCACCGCCAGAAAATGCCCTTTTAACCACATAGGTTCCCTCATAAGTTGGCGACCATTTGCCCCAAGCATCATTTTTCTTCGGAAGAATCTTTTTCAAAACCAGATCTCCCAGACAGAATTCGAGCAGGCGAACACCTTTATTAAATGCCCTAGCCATTCTTCTTTGGTACAATTGCTCGTGACACGCTGCCACTAGCCTTTTCTCGCCCAGTAAGTTCAGTTGGTCCAACCTTGACTGGATCTATTCTAACTCATCGATTCTTGATTCTTTTAGAATTCTTAGGGAAGGAATTTCTACTTCAATAGGCAAAACAGCTTCCATTTCGTAAACTAGTGAGTATGGAGTTGCCCTAGTTGATGTCCTTACGGAGGTCCGGTATGCATAAAGAGCGTAGGGAAGCATATCATGCCAATCTCTATAGGTGACAGTCATTTTTTGGATTATTCTCTTAATGTTTTTGTTAGCGGCTTCTACCGCTCCATTCATCTGGGGATGATGTGGCGAAGAATTGATATGTCAGATTTTGTACTAGTCACATAAACTTCGGACCTTTGGACCATTCAAATTCTTAGTGTTGTTAGTGACGATTTCGCTGGGGAGGCCGTGCCGGCAGATGACATTATTTCAGAGAAATTTGAGGAACGTATTTTGCGTGATGTAGGCATATGACATCGCTTCGACCCATTTAGAAAAGTAATCAATAGCTACCAAGATGAACCTATGTCCATTGGATGCCTTGGGATTAATGGGACCGATCACATCGATCCCCCACATTGCGAAAGGCCAAGGTGAGACAAGATTGAACAATTAATAAGGTGGGACATTTATCGGATCTGCGTAGATTTGACATTTATGACACTTCCAAAAGTACTTGATGCAGTCTTTTTCTATAGTAGTCTAGAAGTATCCTCGTCTCATGATTTGCTTGGCCATCATATGCCCATTAGCGTGGGTTGCGCAATTCCCCTCATGAGTCTCAAAAAGGATTCTCCTTGCTTCTTTTGCATCTACACACCTTAACAATTCACCATTGGAGCTCCTTTTGTACAAAATTTCACCGCTGGGGAAGTATCCCAAAGCTAATCTTCTGATCATTCTCCTTTCGTTTCTGCTTACCCCTGAAGGGTATTCCCTAGTTTTGGTGTAGACCTGGATATCATGATACCAGGGTTTGCCATCGATTTCTTCCTCGACCATGAAATAATAAGCTGGCTCACCCCTTGCTTTGATCTGTAATACCTGACTCGTCTGCCCCTCTTCCATTTGAGCCATGACAGCCAGAGTGGCTTAAGCATCTGCGAATTGATTATTGTCCCTGTTGAGGTGAGTGAAAGAAATCTCTTCAAATTTCTTGATCAATTCCAGTAGGTACTTTTGATATGGGACTAGCTTCGGGTCCTTGGTTTGCCATTCTCCCTTGACTTGATAAATGATCAAGGCCGAATCTCCATACACCTCTAACTTTCTAATCTTCATTTTGATGGCAGCCTATAAACCCATCACACAGGCTTCGTATTCCGCGACGTTGTTGGTGCAGTCAAATCTTAACTTGATAGCTGTCGGGAAGTGTTTTCCGTCAGGGGATACTAACACAGCTCCGATCCTATTACCAGACAAATTGATTGCTCTGTCAAAATACATTTCCCATACATCAGTCGGCTCCTTATACTCGCTGCTTACTTTATTAACATGCTCATCGAGGAATTCATAATCCAAGGCTTCATAATCTTAGATTGGATTTTCTGCTAGGAGATCAGCAATTACGCTCCCTTTTACTGCCTTTCTAGTCATATAGACAATGTCATATTGAGAGAGTATGACTTGCCATTTTGCTATCCTCCCTGGTGCGAATGGGCTTTAAAATAAATACTTGATGGGATCCATTCGGGAGATGAGCCATGTCTTATGATTCAACATGTAGTGTTTAAGCCGATTCACCATCAAGGCCAACGCGCAATAAGTTTTCTCTAGGAATAAGTACCCTGACTTGCAATCATTGAACTTCTTGCTCAAATAATAAATGGCCCTCTCCTTTTGACTTGTGTCATCATGCTGCCCCAAAACACACCCCATCGAGCTCTGTTGAACTGCCATATACAGAATCAAAGGCCTTCCTGCCACTGGAGGGACCAATATTGGCGGATTCGATAGGTACTGCTTAATTTTCTTAAAAGCCTCCTGATAAACTTGGTCCCATTGAGTAGTGTTATTCTTTCTGAGTAGCTTAAATATTGGCTCAGCTTTAGCAGTGAGGCTGGAAATGAATCTCGAGATGTAGTTCAGCTTTCCCAGGAAACTGCGCATCTCCCTTTCTATCTTTGGGGATGGCATTTCTTGAATGGCTCAAACTTTGTCTGGATCCACTTCTATTCCCTTCTCACTCACTATGAATCCCAATAGCTTTCCAGATCTAGCTCCAAACACACATTTGGCTGGATTCAATTTCAGCTGATACTTCCTGAGTCTTTCGAATACTTTCCTCAGCACTTCTACATGACTTTCTCCCTCTCTGGGCTTGATGATCATATCATCCACATACACCTCTACTTCTTTGTGTATCATGTCATGGAATAATGTGACCATATCATGTTGGTAGGTAGTTCCAGCATTCTTTAACCCAAATGGCATGATCCGATAACAAAATACCCCCCATTGAGTGATAAAAGCTGTTTTCTCTTTGTCTTCTTCATCCATGGGGATTTGGTTGTACCCGGATTCTCCGTCAATGCACAAAAATCTACCCAATCCTGTAGCGTTATCGACCAGCACGTCTATATGTGGGAGAGGGAAATCATCCTTCAAGCTTACTTTATTAAGATCCCTGTAATCAACATACACCCTGACTCTCCCGTCCTTCTTCATTACCGGGACAACATTAGCTATCCACTAAGGGTACTTGACCACTTCCAAAAATCTAGCATCATACTGCTTTTTGACTTCATCCCTAACTTTGAGCAGGGTGTCGAGATTCATTCTTCTTAACTTCTGCTTTACTGGAATTGTCCCGGGAATTAGGGGAATCTTGTGTGTCACTATCTGAGGGTCTAATCGGGCATATCGTTATAGCTCCATGAAAATATATCTAAGAATTCTTTGAGCAAACTGACCATATCTTCTAATTCTCCACTTCCCACAACCTTAAGTTCCCTCCCTATTTCTTCAGTACCTAGATTTAACGTGTGTGTTTCATCTCAATAAGGCACTAGGGAAAGTTCATCTCTTTTACCCCTTTCTTCTGCAAGTTCTTCTTCAGAATCACTTGAAGTAGTGGCAGTTACGGGAATTTCGAAATTAACATGAGTAATTTCTGAGTTAATTGAATTATTAGGCGTGAATTGATGAATAGTCCTGAAGAAACGAAAGCGGAGTATATAATAAGAATAGATTTTAAGAAAAAGAGGATTGGATGCGAAATGCGCTATTAATCTATTAATTCATTTATCATAAAAAGAGGTCCATTTACAACATTACACTTGTCACCATGGACAAAATGATCAAGTGTAGATAACTAAATGTACTTTACTCGAGATTGAGCACAGGAATGTCTTCTGCTGCCCAATTATCTAGCTCTTGCCCCTCAGTAATAGGTGAGATCAGGGCTTCAGATAGGGAATGCAGTTGTATGTCATCAATGGATGGTTCTTCAGGAAATTCTTCACCTTCCTCGGGATTTTCAATGATCAGTTTGGTGAAGACATCTGTGATTTTCATGAAAACTTTCATTTTCCTGACTCTCTGGTCAAACCTTTGATCCCGAAACATGTTCCTTATCTAGAATCGCCCATCCATGAGAGCATCTTCCTTATATCCCAGGCTGAAGCGACCGATCTTCTGAATAGCTGGTATGAGTTCAACAATTCCCTACAACATAGAGCCCAATCCCTTGCCCATCTCGTATCCGCTCTTAAGCATTACCTTTGCAACCATTATCGTAGCCCCTTCATCCCTCAGGGTAGCTTCTTGCAACTCTAGTGCCTGAAAAGAACTTTCCAAGGACTTCTCAGTTGTTTCCACTTAAGGAACTGATTGCGGCTTGGTGACTAGCATGGCTTCCTCCCCCCTCACCGTAATGATCTTGCCGCCCATGATATATTTAATTCTCTGATGCAGGGTGGAAGGTACGATATTTGTTGAATGGATCCATGGTCTCCCTAGCAGCATAGTGTATGCAGGTTCAATATCCATTACTTGGAACGTGAAGTTAAAAGTGCATGCCCCGATTTGGAGTGGCAGATCGATGTCTCCAAGTACCTCCCTTCTTATGCCATCAAAGGCTCTTACTACCATAGCACTTTGGTGTATGTTTGATCGATCAACAGGTAGTCTTGCCAGGGTGGCATTGGGTAAGACATTAAGAGCAGATCCATTGTCAATCAATACTTTGGCCACTATGCACCCTTTACATTTGACTGTCATGTGCAAAGCTTTGGTGTGCTTCAAGCTAGCCGGGTTTATCTCCTCTTTCGAGAAAGTGACGAAACTGGATGCCTGTATTTGCCCAACTATTTTCTCGAATTGCCCCAATGTGATATCGGGGTTCACAAAGGCCTGATCCAGAATCTTTTGCAGGGCTTGGCGATGTACATTCGAGTCAGAATCAATGATAGTAATGAAATCCGGGCATGCGTCTTCCTCAGTTGCTCGACAACATTGTATTCACTCTGTTTCATTATTTGAAGCAACAGTTCCTCTTCTCCCCCCGGTTCAGTAGGTTCTCCTTTCTCAATTTTCTCAGCCCCCTCCTCCGTATTCTCTAGTGGCTCTCCTGTTTTTACTTTCCCCTTCTTCTTTTCCCTCTCTTCATTCGCGTAACATCTCCCGCTTTGAGTTATAAATTCTACATCTTTCTCTGGCGGGGAGAAGTTACTAGTTGTTTTTTGGTTTGATTGGGCAGTAGCATTGTTGGAGGGTCCAGCGTAAGTCATTTTAAAGTGCTCATGAGGAGCAAAGCATGGTTTGGGAGGAGTGATTGGTTGAACTTGGGCATGGTTGAGGGTAGGAGTTGGAGTGCTGCTAGATGCACCTTGAGTAAATACTTGGAAATTGTAATTCCAAGGTATTGCATGGGTGTTGGTGACTGGGAGTTGAGGCAGGATTCAGATGATTGTTTTTTGTGGTACTAGTGGTGTTGGTGTGCTGGGAGCCGAGAAGACTAATCTCAGGTTGGGAGTAGAGACATCCCGGCCAAATCTGGCTGTGTTCACTTCGCCCTCTACCTTTGACCACTTTTGATATCTCAAAACTTTGAAGGACAGCATCCTTCGGACCTCTTGCCTGAATCCCTCGCATTTTGCGCAGCTCATGATCAATGACTCTGCCATCGTAAGGGCACCCCGTATCACTTTCCAACCTTGATGCCTAAGGGCAAAGGTAGCATTCCCTTACTGCCATTGCAAAAATTTCTTCAAAGTAAGGACTCAGTTGGTCTACCTCTAAAGTTGGCCTTTCATCCTGAGGTTCTATCATGTTCACACCACTGCCCGTACCATGATTGGGCAAGGGGTTTGAAGTGACATTGGGGAGAGAACCGTTTCCTTCAATTTTCAACCACCCATTTCTGATGAGGGCTTTTACTCTTCCCCTGAGAGCTCCACAGTTGTCAGTTGAGTGCCCAAGTGCCCCTCCATGATATTCACATCGGCCATTGGCATCATACCACCTAGGATATGGTGGCTGAATCGGGTCTAGGAGGATCGGCACTATCTAATTTATATCGAGGAGGTATCGGTATATTTCACTGAGTGGGAGGGGGAGAGGTGGATCAGGATTTCTCTGTGGTGCAGGATTATTTTGGGGAGGAGGTGGTCTTGATGGAACTGGCTGGGCAAGCGGTCTGGGGTTGTAAGATGTTTGCAGTGGATACTGTGGGCGTGGGTGAGGATAATTCAGAAAAGGGGACGAAACGTTAGCTATTGTCGAGCCATGAGCAGGAGGATATGGTCAAAAATTATTCTGAGAGAATGGAGATTGGGTTTGTCGGGTAATGGAGCACACATCACCTTTTTTCTTTTTACCAAAGTCGACGGTCTTCTTTGCAGGATTTTCAGTCAACTCCTACAATCATCCTAACCTTAGGTTAGCTTCAATTCTTTCACCGACTTGGATGATATCTAAAAAGCTGTAAGAGGTATTTCCAATCATCAGATTGAAATACGCATCTTTTAACGTTTCAATGAACAGGGAACAGAGTTCATTGTTAGTAACTGGAGGATACACCTCCGCTGCTTTCTCTCTCCATCTCTGGGCATACTCTTTAAAGCTTTCCCTTTCTCTCTGTACTAGATTTGGGAGGTCTCTTCTTGTTGGGGTGATGTAACAGTTGAATTTGTACTGTTTCAAGAAGGCGTCGGCCAAATCTTTCCAGGAGCGCAGTTTTCTCCTATCTAATTGAATGCACTATCGTAAGGCTGCCCCAGAGAGACTCTCGTAGAAAAAGTGGACCAGAAGTCTATCATCTTGCGTAAGGGCGAACATCTTGGCGATGTAAGTAGGCAAGTGAATGCGAGGGTCTGAATTCCCGGTATATTTGTTGAAGTCCAGAACTTTAAACTTGGGTGGCATCACCACATCTGGTACTAATCTCAGCGACGATACATCCACTGAGCCGTACATATTCATTCCCTCTATCACTCTTAATCTCTCCTCTAGAGCGAATAACTTCTCATTCTCTCTTGTTTTACTTTCTCCTCCTACTACATGAGTTATTCCACCAATTGGGAAATAAGGGGCAGGGTGTACTTGAGGAATTGGGATAGAATGGTGTAACTCAGCATTTGAGATAGCCGGGTAATAGGAAAAAGGTAAGTCATTGTTTGGGAGGGTTGGATTGACAATGATTGTCAAATCCGGAATGGGTGGTTGAAAAGTAAAAGAGGTTGAAGCTTGGTGAGAATCAACCGTTGTAGGAAGTGGGGGAGGTAATGGCAAATTTGGTTCTGATGGAGGCTTGTTTTGGGATATCTCCTTCATCAGTTTCATGAGCTCTGAGACTTGATATCTTAATTTAGAGACTTGTCCCTGTAGGTTCTGGACTTGTTCCTGATCTTCCATTATCTTCTTCGTTCGTGATCTTGTTAAGTACACTCGTCTTGGTCGAACTGCTTGTTCGGTCAGGCTTGCTTTGCTTGAAGCAATGTTGATTTCCTGTGGGAAAAATCATTAAATGAATTTCAAATTTTGTTAAAAATTAAAGGTCCTAACTTGGACAAAGGATACGGTGGCGTATGAAAGCCAAGAATGGAATCTGTAGAAGGATAATTGCGTCAATTTTATCATGGCATCGCTCGATAGTCTAACGGTGAATGACTGGATAGAATGCGCATCTATGATACTTGTCCATATGGCACATTCATCTTTTCATATAACCCTAGTGAGGATAGTTCCTACAGGAGTCATACTATTCATTCACAATTTTGCTAAACAACGGCCCAAAGTGATTTTATTAATCGAATAGTTCATACATAGCATTCTTTACATTGGCCTAGGCTCAGGGAGATTTTTTAGAATGCAATGACATCTTTTAAGATACTCATAGAGTCTTTCTTCTTGTCTGGTGGGGTTGAATGTTCTCAAGGCATATTCAGATTCTGGCAAGAGCTCTTGTTTCCCTTGTGCTATCATTCTCTCCAGCTAATCAACATTTTCTCTCAGCACTTGATGGAGAGTAGCTTATCTTTCTTTTTCTTTTCTTTCCTTTGCAAACTCCTTCAAAATATCATTGATGACCTGTGCTTGCTCTTTTAGTTCAAGTTTCTTCTTTTTGCCCTCTTGTTTATACTCTTTCATGAGTATCTCCTGGTATTCTATTTTCTCTTGCAATTCGCCATTCCGAACTCCCTCCTCTATTATTGCGCCTTGGAGGGAGATCTTTTCCTTTTCCCATTGTGTTTCTTGTTTCTCAAATTCTGCCTTTTTTGTCATTGCTTCTTCCCTGAGCCTTTTTACCTCCCTTTTGAGGATTTGCTATTGGTCCTCCAACTGCCTTATCTGTTCTAGTAATTACTGGTTTTTGGTATCCGATCTTTGTAGAGAGCTGACCAACTGAACATTAGCTTCTTCTAAAAGGATTTTCTGATGAGGGGAGCTACCTTCATGTTCTATTAGCTCGGTAGTTGGGCATGCCTGATCTCTACTGGCCCTCCATCTAAGGTAATCTTCCGTGGTGCTCGGCCCTTTAGGCGATCTTTCAATCATAGTGACGCTCTCCCAGGATTTGTGGAACACTTTCAATTCTTCCTCGCTACTGAGCTCATGATAGAAATGAACTTGATGGTATTCTTTAACACTAAGCATGGATTGGGTTGAACTGAACTGCCTCATTACCAAAGCCTGGGTGTAACTCGTGTATCCGGACACTCTGATCAAAGATACCGAATGATTACTCCCTATACTAAACAAAATAGGCTGACCCAACGTCCATAATTTCCTCCAGTAGTAGTTGTGACTGTTGAAGCTTAGAATCTGCTCTTACCACTGCAGCTCATTCTTTGGACTGATTGCTAATCTAGCCATTTTCTCAATAAGCGACTGGTCAGGATACCAAGTTAACCCATTAGTCTTCAGAAGACACATGTGACTGAGGATCCAAAGGTGTGGCAATTTAGAATAACACTTAATAGATCCCCTGCCTTGTCATCGACAATAAGTAAGAGTTAACAGGGTCTCTGCAAGGATTGCTAGTATTGGGTTGACCTTTTGCTTTTCTACTTCCCAGAACATCTTCGTGACACTGCAGGTTATAATTCCTAAAGGCCCGGGGAATAAGATTAGGCCGTAGATCCCCAGAGCCAACACCAACGAAGCTTGCTCCCATTGTTTGTTCTGGATGTACAGATCGAACTGCTTCTTGAGGTAGGTCCAATACCACCCATGTGTGTTCCCTTTGATAATTTCTCTTACCTTTGCTTCCTCTACGGGGATCCCCAACATATGCATGAACCATTTCCAAGTCTACCTATGCTCGAGGTATAGGTAGATCCGATTCTATGCCACATAAGGAATCTCTAGTAGCACCTGATATTCTTCCATAGTGGGGGTCGTGTCAATGTCGCTGAAGGAGAACACTATACTTAGGATTCCAAATTGACAGTATGGCTTTTAGTGCTGGAACTTGGACTCTGACCCATATTAAGGTCGCAATCTTTCAATATTTTTCCTCGAACTTTGCCTTGACGTGATCGGGAAGCGATTTCCAACCACTGGATAGGCCCTCGAAACCGGTCATTCTGACTTTGACCTTGCTTGGATCTAATGGAGGTAATAGGCCAGTATCTGCCCCGGTGGCATCACTTTGTGGGGACTCTGAACTATGAGGCGGTCTAGACCATGGTCTAGCATTCTATTCTCATCTAGGAACTTCTTCCATCAACTGACTCAAGGATGCCATGTTAAAATTTTCGTTTATTCTTTTACAGACCCCAATTTTGTAATGCCTATGGAGAAAACTCGTCAGCAGAACAAATTCAGGTAATTTTGAATTATACTGTTGGCATGGCGATATCCACAAATCTATCAAAGTTGGAAGATATGTAGATCATCCTAACATTATAATTCAAAATTACCCTCAAAATTTTTAAAAAACACAAGAAAACACAAACAGAGTAGGGTAAGAGCAAGTATGTCCCTTTTGTCCTAGAATAGGGAGAATCCTAGTACCAGGTAAGTGCTATCTCATTGAATAGTTCTATCTTACGAGGTAGTTTGCTATGGCTTCCAGCTACTGTGATGGTTTAGCTTAAGGTCTAATTTTCTAAAAGCCACAGCTTCCCAAATTGCCCCTACTGTAAACAGTAGAGCCCCATTCCACCACCATGATACTAACGGGAGAATTCCATGGGTATCGCAGTAGATGGAACGAGTTTCAATCTGAGCAAAAGCCTTCACGGATACTAACGGGGTAAAACCCATGGGTATCACTACATGACTCCCTCCTACTTCCCTAAAGGGTAATAAAGCCTGGGTATAAGGCTAAAGTGTGTGAGGATATTGTATAAGTAATTGGTGTGTGAAGGGACACATTTACCTCTTCCTTTCATGGGGGAGTTTTTTTTTTTTTTTTTTTTTTTTACATTTGTTTTTTACGAAAGTTGCTGTGACAAATAAGACAATCAAAATAAGCAAAAATGGTTAGAAAGAATAATAACAAATCAATATATCAAGATTTTTGAATTTTACAAATTAAACCCCCCCTAATTACGATTTCAATTTATATGAGCATAAAACTAAATCTGTTTTTGAACCTCTAAACCAGGGTATTAAACCTTTCCCAGTGGAGTCGCCAAGCTATCGCAAGGGATTTTGCAATCGCCTGAACGGAGCACTTCACTGAAGTGGGTAAAGTGAGGAGTCGCTACTTTAATTTTGAGGGAAATTAAAAAAAAAAAATTCCATTTGTGAAAATAAATTAAAAGGAAACCACTTCGAAAATAGAGATTCTAGGTTCGGGGTCTGTATACGGGCGGGAAAGGTGTTAGGCACCCCACCTCGTCCCTCAATGAGGGTAAACAGATTTAATGTTATGCTCTTCATAAATTAAAATGATAATTAGAGGGTTGGGATAGTGATGATGTTAATCCTTTGTGCAAAATGAAGGAATACTTGATATTTCATTTATTTTGGGTTGCCTCAAGAACACAAGTTCATGAGATGGCCCTTTAGTGAATAGGTGTCGTGTAGAGTTATCTTGTGTATTGTGTTATTTTAATTTGGGTTTTTGTTATGAGAGCTCGGGTGAGAAGCTTCTCCCGATCTCTAGATATGTTTTATTAAGAGTTTTAAGCGGGAGATTTCGGATAAGAACTCTGCTTCGATCTCCACATATTTTATTAAGGTTTTAGCTGAGAATTGGATAAGAACTCTCCCCTGCTCTCTTAAAGTATTCAGTTTAAAGTGTTTTAAGTGGAAGATCTAGGATAAGAACTCTCCTCCGATCTTCATATTTTTTAAATTTTGAATGAGAATCAGGTAAGAACTCTCCCCCGATCCCTTAAAGTATTTGGCTTAAAGTTTTTTAAGTGGAGGATCTCAGATAAGAACTCTCCTTCGATCTCTGTATTTTTTTTAAATGAGAATCAGCTAAGAACTCTCCCCCGATCTCTTAGAGTGTTTGGTTTAAAATTTTAAGTGAAGGATCTCGGATAAGAACTCTCCTCCGATCTCTGTGTTTTTATTTAAATGAGAATCAGGTAAGAACTCTCCCCCGATCTCTTAGAGTGTTTGGTTTAAAATTTTAAGTGAAGGATCTCAGATAAGAACTCTCCTTCGATCTCCGTGTTTTGATTTAAATGAGAATCAGGTAAGAACTCTCCCCCGATCTCTTAGAGTGTTTGGTTTAAAATTTTAATTGAAGGATCTCGGATAAGAACTCTCCTTAGATCTTTATGTTTTTATTTAAATGAGAATCAGGTAAGAACTTTCCCCCGATCTCTTAGAGTGTTTGTTAGGATCGCATATCGTAAGGACCTTGAACTAAGAATTTTGGCTCCTTCAGGCACTAGAAACCCGCGCAAAGCTTCTCTTAACCCACTGATGCCTTATAACTAGAGGGTGGATACAAGACTGAACTTCTCGCCGATCTCCTATGTGATCGCCTTATCAGAACTCTTTGGCTGGCGATATCCGATCTCTTTTGGTTACTAGTCCGGGACCCGATCTCATCTCGATTCCCGCTCTATTATGTTATCTCCTGGGCTCATTTCGTAGCCTGACCTCATAACTTATTCCTCTGATCTACTATTCGACCTTTTGTTATTTTTATTTGTTCGAAAACTTTCAAGTTAAGATACTTCTACCAATATCTTTTAAGTTACTTATAAGTTGCCCACAACCAGAACACCTATTTTCGATGGAAATGAAAATTAAGAAGAAATAAATAAAGTTTATGAATGAATAGAAGAAGTAGACTCGGGAAATAACTATCGGCCTGAATAATCTACATTGGGATTTTAGTGCGATTGAACATAATAGAAATTTCAAGAATAAGAACAGATAAAATAAAACACGAGCATTCAACAAAATGATAGTCTAGACACTTACCTATGGGAGGTTGAGGCTATTGAACTAACTCTCGAACCATAAATATTGTAGAGTTGAAAGCTGATGGTCGAAGGACTAATGCTTACTTCGAAGTAACGAGAACCAGGTCGGAATGCAGTTGAGCCGAAGCGACGGTAACCGGGTCGGAATGAAGTCAAGCTTGGAGAATAATATGCTAATGTTACGGTGGTAAAGACGAAATTGAACAAAAAAAATGGTCGCTCAGAGTAATGAACAGACACTGAAAATGAAGAATTTCAGGGTCCAAAACTCCTTTAATGGAGAC
The DNA here is from genome assembly GCF_030052815.1 of Hevea brasiliensis. NCBI lineage: Eukaryota > Viridiplantae > Streptophyta > Magnoliopsida > Malpighiales > Euphorbiaceae > Hevea > Hevea brasiliensis. Next base: position 27,230,809 of record NC_079495.1, on the reverse strand, counting down.
ACTTAAGAAAACTGGTTTCTGAAGTTTCTCAATTCTATGAAAGCTTAGAATGGCAAAGTAGCAAGACTGAATCAAATTTCAGAGCCTTTCCACTATAATCACCACCACCCTTTTTTCGTCCGTCCCCTCTACAGAATATATTGCATGCAGGTATTTATAGGGAATGGGTGCTCTTAATGAAGGGTCAGGATCTCCACAGGGGAGAGGAAGGGTTTAGATTCAAAGGGACATGATCCGATGTCTGAGAATTAAAAAGAATCAAAATGGACAGTTGGGATCCTATTCAGAATATCCATCCTTTCTCCTCTTAATACAACGTCTCAGGGTCTTGCCTTACAAGATGGATTCGAGGGCTAGGAATAAAAAGCGTTGAACCTGTCATCTTGTTTTTTATCCAAGGGCTCCAGGTCCGTCCTTATAAGTATGATCAATGATGGAGATCGAGGTGTACAAGGTTGTCATAACCGTTTTGGCGTCGGTCAACTAGGGGGACGTTTCTGCAAATGAGGCGTGCGGTGAAGATTTGATCCACCTGCAACACTTTAACTAACTCGGCATTGATTATGAAGAGAGTTGATTGAAAGTTCATTTTATCCTCTTCGTGCTTTTTGCTCCCTATTCCTTTCGATCTCTGTATCATGACCCTCTCCTTTTTCGATCTTTCTCATATCGGGTCCCCCATTACTTCCCGATCTTTCCCATTATAGATTTTTCCTCTTTATCCGACCTGCCTTGGTCAAAGCAATTAATTCTTTGGTTATTGATGCATCTGCTTCGGTTTCTGTATGCAATAAATGCTCAGGCCCTATATATATGCACCAACGAGAAATCTCCTTCACATTTCACTTCTCCTCCTTCAGTTTCTCCATTTATCCAATTCTAGCTTCTCCGGTAACAATTCTGACTATGGTGACAACTTTTGATCTTTTTTCGACTGTTTTCTCTACCCTTTGCCTGAAAATTTATGACCTCAGCGATCAGAGAACCATGAGGACAACATCTGATGATAGCGAGGGAATCGGACTAATTTACTGATCAAGATTGAAAGTGACGATCGTGCCAATCCCGAATCGATCTATCGGTATAATTGGTGGACCGATCTCAGGCAAGAGGACTGCTAATTTCAATCTTAATGTTGGTGACTGCCTCTTGAAGTTCATTTGGCCCCTCACCACATCGGGCGTCCTAATCGCAGCTTGGTTCTGATCGATGACATCAGTGATTACTCCGCTCAATATCATGAGAGTCATAATCACCCTATCTGAGCTGCACATCTATCCAACACTTGTGGCTGGCTTTCTGATCAAACACGTCTTTTGATTCAACCATAACACTAGGCTTTGACATAGGCTACTACTAGGTAAGATGTAGTGCTGATCTTTTGAGATCGCCCAACTGATGTAATCTGATCTTTTGAGATCATCCAATTGATGTAATCCGATCTTTTGAGATCGCCCAACTGATGTAATCCGATCTTTTGAAATGAAATGAAATTTTATTTAAATATCTTATTTCATTACCACATTATTTATTTTTCGATATCTGACAAGTGCATCCGATCTGGTCGCTATTTGTCGATCCCTAAGTTTGAAATTGACTTTAGTAAGCTGATCTCATTTGTTTGAAATTTTATTATTTTTTTAGAATCTTCTTGCGACGTGTCGAGGAAGTAAACCGATTCCGCTAACCGATGCATCGTTTGGGACTTCGCGAGCATTTAATGCCCAGACGGGTATAAATAGGGGTGAAGTGAGTCAGTCATTTCCTTATGTCATTTTCAAAACTTTCCTTAGCAATCTCAATGTTTCTCCTCATTTTCTCAAGTTTCCCGACATCGATCACATTTCAGTGAGGTTTTTGATTCTCTTCTCGGTTAATTTCTTTTGTTTTCTGTGAAAATGAGAGGCGCGGAGGGTTAGAGAGTTGCGAGCCCATCTTCCGTCCATGTTTCATGGACTTGGAAGAGGGCGATGTAATTAGATCAGGTGGTCGAACCAGCACGGCCATCGTTTCAGTTACTAGTTTGGCTACCAAACCGAAGCGAGGAACCTCTTCGAGGAGGGAAAACCTACCAGTTGATGAGCTGCCATCCATTCTGAGGGAAACTGATCTCCAATCCATAATTCAGGAGTACAACCTACAGATCGACTCCTTCGAACTAATCAAGTGTCACGGCAACCATCGGGCTGATCACTTCTTTGATGAAGGCGATCTCCTCATAGTATACGAAGAGCAGCTGAAGGCCGGGCTCCATTTTCCTTTGGACGAATTTTACAAGGACGTCCTAAAGTTCCATCACGTCTCGGTAGACCAGGTGCATCTGAACTCCTGGCAGACTCTAATAGCTTTTCAGGGCCTCTGCCGAGCTAAGGGACTGGAACCCACGGCTAAAGTCTTTGCCGAACTACATAGGCTTGCCCGAAGGAAGCATGATGAGTTCTGGTTCTTTCAGGCTAAGCTGAACTGCTCCCTTTTTACCGATCTCCCTTCTTCATTGAAGAATTGGAAGGACCACTTTTTCATATTGAGGAGCAAGATTTCGAACAGTTTTGAGGGTATCCCACGGAGGTGGCAACACTTGGTTGCTCCGATCCCAAAGAAGATCGCCTTAAATAAGGATGAAGATGCCATGGTGAAAGAGTTAAAATCTCAGGCGTCTACTCAGAAATTCTCATGCATAGATGTGGTTATGGCCGAACTAAAATATTGGATGATGCAGCTGATTACTGACGAAGAATACGAGCTTTAGCTCTCTGACCTCAGCCCTAGTACTACCCATATCTCTGGTCTCTGAATCTTAGCAAACTCACTAACTTCTTCTTTGTGCAGGTATGGTGGGCGGCAATGCTTCCAAGGAGAGCAGCAAGCGAAAGAGTGAGGTCTCCAGAAAAGTGCGAGCGATGAAGGGGCCTACCATTGCTGACGCTCCGACCCCTCGTCGTAAATTAGTAGAGATGCTGAGTTCTCCTCCCCAAACTCAAGAGCAACCAATCCCTGAGGTAGAGGTCGTCACTCCTACTCCTCAGTAAATCGAGCTTCCGCCTCCCCCGCCTCCTCCGATCTCTTCTAATGTGGAAGGGGAATCCTCAAGTCCTACGGTTAGGACACTTTCCCAGGGCGCTCAACTCCTGATCCAATCGCTGGAAAGGAACCGCTCTACAAGAGGGAATCCCGGCCTGGCCAAAGTCATGGGAGCTCCATATGCTTCCAAAAAGATCGGAATAGGTTGGCAGAGGAGAGTATTGATGATATCTTAGCTCAGACAATGAGCTTAGGCTTAGAGGCCATTGCAAACCAGCACGTACTCAGAGAGAAAGCCCACACCTTAAGGAAGGAGATCCTTAAAGCGGTCCAAGAT